>NW_025727685.1:0-600000 GCF_021461385.2 Schistocerca piceifrons | reverse complement strand
AAGACAGTAAGAAGAGACAGTCTTCTTGTACTTAAGTCGCTATTGTGACTAATGCTTTTAATTCCGGTGCAACTTCCATACTTCATCGTCAATACAAAGGTGCAAGGGATACAGTAAACCTGAAATGAAGCATCGGATTCTATAACTTGTCTCACAGGAGAGATTCAAAGCATAGACAGTAAGGAGAGTCAGTCATCTTGTACTTAACTCGGCATTGTCCCTTTTGTGTTTCATTCCGATACAATTTCTGTGTTTCATCGTCAATACGAAGGTCCAAGGGATACAGTAAACCTGAAGTGAAGCATCGATATCTAAAACTGGTCTCACAGGAAAGGCTCAAAACATAGAATGTAAGAAGAGTCAGTCCTCTTGTACTTAAGTCGGCATTGTGCCCTTTGTATTTTATTCCGATTCAATATCTTTGTTTCATTGTCAATACGAAGGTCCAAGGGAAACAGTAAACCTGAAGTAAAGCATCGGAATCTAATACAGGTCTCACAGGAAAGGTTCAAAGTATAGTCAGTAAGAAGAGTCAGTCTTCCGGTACTTCAATCGGTATTGTGCCTTTTGTATTTCATTCCGATGCAATTTCTGTGTTTCATCGTCAATAAGAAGGTCCAAGGGATACAGTAAACCTGAAGTAAACCATCGGAATCTAAAACAGGTCTCACAGGAAAGGTTCAAAACATAGTCAGTAAGAAGAGTCAGTCTTCCTGTACTTCAATCGGCATTGTGTCTTTTGTATTTAATTCCGATGCAATTTCTGTGTTTCATCGTCAATATGAAGGTCCAAGGGATACAGTAAACCTGAAGCGAAGCATCGATATCTGAAGCTGGTCTCACAGGAAAGGCTCAAATCATAGAATGTAAAAAGAGTCATTCCTCTTGTACTTAAGTCGGCATTGTGCATTATGTATATAATTCCGATGCAGTTTCTGTGTTTCATTGTCAATAAGAAGGTCCAAGGGATGCAGTAAACCTGAAGTGAAGCATCGGAATCTAAAATTGGTCTCACAGGAAAGTTTCAAATAATAGTCAGTAAGAAGAGTCAGTCTCCTTATACGTGAGTCTGCATTGTGCATTCTGTATTTAATTCCGATGCAATTTCTGTGTTTCATCGTCAATAAGAAGGTCCAAGGAATACAGTAAACCTGAATTGAAGCATCGGAATCTGAAACTGGTCTCACAGGAAAGGTTCAAAACAAAGACAGTAAGAAGAGGCAGTCTTCTTGTACTTAAGTCGCTATTGTGCTTTTTGTTTTTAATTCCGATGCAACTTCTATGCTTCATCGTCAATACGAAGGTCCAAGGGATACAGTAAACCTGAAATGAAGCATCGGATTCTATAACTTGTCTCACAGGAGAGATTCAAAGCATAGACAGTAAGAAGAGTCAGTCTTCTTGTACTTAAGACTTCATTGTGACTTTTGTAATTATTTCCAATGCAATTTCTGTGTTTCATCGTCAATAAGAAGGTCCAAGTAATACAGTAAACCTGAAGTGAAGCATCGCAATCTAATACCGGTCTCAAAGGAAAGGCTCAAAACATAGACAGTAAGAAGAGTCAGTCTTCTTATACCTAAGTCGGCAATGTGCCTTTTGTATTTAATTCCGATGCATATTCTGTGTTTCATCGTCAATGAGAAGGTCCAAGGGATACAGTAAACCTGAAGTGAAGCATTGGATTCTAAAACTGGTCTCACAGGATTGTTTCAAATCATAGACAGTAAGAAGAGTCAGTCTTCTTGTACTTACGTCGGCATTGTGAAATTTGTATTTAATTCCGATGCAATTTCTGTGTTTCATCGTCAATACGAAGGTCCAAGGGATACAGTAAACCTGAAGTGAATCATCGGTATCTAAAACTGGTCTCACAGGAAAGGCTCAAATCATAGAATGTAAGACGAGTCAGTCCTTTTGTACTTAAGTCGGCATTGTGCCCTTTGCATATAATTCCGATGCAATTTCTGTGTTTCATTGTCAATAAGAAGGTCCAAGGGATACAGTAAACCTGAAGTAAAGCATCGGAATATAAAACTGTTCTCACAGGAAGGGTTCAAAACAAAGACAGTAAGAAGAGACAGTCTTCTTGTACTTAAGTCGCTATTGTGCCTTTTGTTTTTAATTCCGATGCAATTTCTATGGTTCATCGACAATACGAAGGTGAAAGGGATACAATAAACCTGAAATGAAGCATTGGATTCTATAACTTGTCTCACAGGAGAGATTCAAAACATAGACAATTAGAAGAGTCAGTCTTCTTGTACTTAAGTCGGCATTGTCAATTTTGAATTTAATTCCGATACAATTTCTGTGTTTCATCGTCAATAATAAGGTCCAAGTGATACAGTAAACCTGAAGTGAAGCATCGGAATCTAAAACTGGTCTCACAGGAAAGGTTCAAAGCATAGACAGTAAGAAGAGTCAGTCTTCTTGTACTTATCACGGCAATGTGTCTTTCGTATTTAGTTCTGGTGCAATTTCTGTGTTAAATCGTCAATAAGAATGTCCAAGAGATACAGTAAACCTGAAGTGAAGCATCGGAATCTAAAACTGATCTCAATGGAAAGGTTCAAAACAAAGACAGTAAGAAGAGACAGTCTTCTTGTACTTAAGTCACCATTGTGCCTTTTGTTTCTAATTCCGATGTAATTTCTATGGTTCATCGTCAATACGAAGTTCCAAGGGATACAGTAAACCTAAAATGAATCATTGGATTCTATAACTTGTCTCACAGGAGAGATTCAAAACATAGACAATTAGAAGAGTCAGTCAACTTGTACTTAAGTCGGCATTGTCCCCATTGTATTTAATTCCGATTCAATTTCTGTGTTTCATCGTCAATACGAAGGTCCAAGGGATAGTGTAAACCTGAAGTGAAGCATCTATATTAAAACTGGTCTCACGGGAAAGGCTCAAATCACAGAATGTAAGAAGGGTCAGTCCTCTTGTACTTACGTCGGCATTGTGCCCTTTGTATTTAATTCCGATGCAATTTCTGTGTTTCATCGTCAATAAGTAGGTCCAAGGGATACAGTAAACCTGAAGTAAAGCATCGGAATCTAAAACTGGTCTCACAGGAAAGGCTCAAATCGTGGAATGTTAGAAGAGTCAGTCCTCTTGTACTTAAGTCGGCATTGTGCCTTTTGTATTTAATTCCGATCTAATTTCTGTGGTTCATCGTCAATATAAAGCTCCAAGGGATACAGCAAAGCCTGAAGTGAAGCATCGATATGTAAAACTGGTCTCACAGGTAAGGCTCAAATCATAGAATTTAAGAAGAGTCAGTCCTCTTGTACTTAAGTCAGCATTGTGCCTTTTGTATTTAATTCCGATGCAATTTCTGTGTTTTATCGTCAATAAGAATGTCCAAGGGGTACAGTAAACCTGAAGTGAAGCATCGGTATCTAAAACTGGTCTCACAGGAGGGGTTCAAAACATAGACAGTAAGAAGAGTCAGTCTTCTTGTACTTAAGACGGCATTGTGACTTTTGTCATTAATTCCGATACAATTTCTGTGTTTCATCGTCAATAAGAAGGTCCAAGTAATACAGTAAACCTGAAGTGAAGCATCGCAATGTAAAACCGGTCTCACAGGAAAGGCTCAAAACATACACAGTAAGAAGAGTCAGTCTTCTTATACCTAAGTCGGCAATGTGCCTTTTGTATTTAATTCCGATGCATATTCTGTGTTTCATCGTCAATAAGAAGGTCCAAGTGATATAGTAAACCTGAAGTAAAGCATCGGAGTCTAAACTGGTCTCACAGGAAAGGTGCAAAACATAGAAACTAAGAAGAGTCTGTCTTCTTGTACTTAAGTGGCCATTGTGCCTTTTGAATGTAATTCCGATGCAATTTCTGTGATTCATCGCCAAAACGAAGGTCCAAGGGATACAATAAACCCGAAGTTAAGCATCGGAAACTAAAACTTGACTCACAGGAAAGGCTCAAAACATAGACAGTAAGAAGAGTCAGTCTTCTTGTACTTCAATCGGCATTGTGCCTTTTGTATTTAATTCTGATGCATCTTCTGTGTTTCATCGTCAATAACTATGTAAAAGGGATACAGTAAACCTGAAGTGAAGCATCGATATCTAAATCTGGTCTCACAGAAAAGGCTCAAATCATAGAATGTAAGAAGAGTCAGTCTTCATATACTTAAGTCGGCAGCGTGCCTTTGTATTTAATCCGATGCAATTTCTCTGTTTCATCGTCAATCAGAAGGTCCAAGGGCTACAGAAAACCTGAAGTGAAACATCGGAATCTAAAACTGGTCTCACAGGTAGGGCTCAAATCTTATACAGTAATTAGAGTCAGTCTTCTTGTACTTAAGTTGGCATTGTGCCTTTTGTGTTTAATTCCGATGCAAATTCTGTGTTTCATCATCAATAAGAACGTCAAAGGGATACAGTAAACCTGAAGTGAAGCATCGATATCTAATACTGTTCTCACAGGAAAGGCTCAAAACATAGAATGTAAGAAGAGTCAGTCCTCCTGTACTTAAGTCGGCATTGTGCCCTTTGTATTTTATTCCGATTCAATTTCTGTGTTTCATTGTCAATACGAAGGTCCAAGGGAATCAGTAAACCTGAAGTAAAGCATCGGAATCTAAAACAGGTCTCACAGGAAAGGCTCAAATCATAGAATGTAAGAAGAGTCAGTCCTCTTGTACTTAAGACGGCATTGTGCCTTTTGTATTATAATTCGATGCAATTTCTGTGTTTCATCGTCAATAAGAAGGTCCAAGGGATGCAGTAAACCTGAAGTGAAGCATCGGAATCCAAAATTGGTCTCACAGGAAAGTTTCAAATAATAGACAGTAAGAAGAGTCAGTCTCCTTGTACTTGAGTCGGCATTGTGCGTTTTGAATTTAATTCCGATGCAATTTCTGTGTTTCATCGTCAATAAGAAGGTCCAAGGGATACAGTAAACCTGAACTGAAGCATCGGAATCCAAAACTGGTCTCACAGGAAAGGTTCAAAACAAAGACAGTAAGAAGAGACAGTTTCTTGTACTTAAGTCGCTATTGTGACTATTGCTTTTAATTCCGGTGCAACTTCCATACTTCATCGTCAATACAAAGGTCCAAGGGATACAGTAAACCTGAAATGAAGCATCGGATTCTATAACTTGTCTCACAGGAGAGATTCAAAGCATAGACAGTAAGGAGAGTCAGTCATCTTGTACTTAACTCGGCATTGTCCCTTTTGTGTTTCATTCCGATACAATTTCTGTGTTTCATCGTCAATACGAAGGTCCAAGGGATAATGTAAACCTGAAGTGAAGCATCGATATCTAAAACTGGTCTCACAGGAAAGGCTCAAAACATAGAATGTAAGAAGAGTCAGTCCTCTTGTACTTAAGTCGGCATTGTGCCCTTTGTATTTTATTCCGATTCAATATCTTTGTTTCATTGTCAATACGAAGGTCCAAGGGAAACAGTAAACCTGAAGTAAAGCATCGGAATCTAATACAGGTCTCACAGGAAAGGTTCAAACTATAGTCAGTAAGAAGAGTCAGTCTTCCTGTACTTCAATCGACATTGTGCCTTTTGTATTTCATTCCGATGCGATTTCTGTGTTTCATCGTCAATAAGAAGGTCCAAGAAATACAGTAAACCTGAAGTAAACCATCGGAATCTAAAACAGGTCTCACAGGAAAGGTTCAAAACATAGTCAGTAAGAAGAGTCAGTCTTCCTGTACTTCAATCGGCATTGTGTATTTTGTATTTAATTCCGATGCAACTTCTATGCTTCATCGTCAATACGAAGGTCCAAGGGATACAGTAAACCTGAAATGAAGCATCGGATTCTATAACTTGTCTCACAGGAGAGATTCAAAGCATAGACAGTAAGAAGAGTCAGTTTTCTTGTACTTAAGACTTCATTGTGACTTTTGTAATTATTTCCGATGCAATTTCTGTGTTTCATCGTCAATAAGAAGGTCCAAGTAATACAGTAAACCTAAAGTGAAGCATCGCAATCTAAAACCGGTCTCACAGGAAAGGCTCAAAACATAGACAGTAAGAAGAGTCAGTCTTCTTATACCTAAGTCGGCAATGTGCCTTTTGTATTTAATTCCGATGCATATTCTGTGTTTCATCGTCAATAACAAGGTCCAAGGGATGCAGTAAACCTGAAGTGAAGCAGTGGATTCTAAAACTGGTCTCACAGGAATGTTTCAAATCATAGACAGTAAGAAGAGTCAGTCTTCTTGTACTTACGTCGGCATTGTGAAATTTGTATTTAATTCCGATGCAATTTCTGTGTTTCATCGTCAATACGAAGGTCCAAGGGATACAGTAAACCTGAAGTGAATCATCGGTATCTAAAACTGGTCTCACAGGAAAGGCTCAAATCATAGAATGTAAGAAGAGTCAGTCCTTTTGTACTTAAGTCGGCATTGTGCCCTTTGCATATAATTCCGATGCAATTTCTGTGTTTCATTGTCAATACGAAGGTCCAAGGGATACAGTAAACCTGAAGTAAAGCATCGGAATATAAAACTGTTCTCACAGGAAAGGTTCAAAACAAAGACAGTAAGATGAGACAGTCTTCTTGTACTTAAGTCGCTATTGTGCCTCTTTTTTTTAATTCCGATGCAATTTCTATGGTTCATCGACAATACGAAGGTGAAAGGGATACAATAAACCTGAAATGAAGCATTGGATTCTATAACTTGTCTCACAGGAGAGATTCAAAACATAGTCAATTAGAAGAGTCAGTCTTCTTGTACTTAAGTCGGCATTGTCAATTTTGAATTTAATTCCGATACAATTTCTGTGTTTCATCGTCAATACGAAGGTCCAAGGGATAGTGTAAACCTGAAGTGAAGCATCTATATTAAAACTGGTCTCACAGGAAAGGGTCAAATCATAGAATGTAAGAAGAGTCAGTCCTCTTGTACTTAAGTTGGCATTGTGCCCTTTGTATTTAAATCCGATGCAATTTCAGTGTTTCATCGTCAATAAGAAAGTCCAAGGGTACAGTAATTCTGAAGTGAAGCAACGGAATCTAAAACTGGTCTCACAGGAAAGGCTCAAATCGTGGAATGTAAGAAGAGTCAGTCCTCTTGTACTTAAGTCGGCATTGTGCCTTTTGTATTTAATTCCGATCAAATTTCAGTGTTTCATTGTCAATATAAAGCTCCAAGGGATACAGCAAAGCCTGAAGTGAAGCATCGATATCTAAAACTGGTCTCACAGGAAAGGCTCAAATCATAGAATGTCAGAAGAGTCAGTCCTCTTGTACTTAAGTCAGCATTGTGCCTTTTGTATTTAATTCCGATGCAATTTCTTTGTTTTATCGTCAATAAGAATGTCCAAGGGGTACAGTAAACCTGAAGTGAAGCATCGGTATCTAAAACTGGTCTCACAGGAAAGGTTCAAAACATAGTCAGTAAGAAGAGTCAGTCTTGTTGTACTTCAATCGGCATTGTACCTTTTGTATTTAATTCCGATGCAATATCTGTGTTTCATCGTCAATAAGGATGTCCAAGGGATGCTGTAAACCTGAAGTGAAGCATCGGAATCTAAAATTGGTCCCACAGGAAAGTTTCAAGTCACAGACAGTAAGAAGAGTAAGTCTCCTTGTACTTTCGTCGGCATTGTGCATTTTGTATTTAATTCCGATGCTATTTCTGTGTTTCATCGTCAATAATAAGGTCCAAGTGATACAGTAAACCTGAAGTGAAGCATCGGAATCTAAAACTGGTCTCACAGGAAAGGTTCAAAGCATAGACAGTAAGAAGAGTCTATCTTCTTGTACTTATCACGGCAATGTGTCTTTCGTATTTAGTTCTGGTGCAATTTCTGTGTTATATCGTCAATAAGAATGTCCAAGAGATACAGTAAACCTGAAGTGAAGCATCGGAATCTAAAACTGATCTCACAGGAAAGGTTCAAAACAAAGACAGTAAGAAGAGACAGTATTCTTGTACTTAAGTCACTATTATGCCTTTTGTTTTTAATTCCGATGTAATTTCTATGGTTCATCGTCAATACGAAGTTCCAAGGGATACAGTAAACCTAAAATGAAGCATTGGATTCTATAACTTGTCTCACAGGAGAGATTCAAAACATAGACAATTAGAAGAGTCAGTCAACTTGTACTTAAGTCGGCATTGTCCCCATTGTATTTAATTCCGATTCAATTTCTGTGTTTCATCGTCAATACGAAGGTCCAAGGGATAGTGTAAACCTGAAGTGAAGCATCTATATTAAAACTGGTCTCACGGGAAAGGCTCAAATCACAGAATGTAAGAAGGGTCAGTCCTCTTGTACTTACGTCGGCATTGTGCCCTTTGTATTTAATTCCGATGCAATTTCTGTGTTTCATCGTCAATAAGTAGGTCCAAGGGATACAGTAAACCTGAAGTAAAGCATCGGAAACTAAAATTGGTCTCACAGGAAAGGCTCAAATCGTGGAATGTTAGAAGAGTCAGTCCTCTTGTACTTAAGTCGGCATTGTGCTTTTTGTATTTAATTCCGATCTAATTTCTGTGGTTCACCGTCAATATAAAGCTCCAAGGGATACAGCAAAGCCTGAAGAGAAGCATCGATATCTAAAACTGGTCTCACAGGAAAGGCTCAAATCATAGAATGTAAGAGGAGTCAGTCCTCTTGTACTTAAGTCAGCATTGTGCCTTTTGTATTTAATTCCGATGCAATTTCTGTGTTTTATCGTCAATAAGAATGTCCAAGGGGTACAGTAAACCTGAAGTGAAGCATCGGTATCTAAAACTGGTCTCACAGGAGGGGTTCAAAACATAGACAGTAAGAAGAGTCAGTCTTCTTGTACTTAAGACGGCATTGTGACTTTTGTAATTAATTCCGATGCAATTTCTGTGTTTCATCGTCAATAAGAAGGTCCAAGTAATACAGTAAACCTGAAGTGAAGCATCGCAATCTAAAACCGGTCTCACAGGAAAGGCTCAAAACATAGACAGTAAGAAGAGTCAGTCTTCTTATACCTAAGTCGGCAATGTGCCTTTTGTATTTAATTCCGATGCATATTCTGTGTTTCATCGTTAATAAGAAGGTCCAAGGGATACAGAAAAACCTGAAGTGAAGCATTGGATTCTAAAACTGGTCTCACAGGAATGTTTCAAATCATAGACAGTAAGAAGAGTCAGTCTTCTTGTACTTACGTCGGCATTGTGAAATTTGTATTTAATTCCGATGCAATTTCTGTGTTTCATCGTCAATACGAAGGTCCAAGGGATACAGTAAACCTGAAGTGAATCATCGGTATCTAAAACTGGTCTCACAGGAAAGGCTCAAATCATAGAATGTAAGGAGAGTCAGTCCTTTTGTACTTAAGTCGGCAATGTGCCCATTGCATATAATTCCGATGCAATTTCTGTGTTTCATTGTCAATAAGAAGGTCCAAGGGATACAGTAAACCTGAAGTAAAGCATCGGAATATAAAACTGTTCTCACAGGAAAGGTTCAAAACAAAGACAGTAAGAAGAGACGGTCTTCTTGTATTTAAGTCGCTATTGTGCCTTTTGTTTTTAATTCCGATGCAATTTCTATGGTTCATCGACAATACGAAGGTGAAAGGTATACAATAAACCTGAAATGAAGCATTGGATTCTATAACTTGTCTCACAGGAGAGATTCAAAACATAGACAATTAGAAGAGTCAGTCTTCATGTTCTTAAGTCGGCATTTTCAATTTTGTATTTAATTCCGATACAATTTCTGTGTTTCATCGTCAATACGAAGGTCCAAGGGATACAGTAAACCTGAAGTGAAGCATCGATATCTAAAACTTGTCTCACAGGAAGGGCTCAAATCATAGAATGTAAGAAGAGTCAGTCCTCTTGTACTTAAGTCGGCATTGTGCACTTTGTGTTTTATTCCGATGCAATTTCTGTGTTTCATTGTCAATACGAAGGTCCAAGGGATACAGTAAAGCTGAAGTAAAGCATCGGAATCAAAAACTGGTCTCACAGGAAAGGTTCAAAACATAGTCAGTAAGAAGAGTCAGTCTTGTTGTACTTCAATCGGCACTGTACCTTTTGTATTTAATTCCGATGCAATTTCTGTGTTTCATCGTCAATAAGGATGTCCAAGGGATGCTGTAAACCTGAACTGAAGCATCGGAATCTAAAATTGGTCCCACAGGAAAGTTTCAAATCACAGACAGTAAGAAGAGTAAGTCTCCTTGTACTTTCGTCGGCATTGTGCATTTTGTATTTAATTCCGAAGCAATTTCTGTGTTTCATCGTCAATAATAAGGTCCAAGTGATACAGTAAACCTGAAGTGAAGTATCGGAATCTAAAACTGGTCTCACAGGAAAGGTTCAAAGCATGGACAGTAAGAAGAGTCAGTCTTCTTGTACTTATCACAGCAATGTGTCTTTCGTATTTAGTTCTGGTGCAATTTCTGTGTTAAATCGTCAATAAGAATGTCCAAGAGATAGAGTAAACCTGAAGTGAAGCATCGGAATCTAAAACTGATCTCACAGGAAAGGTTCAATACAAAGACAGTAAGAAGAGACAGTCTTCTTGTACTTAAGTCACTATTGTGCCTTTTGTTTTTAATTCCGATGTAATTTCTATGGTTCATCGTCAATACGAAGTTCCAAGGGATACAGTAAACCTGAAATGAAGCATTGGATTCTATAACTTGTCTCACAGGAGAGATTCAAAACATAGACAATTAGAAGAGTCAGTCAACTTGTACATAAGTCGGCATTGTCCCTTTTGTATTTAATTCCGATTCAATTTCTGTGTTTCATCGTCAATACGAAGGTCCAAGGGATAGTGTAAACCTGAAGTGAAGCATCTATATTAAAACTGGTCTCACGGGAAAGGCTCAAATCACAGAATGTAAGAAGGGTCAGTCCTCTTGTACTTACGTCGGCATTGTGCCCTTTGTATTTAATTCCGATGCAATTTCTATGTTTTACCGTCAATAAGAATGTCCAAGGGGTACAGTAAACCTGAAGTGAAGCATCGGTATCTAAAACTGGTCTCACAGGAGGGGTTCAAAACATAGACAGTAAGAAGAGTCAGTCTTCTTGCACTTAAGTCAGCATTGTGCCTTTTGTATTTAATTCCGATGCAATTTCTGTGTTTTATCGTCAATAAGAATGTCCAAGGGGTACAGTAAACCTGAAGTGAAGCATCGGTATCTAAAACTGGTCTCACAGGAGGGGTTCAAAACATAGACAGTAAGAAGAGTCAGTCTTCTTGTACTTAAGACGGCACTGTGACTTTTGTAATTAATTCCGATGCAATTTCTGTGTTTCATCGTCAATAAGAAGGTCCAAGTAATATAGTAAACCTGAAGTGAAGCATCGCAATCTAAAACCGGTCTCACAGGAAAGGCTCAAAACATAGACAGTAAGAAGATTCAGTCTTCTTATACCTAAGTCGGCAACGTGCCTTTTGTATTTAATTCCGATGCATATTCTGTGTTTCATCGTCAATAAGAAGGTCCAAGGGATCCAGTAAACCTGAAGTGAAGCATGGGATTCTAAAACTGGTCTCACAGGATTGTTTCAAATCATAGACAGTAAGAAGAGTCAGTCTTCTTGTACTTACGTCGCCATTGTGAAATTTGTATTTAATTCCGATGCAATTTCTGTGTTTCATCGTCAATAATAAGGTCCAAGCGATACAGTGAATCTGAAGTGAAGCATCGGAATCTAATACTGGTCTCACATGAAAGGTTCAAAACATAGACAGTAAGAAGAGTCAGTCTTCCTGTATTGATGTAAGCAATGTGTCTTTGGTTTTTAGTTCTGGTGCAATTTCTGTGTTAAATCATCGATAAGAAGGTCCCAGGGATACAGTAAACCTAAAGTGAAGCATCGGAATCCAAAACCGGTCCCACAGGAAAGAATCAAAACACAGACAAAAGGAAGAGTCAGTCTACTTGTACTTAAGTCGGCATTGTGCCTTTTGTATTTAATTCCGATGCAATTTCTGTGTTTCATCGTCAATAAGAAGGTATAAGGGATACAGTAAACCTGAAGTGAAACACCGGAATCTAAAACTGGCCTCACAGGAAAGGCTCAAAGCCTATACAGTAATAAGAGTCAGTCTTCTTGTTCTTAAGACGGCATTGTGCGTTTTGTATTTAATTCCGATGCAATTTCTGTGTTTCAATGTCAATACGAAGGTCCAAGGGATACAGTAAACCTGAAGTAAAGCATCGGAATCTAAAACTGGTCTCACAGGAAAGGTTCAAAACATAGTCAGTAAGAAGAGTCAGTCTTCTTGTACTTCAATCGGCATTGTACCTTTTGTATTCAATTCCGATGAAATTTCTGTGTATCATCGTCAATAAGGATGTCAAAGGGATGCTGTAAACCTGAAGTGAAGCATCGGAATCTAAAATTGGTCTCACAGGAAAGTTTCAAATCATAGACCGAAAGAAGAGTCAGTCTCCTTTTATTTGAGTCTGCATTGTGCGTTTTCTATTTAATTCCGATGCAATTTCTGTGTTTCATCGTCAATAAGAAGGTCCAAGGGATACAGTACACATGTACTGAAGCATCGGATTCTAAAACTGGTCTCACAGGAAATTTTCACATCAAAGGCAGTAAGAAGACACAGTCTTCTTGTACATAAGTCAAAATTGAACCTTTTGTTTTTAATTCCGATGCAATTTCTATGATTCATCGTCAATACGAAGGTCCAAGGGATACAGTAAACATGAAATGAAGCATCGGATTCTATAACTTGTCTCACAGGAGAGATTCAAAACATAGACAGTAAGGAGAGTCAGTCTTCTTGTACTTAAGTCGGCATTGTCCCTTTTGTATTAATTCCGATTCAATTTCTGTGTTTCATCGTCAATACGAAGGTCCAAGGGATAGTGTAAACCTGAAGTGAAGCATCTTTATTAAAACTGGTCTCACGGGAAAGGCTCAAATCATGGAATGTATGAAGGGTCAGTCCTCTTGTACTTAAGTCGGCATTGTGCCCTTTGTATTTAAATCCGATGCAATTTCTGTGTTTCATCGCCAATAAGTAGTTCCAATTGATACAGTAAACCTGAAGTAAAGCATCGGAATCTAAAACTGGTCTCACAGGAAAGGCTCAAATCGTGGAATGTTTGAAGAGTCAGTCCTCTTGTACTTAAGTCGGCATTGTGCCTTTTGTATTTAATTCCGATCTCATTTCTGTGTTTCATCGTCAATATAGAGCTCCAAGGGATACAGCAAAGCCTGAAGTGAAGCATCGATATCTGAAACTGGTCTCACAGGAAAGGCTCAAATCATAGAATGTAAGAAGAGTAAGTCCTCTTGTACTTAAGTCAGCATTGTGCCTTTTGTATTTAATTCCGATGCAATTTCTGTGCTTTATCGTCAATAAGAATGTCCAAGGGGTACAGTAAACCTGAAGTGAAGCATCGGTATCTAAAAGTGGTCTCACAGGAGAGGTTCAAAACATAGACAGTAAGAAGAGTCAGTCTTCTCGTACTTAAGACGACATTGTGACTTTTGTAATTAATTCCGATGCAATTTCTGTGTTTCATCGTCAATAAGAAGGTCCAAGGGATACAGTAAACCTGAAGTGAAGCATCGCAATCTAAAACTGGTCTCACAGGAAAGGCTCAAAACATAGACTGTAAGAAGAGTCGGTCTTCTTGTACTTAAGTCGGCAATGTGCCTTTTGTATTTAATTCCGATGCATATTCTGTGTTTCATCGTCAATAAGAAGGTCCAACGGATACAGTAAACCTGAAGTGAAGCATCGGAATCTAAAACTGGTCTCACAGGAATGTTTCAAATCATAGACAGTAAGAAGAGTCAGTCTTCTTGTACTTACGTCGGAATTGTGCAATTTGTATTTAATTCCGATGCAATTTCTGTGTTTCATCGTCAATAATAAGGTCCAAGCGATACAGTAAACCTGAAGTGAAGCATCGGAATCTAAAACTGGTCTCACAGGAAAGTTTCAAAACATAGACAGTAAGAAGAGTCAGTCTTCTTGTACTTATGTCAGCAATGTGTTTTGGTATTTAGTTCTGGTGCAATTTCTGTGTTAAATCATCAATAAGAAGGTCCAAGGGATACAGTAAACCTAAAGTGAAGCATCGGAATCTTAAACTGGTCTCACAGAAAAGAATTAAAACACAGACAGAAGGAAGAGTCAGTCTCCTTGTACTGAAGTCGGCATTGTGCCCTTTGTATTTAATTCCGATGCAATTTCTGTGTTTCATCGTCAATAAGAAGGTATAAGTGATACAGTAAACCAGAAGTGAAACATCTGAATCTAAAACTGGCCTCACAGGATAGGCTCAAAGCCTATTCAGTAATAAGAGTCAGTCTTCTTGTTCTTAAGACGGCATTGTGCGTTTTGTATTTAATTCCAATGCAATTTCTGTGTTTCATCGTCAATAAGGATGTCCAAGGGATACAGTAAACCTGAAGTGAAGCATCGATATCTAAATCTGGTCTCACAGGAAAGGTTCATATCATAGAATGTAAGAAGAGTCAGTACTCTTGTACTTAAGTCGGCGTTGTGCCTTTTGTATTCAATTCCGATGCAATTTCTGTGTTTTATTGTCAATAAGAAGGTGCAAGGTGTACAGTAATCCTGAAGTGAAGCATCGGAATCTAAAACTGGTCTCACAGAAAGGTTCAAAACATAGACAGTAAAAAGAGTCAGTCTTCTTGTACTTAAGATGGCATTGTGCCTCTTGCATTGAATTCCAATGCTATTTCTGACTTTCATCGTCAATAAGAAGGTCCAAGGGATACAGTAAACCTGAAGTGAAGCATCGGAATCTAAAACTGGTCTCACAGGAAAGGTTCAAAACATAGTCAGTAAGAAGAGTCAGTCTTCTTGTACTGCAATCGGCATTGTACCATTTGTATTTAATTCCGATGCAATTTCTGTGTTTCATCTTCAATAAGGATGTCCAAGGGATGCTGTAAACCTGAAGTGAAACATCGGAATCTAAAACTGGTCTCACAGGAAAGTTTCAAATCATAGACAGTAAGAAGAGTCAGTGTCCTTGTATTTGAGTCTGCATTGTGCGTCTTGTATTTAATTCCGATGCAATTTCTGTGTTTCATCGTCAATAAGAAGGTCCAAGGGATACAGTAAACCTGAAGTGAAGCATCGTAATCTAAAACTGGTCTCACAGCAAAGGTTCAAAACATAGACAGTAAGAAGAGTCAGTCTCCTTGTACTTAAATCGGCATTGTGCCTTTTCTATACAATTCCGATGCAATTTCTGAGTTTCATCGTCAATAAGAAGGTCCAAGGGATACAGTAAACCTGAACTGAAGCATCGGAATCTAAAACTGATCTCACAGGAAAGGTTCAAAATAAAGACAGTAAGAAGAGACAGTCTTCTTGTACTTAAGTCGCTATTGTGCCTTTTGTTTTTAATTCCAATGCAATTTCTATGGTTCATCGTCATTACGTAGGTCCAAGGGATACAGTAAACCTGAAATGAAGCATTGGATTCTATAACTTGTCTCACAGGAGAGATTCAAAACATAGACAGTAAGGAGAGTCAGTCTTCTTGTACTTAAGTCGGCATTGTCCCTTTTGTATTTAATTCCGATTCAATTTCTGTGTTTCATCGTCAATACGAAGGTCCAAGGGAGAGTGTATACCTGAAGTGAAGCATCTATATTAAAACTGGTCTCACAGGAAAGGCTCAAATCATAGAATGTCAGAAAAGTCAGTCCTCGTGTACTTAAGTCGGCATTGTGCCCTTTGTATTTAATTCCGATGCAATTTCTGTGTTTCATCGTCAATTAGAAGGTCCAAGGGATACAGTAAACCTGAAGTAAAGCATCGGAATCTAAAACTGGTCTCACAGGAAAGGCTCTAATCGTGGAATGTAAGAAGAGTCAGTCCTCTTGTACTTAAGTCAGCTTTGTGCCTTTTGTATTTAATTCCGATACAATTTCTGTGTTTCATCGTCAGTATAAAGCTCCAAGGGATACAGCAAAGCCTGAAGTGAAGCATCGATATCTAAAACTGGTCTCACAGGAAAGGCTGAAATAATAGAATGTAAGAAGAGTCAGTCCTCTTGTACCTAAGTCAGCATTGTGCCTTTTGTATTTAATTCCGATGCAATTTCTGTGTTTTATCGTCAATAAGAATGTCCAAGGTGTACAGTAAACCTGAAGTCAAGCATCGGTATCTAAAAATGGTCTCACAGGAGAGGTTCAAAACATAGACAGTAAGAAGAGTCAGTCTTCTTGTACTTAAGACGGCATTGTGACTTTTGTAATTAATTCCGATGCAATTTCTGTGTTTGATCGACAATAAGAAGGTCCAAGGGATACAGTAAACCTGAAGTGAAGCATCGCAATCTAAAACTGGTCTCACAGGAAAGGCTCAAAACATAGACAGTAAGAAGAGTCAGTCTTCTTATACTTAAGTCGGCATTGTGCCTTTTGTATTTAATTCCGATGCATATTCTGTGTTTCATCGTCAATAAGAAGGTCCAAGGGATACAGTAAACCTGAAGTGAAGCATCGGAATCTAAAACTGGTCTCACAGGAATGTTTCAAATCATAGACAGTAAGAAGAGTCAGTCTTCTTGTACTTACGTCGGCATTGTGAAATTTGTATTTAATTCCGATGCAATTTCTGTGTTTCATCGTCAATAATAATGTCCAAGCGATACAGTAAACCTGAAGTGAAGCATCGGAATCTAAAACTGGTCTCACAGGAAAGGTTCAAAACATAGACAGTAAGAGGAGTCAGTCTTCTTGTACTTATGTAAGCAATGTGTCTTTGGTATTTAGTTCTGGTGCAATTTCTGTGTTAAATCATCGATAAGAAGGTCCAAGGGATACAGTAAACCTAAAGTGAAGCATCGGAATCTAAAACCGGTCCCACAGTAAAGAATCAAAACACAGACAAAAGGAAGAGTCAGTCTACTTGTACTTAAGTCGGCATTGTGCCTTTTGTATTTAATTCCGACGCAATTTCAGTGTTTCATCGTCAATAAGAACGTCAAAGGGATACAGTGAACCTGAAGTGAAGCATCGATATCTAAATCTGGTCTCACAGGAATGGCTCATATCATAGAATGTAAGAAGAGTCAGTCCTCTTGTACTTAAGTCGGTATTGTGCCCTTTGTATTTAATTCCGATGCAATTTCTGTGTTTCATCGTTAATAAGAAGGTCCAAGGTGTACAGTAAACCTGAAGTGAAGCATCGGAATCTAAAACTGGTCTCACAGAAAGGTTCAAAACATAGACAGTAAAAAGAGTCAGTCTTCTTGTACTTTAGATGGCATTGTGCCTCTTGTATTCAATTCCGATGCTATTTCTGACTTTCATCGTCAATAAGAAGGTCCAAGGGAGACAGTAAACCTGAAGTGAAGCATCGGAATCTAAAACTGGTCTCACAGGAAAGTTTCAAATCATAGACAGTAAGAAGAGTCAGTCTTCTTGTACCTAAGTCGGCATTGTGCATTTTGTATTTAATTCCGATGCAATTTCTGTGTTTCATCGTCAATTAGAAGGTCCAAACGATACATTAAACCTGAAGTGAAGAATCGGAATCTAAAACTGGTCTCACAGGAAGGGTTCAAAACATAGAGAGTTAGAAGAGTCAGTCTTCTTGTACTTAAGTCGGCATTGTGTCTTTTGTATTTAATTCCGATGCAATTTCTGTGTTAAGTCGTCCACAAGAAGGTCTAAGGGATACAGTAATCCTGAAGTGAAGCATCGGAATCTAAATTGGTCTCACAGGAAAGGTTCAAAACATGGACACTAAGAAGAGTCAGTCTTCTTGTACTTAAGTCGCCATTGTGCCTATTGTACGTAATTCCGATGCAATTTCTGTGTATCAGCGTTAATACGAAAGTCCTAGGGAAACAATAAACCTGACGTGAAGCATCGGAATCTAAAACTTATCTCACAGGAAACCTTCAAATCATGGACAGTAAGTAGAGTCAGTCTTCTTGCACTTAAGTCGGCATTGTGGCTTTTGTAATTGATTCCGATGCAATTTCTGTGTTTCATCGTCAATAAGAAGGTCCAAGCGATACAGTAAACCTGAAGTGAAGCATCGGAATCTAAAACTGGCCACACAGGAAAGGCTCAATGCCTATACAGTAAGAAGAGTCAGTCTTCTTGTACTTAAAACGGCATTGTACCTTTTGTATTTAATTCTGATGCAATTTCTGTGTTTCATCGTCAATAAGAACGTCAAAGGGATACAGTAAACCTGAAGTAAAGCATCGATATCTAAAACTGGTCTCTCAGGGAAGGCTCCAACCATAGAAAGTAAGATAAGTCAGTCCTCTTGTACGTAGGTCGGCATCGTTCCTTTTGTAGTTTATTCCGATGCAATTTCTGTGTTTCATCGTCAACAAGAAGGTCCAAGGGATACAGTAAACCTAAAGTGAAGCATCGATATCTAAATCTTGTCTCACGCGAGAGGCTCTAATCATAGAATTTAAGAAGAGTTAGTCCTCTTGTACTTAAGTCGGCATCGCTCCTTTTGTATTTAATTCCGATGCAATTTCTGTGTTTCATCGTCAATAAGAAGGTCCAGGTGATACAGTAAACCTGAAGTGAAACATCGGAATCTAAACTGGTCTCACAGGAAAGGTTCAAAACATAGACAATAAGAAGAGTCAGTCTTCTTGTAATTAAGTCGCCATTGTGCCTTTTGCACGTAATTCCGATGCAATTTCTGTGCTTCATCGTTAATACGAAAGTTCTAGGGATACAACAAACCTGACGTGAAGCATCGGAATCTAAAACTTGTCTCACCGGAAACCTTCACATCAAAGATAGTAAGAAGAGTCATCCTTCTTGTACTTAAGATGGCATTGTGTCTTTTGTAATTAATTCCGATGCAATTTCTGTGTTTCATCGTCAATAAGAAGGTCCAAGGGATATAGTAAACTTGAAGTGAAGCATCGGAAGCTAAAACTGGTCTCACAGGCAAGAATCAAAACATAGACAAAAAGAAGAATCAGTCTCCTTGTACTTAAGTCGGCATTGTGCCTTTTGTATTTAATTCCGACGCAATTTCAGTATTTCATCGTCAGTAAGAACGTCAAAGGGATACAGTAAAACAGAAGTAAAGCATCGATATCTAAAACTGGTCTCACAGGAAAGGCTGCAACCATAGAATGTAAAAAGAGTCAGTCCTCTTGTACGTAGGTCGGCATCGTTCCTTTTGTATTGAATTCCGGTGCAATTTCTGTGTTTCATCGTCAATAAAATGGTCCAAGTGATATAGTAAACCTGAAGGGAAGCATCGGAATCTAAACTGGTCTCACAGGAAAGGTTTAAAACATAGACACTAAGAGGAGCCAGTCTTATTGTACTTAAGTCGCCATTGTGCCTTTTGTATATAATTCCGATTCCATTTCTGTGCTTCATCGTCAATACGAAGGTCCAAGGGATACAATGAACCTGAAGTGAAGCATCGGAAAGTAAAACTTGTCTCACAGGAAAGGTTCAAAACGTAGACAGTAAGAAAAGACAGTCTTTTGTACTTAGGTCGGCATTGTGCGTTTTGTATTTAATTCTGATGCAATTTCTGTGTTTCATCGTCAATAAGGATGTTCAAGGGATACAGTAAACCTGAAGTGAAGCATCGATATCTAAATCTTGTCTCACAGGAAAGGCTCAAATCATATAATGTAAGAAGAGTCAGTCTTCTTGTACTTAAGATTTCATTGTGCCTCTTGTACTCAATTCCGATGCTATTTCTGACTTTCATCGTCAATAAGAAGGTCCAAGGGATACAGTAAACCTGAAGTGAAGCAACGGAATCTAAAACTCGTCTCACAGGAAAGGATCAAAACATAGACAGTAAGAAGAGTCAGTCTTCTTGTACTTAAGTCGGCATTGTGTCTTTGGTATTTAATTCCGATGCAATTTCTGTGTTTCATCGTCAATAAGAAGGTATAAGGGATACAGTAAACGTGAAGTAAAACATCGGAATGTAAAACTGGTCTCACAGGACGGGCTCAAAACCTACACAGTAAATAGTGTCAGTCTTCTTGTACTTCAATCGGCATTGTGCCTTTTGTATTTAATTCCAATGCAGTTTCTGTGTTTCATCGTCAATAAGAAGGTCCAAGGGATACAGTAAACCTGGATTGAAGGATCGGAATCTAATACTGGTCTCACAGGAAAGTTTCAAATCATAGACAGTAAGAAGAGTCAGTCCTCTTGTATCTAAGTCGGCATTGTGCATTTAGTATTTAATTCTGATGCAATTTCTGTGTTTCATCGTCAACAAGGATGTCCAAGGGATACAGTAAACCTGAAGTGAAGCTTCGATATCTAAATCTTGTCTCACAGGAAAGGCTCAAATCATATAATGTAAGAAGAGTCAGTCTTCTTGTACTTAAGATGGCATTGTGCCTCTTGTATTCAATTCCGATGCTATTTCTGACTTTCATCGTCAATAAGATGGTCCAAGGGATACAGGAATCCTGAAGTGAAGCATTGGAATCTAAAATTGGTCTCACAGGAATGTTTCAAATCATAGACAATAAGAAGAGTCAGTCTTCTTGTACTTAAGTCGGCATTGTGCATTCTGTATATATTCCGATGCAATTCCTGTGTTTCATCGTCACTGAGAATGTCCAAGCGATACAGTAAACCTGAAATGAAGCATCGGAATCTAAAACTCGTCTCACAGGAAAGGATCAAAACATAGACAGTAAGTAGAGTCAGTCTTCTTGTACTTAAGTCGGCATTGTGTCTTTGGTATTTAATTCCGATGCAATTTCTGTGTTTCATCGTCAATAAGAAGGTATAAGGGATACAGTAAACGTGAAGTAAAGCATCGGAATGTAAAACTGGTCTCACAGGAAGGGCTCAAAACCTACACAGTAAATAGTGTCAGTCTTCTTGTACATCAATCGGCATTGTGCATTTAGTATTTAATTCGAATGCAATTTCTGTGTTTCATCGTCAATAAGAAGGTCCAAGCGATACAGTAAACCTGGATTGAAGGATCGGAATCTAATACTGGTCGCACAGGAAAGTTTCAAATCATAGACAGTAAGAAGAGTCAGTCTTCTTGAACTTAATTCGGCAATGGTGTCTTTTGTATTTAATTCCGATGAAATTTCTGTGTTAAGTCGTCAATACGAACGTCCAAGGGATACAGTAGACCTGAAGTGAAGCATCGGAATCTAAAACTACTCTCACAAGTAAGAATCAAAACATAGACAAAAAGAAGAGTCAGTCTTCTCGTACTTAAGTCGTCATTGTGCCTTTTGTATTTAATTTCGATGCAATTTCTGTGTTTCATCGTCAATAAGAAGGTCCAGGTGATGCAGTAAACCTGAAGTGAAGCATCGAAATCTAAACTAGTCTCACAGGAAAGGTTCAAAACATAGTCAGTAAGAAGAATCAGTCTTCTTGTACTTGAATCGGCATTGTGCCTTTTGTATTTAATTCCGATGCAATTTCTGTGTTTTATCGTCAATAAGAAGGTCCAAGGGGTACAGTAAACCTGAAGTGAAGCATCGGTATCTAAAACTGGTCTCACAGGAGAGGATCAAAACATAGACAGTAAGAAGAGTCAGTCTTCCTGTACTTAAGACGGCATTGTGACTATTGTAATTAATTCCGATGCAATTTCTGTGTTTCATCGTCAATAAGAAAATCCAAGGGATACAGTAAACCTGAAGTGAAGCATCGCAATCTAAAACTGGTCTCACACGAGAGGCTCTAATCATAGTATGTAATAAGAGTTAGTCTTCTCGTACTTATGTCGGCATCACTTCTTTTGTATTTAATTCCGATGCAATTTCTGTGTTTCATCGTCAATAAGAAGGTCCAGACGATACAGTAAATCTAAAGTGAAGCATCGGAATCTAAACTGGTCTCACAGGAAAGGTTCAAAACATAGTCAGTAAGAAGAGTCAGTCTTCTTGTACTTCAATCGGCATTGTGCCTTTTGTATTTAATTCCGATGCAATTTCTGTGTTTTATCGTCAAGAAGAAGGTCCAACGGGTACAGTAAACCTGAAGTGAAGCATCGGTATCTAAAACTGGTCCCACAGGAGAGGTTCAAATCATAGACAGTAAGAAGAGTCAGACTTTTTGTACTTAAGACGGCATTGTGACTTTTGTAAATAATTCCGATGCAATTTCTGTGTTTCATCGTCAATAAGAAGGTCCAAGAGATACAGTAAACCTGAAGTCAAGCATCGCAATGTAAAACTGGTCTCACACGACAGGCTCAAAACATAGTAAGAAGAATCAGTCTTCTTATACTTAAGTCGGCATTGTGCCTTTTGTATATAATTCCGATGCAATTTCTGTGTTTTATCGTCAATAAGAAGGTCCAAGGGGTACAGTAAACCTGAAGTGAAGCATCGGTATCTAAAACTTTTCTCACAGGAGAGGTTCAGAACATAGGCAGTAAGAAGAGTCAGTCGTCTTGTACTTAAGACGGCATTGTGACTTTTGTAATTAATTCCGATGCAATTTCTGTGTTTCATCGTCAATAAGAAGGTCCAAGGGATACAGTAAACCTGAAGTAAAGCATCGCAATCTAAAACTGGTCTCATAGGAAAGGCTCAAAACATAGACAGTAAGAAGAGTCAGTCTTCTTATACTTAAGTCGGCATTGTCCTTTTGTATTATTTCCGATGCAATTTCTGTGTTTCATCGTCAATAAGAAGGTCCAAGGGATACAGTAAACCTGAAGTGAAGCATCGGAATCTAAAACTGGTCTCACAGGAATGTTTCAAATCATTGACAGTAAGAAGAGTCAGTCTTCTTGTACTTAAGTCGGCATTGTGTCTGTGGTATTTAATTCCGATGCAATTTCTGTGTTAAATCGTCAATAAGAAGGTCCAAGGGATACAGTACACCTAAAGTTAAGCATCGGAATCTAAAACTAGTCTCACAAATAAGAATTAAAACATAGACAAAAAGAAGTCAGTCTTCTTGTACATAAGTCGGCATTGTGCCTTTTGTATTTAATTCCGATGCAATTGCTGTGTTTCATCGTCAATAAGAAGGCATAAGGAATACAGTAAACGTGAAGTAAAGCATCGGAATCTAAAACTGGTCTCACAGGAAGGGCTCAAAACCTACACAGTAAATAGTGTCAGTCTTCTTGTACTTCAATCGGCATTGTGCCTTTTGTATTTAATTCCAATGCAATTTCTGTGTTTCATCGTCTATAAGAAGGTCCAAGGGATACAGTAGACCTGGATTGAAGCTTCGGAATCTAATACTGCTCTCACAGGAAAGTTTCAAATCATAGACTGTAAGAAGAGTCAGTCTTCTTGTACCTAAATCGGCATTGTGCATTTTCTATTTAATTCCAATGCAATTTCTGTGTTTCATCGTCAATAAGAAGGTCCAAGCGATACAGTAAACCTAAAGTGAAGCATCGGAATTTAAAACTGGTCTCACAGGAAGGGTTCAAAACAGAGACAGTAAGAAGAGTCAGTCTTTTTGTACTTAAGTCGGCATTGTGTCTTTTGTATTTAATACCGATGAAATTTCTGTATTAAGTCGTCAATACGAAGGTCCAAGGGATACAGTAGTCCTGAATCGAAGCATCGGAATCTAAAACTAGTCTCACAAGTAAGAATCAAAACATAGACAAAAAGAAGAGTCAGTCTTCTTGTACTTAAGTCGGCATTATGCCTTTTTTATTTAATTCCGATGCAATTTCTGTGTTTCATCGTCTATAAGAAGGTATAAGGGATACAGTAAACCTGAAGTGAGACATCGGAATGTAAAACTGATCTCACACGAGAGGCTCAAAGTATTTAAGGTAAGAAGTGTCAGTTTTCTTGTACTTAAGTCGGCATTGTGCCTTTTGTATTTAATTTCGATGCAATTTCTGTGCTTCATCGTCAACACGTACTTCAAAGTGATACAGTAAACCTAAAGTGAAGCATCGCTATCTAAAACTGGTCTCGCACGAGAGGCTCTAATCAGAGAATGTATTAAGAGTTAGTCCTCTTGTACTTAAGTCGGCATCGCTCCTTTTGTATTTAATTCCGATGCAATTTCTGTGTTTCATCGTCAATAAGAAGGTCCCGGTGATACAGTAAACCTGAAGTGAAGCATCGGAATCTAAACTGGTCTCACAGGAAAGGTACAAAACATAGACGCTAAGAAGAGTCACTCTTCTTGTACTACAATCGGCGTTGTGCCTTTTGTATTTAATTCCGATGCAATTTCTGAGTTTCATCGTCAATACGGATGTCCAAATGACACAGTAAACCTGAAGTGAAGCATCGATATCTGAAACTGGTCTCACAGGAAAGGCTCAATTCATAGAATGTGAGAAGAGTCCGCCTCTTGTACTTCAGTCGGCATTGTGCCTTTTGTATTTAAATCCGAACTAATTTCTGTGTTTCATCGTCAATATGAAGCTCCAAGGGATACAGCAAAGCCTGAATTGAAGCATCGATATATAAAACTGGTCTCACAGGAAAGTCTCAAATCATTGATTGTAAGAAGAGTCAGTAGTCTTGTACTTAAGTCAGAATTGTGCCTTTTGTATTTAATTCCGATGCGATTTCTGTGTTTTATCGTCGATAAGAAGGTCCAAGGGGTACAGTAAACCTGAAGTGAAGCATCGGTATCTAAAACTGGTCTCACTGGAGAGGTTCAAAACATAGACAGTAAGAAGAGTCAGTCTTCTTGTACTTAAGACGGCATTGTGACTTTTGTAATTAATTCCGATGCAATTTCTGTGTTTCATCGTCAATAAGAAGGTCCAAGGGATACCGTAAACCTGAAGTGAAGCATCGCAATCTAAAACTGGTCTCATAGGAAAGGCTCAAAGCACAGACAGTATGAAGAGTCAGTCTTCTTATACTTAAGTCGGCATTGTGCCTTTTGTATTATTTCCGATGCAATTTCTGTGTTCATCGTCAATAAGAAGATCCAAGGGATACAGTAAACCTGAAGTGAAGCATCGGAATCTAAAACTGGTCTCACAGGAATGTTTCAAATCATGGACAGTAAGAAGAGTCAGTCTTCTTGTACTTACGTCGGCATTGTGCATTTTGTATTTAATTCCGACGCAATTTCTTTGTTTCATCCTCAATAATAAAGTCCAAGCGATACAGTAAAGCTGAAGTGAAGCATCGGAATCTAAAACTGGTCTCACAGGAATGGTTCAAAACATCGACAGTAAGATGAGACAGTCTTCTAGTACTTATGTCGGCATTGTGTCTGTGGTATTTAATTCCGATGCAATTTCTGTGTTTCATCGTCAATAAGAACGTCAAAGGGATACAGTAACCTGAATTAAAGCATCGATATCTAAAACTGGTCTCACAGGAAAGGCTCCAATCATACAATGTAAGAAGAGTCAGTGCTCTTGTACTTAGGTCCACATCGTTCCTTTTGTAATTACTTCCGATGCAATGTCTGTATTTCATCGTCAATAAGAGGGTCCAAGTGATATAGTAAACCTGAGGTGAAGCATCGGAATCTAAACTGGTCTCACAGGAAAGGTTTAAATCATAGACACTAAGAAGAGCCAGTCATATTGTACTTAAGTCGCCATTGTACCTTTTGTACTTAATTCCGATTCAATTTCTGTGCTTCATCGTCAATACGAAGGTCCAATGGATACAATGATCCTGAAGTGATGCATCGGAATGTAAAACTTGTCTCATAGGAAAGGTTCAAAACATAGGCAGTAAGAAGAGTCAGTCTTCTAGTACTTAAGTCGGTATTGTGCGTTTTGTTTTTAATTCCGATGCAATTTCTGTGTTTCATCGTCCATAAGGCTGTCCAAGGGATACAGTAAAGCTGAAGTGAAACATCGATATCGAAATCTGGTCTCACAGGAAAGGCTCAAATCAAAGAATGTAAGAAGAGTCAGTACTCTTGTACTTAAGTCGGCATTGTGCCATTTGAATTTAATTCCAATGCAATTTCTGTGTTTCATCGTCAATTAGAAGGACCAAGCGATACAGTAAACCTGAAGTGAAGCATCGGAATCGAAAACTCGTCTCACAGGAAAGGTTCAAAACATAGACAGTAAGAAGAGTCAGTCTTCTTGTACTTAAGTCGGCATTGTGCCTTTTGTATTTAATTCCGATGCAATTTCTGTGTTTCATCGACAATAAAAAAATATAGGGGATACAGTAAACGTGAAGTAAAGCATCGGAATCTAAAACTGGTCTCACAGGAAGGGCTCAAAACCTACATAGTAAATAGTGTCATTCTTCTTGTACTTCAATCGGCATTGTGCCTTTTGTATTTAATCTGTGGTATTTAATTCCGATGCAATTACTGTGTTAAATCGTCAATAAGAAGGTCCAAGGGATACAGTACTCCTGAGGTTAAGCTTCGGAATCTAAAACTAGTGTCACAAGTAACAATCATAACATAGACAAAAAGAAGAGTCAGTCTTCTTGTACTTAAGTCGGCATTGTGCCTTTTGTATTTAATTCCGATGTAATTTCTGTGTTTTATCGTCAATAAGAAAATATAAGGGATACAGTAAACGTGAAGTAAAGCATCGGAATCTAAAACTTGTCTCACAGGAAACCTTCAAATAATAGACAGTAAGAAGAGTCAGTCTTCTTGCACTTAAGACGGCATTGTGGGTTTTGTATTCGATTCCGAAGCATTTTCTGTGTTTCATCGTCAATATGAAAGTCCAAGGCATAAAGTAAACCTGAAGTGAAGCATCGGAATCTAAAACTTTTCTCACAGGAAAGTTTCAAAGCATAGACATTAAGAAGGGTCAGTCCTCTTGTACATAAGTCGCAATTGTGCCTTTTGTATGTAATTCCGATACAATTTCTGTGCTTCATCGTCAATACGAAGGTCCAAGGCATACTATAAACCTGAAGTGAAGCATCGGAAACTAAAACTTGTCTCACAGAAATGGTCCAAAACGTAGACAGTAAGAAGAGTCAGTCTTCTTGTACTTAAGTCGGCATTGTGCCTTTTGTATTTAATTCCAATGCAATTTCTGTGTTTCATCGTCAATATGAAGGTCCAAGGGATACAGTAAACCTGAAGTGAAGCATCGGAGTGTAAAACTGGTCTCACAGCAAAGGTTCAAAACGAAGACAGTAAGAAGAGACAGTCTTTTTGTACTTAAGTCTCTATTGTTCCTTTTGTTTTTAATTCCGATGCAAATTCTATGCTTCATCGTCAATACGAAGGCCCAAGGGGTACAGTAAACCTGAAATAAAGCATCGGATTCTATAACTGGTCTCACAGGAATGATTCAAATATAGACAGTAAGAAGAGTCAGTCTTCTTGTACTTAAGTAGGAATTGACCCTTTTGTATTTTAATTCCGATACAATTTCTGTGTTTCATCGTCAATACTAAGGTCCAAGGGATACAGTAAACCTGAAGTGAAGCATCGATATCTAAAACTGGTCTCACAGGCGAGGTTCAAATCATAGGCAGTAAGAATTGGCAGTCTTCTTGTACTTAAGTCGTCACTGTGCCTTTTGTATTTAATTCCGACGCAGTTTCTGTGTTTCATTGTCAATAAGAAGGTCCAAGGGATACAGTAAACCTGAAGTAAAGCATCGGAATCTGAAACTGGTCTCACAGGAAAGGTTCAAAACATAGACAGTAAGAAGAGTCAGTCTACTTGTACTTTAATCGGCATTGTGCCTTTTGTATTTAATTCCGATGCAATTTCTGTGTTTCATCGTCAATAAGGATGTCCAAGGGATACAGCAAACCTGAAGTGAAGCATCGATATCTATAACTGGTCTCACAGGCGCGGTTCAAAGCGTAGGCAGTAAGAATTGGCAGTCTTCTTGTACTTAAGTTGTCACTGTGCCTTTTGTATTTAATTCCGACGCAGTTTCTGTGCTTCATCGCCAAAACGAAGGTCCAAGGGGTACAATAAACCTGAAGTGAAGCATCGGAATCTAAAACTTGTATCACAGGAAAGGTTGAAAACATAGACAGTAAGAAGAGTCAGTCTTCTTGTACTTCAATCGGCATTGTGCGTTTTGTATTTAATTCCGATACTACTTCTGCGTTTCATCGTCAATAACTATGTCCAAGGGATACAGTAAACTTGAAGTGAAGCATCGATATCTAAATCTGGTTTCACAGGAAAAGCTCAAATCATAGAATGTAAGAACTGTCAGTCCTCTTGTACTTAAGTCGGCATCGTTCCTTTTGTGTTTAATTCCGATGTAATTTCTGTGTTTCATCTTCAATAAGAAGGTCCAAGGGATACAGTAAACCTGAAATGAAGCATCGGAAACTAAAACTGGTCTCACAGGAAAGTTTCAAAACATAGACAGTAAGAAGAGTCAGTCCTCTTGTACATAACTCACCTAAATTGCCTTTTGTATGTAATTCCCATGCAATTTCTGTGCTTCATCGTCAATACGAAGGTCCAAGGGATACAATAAACCTGAAGTGAAGCATCGGAATCTAAGACTTGTCTCACAGGAATGGTCCAAAACGTAGACAGTAAGAAGAGTCAGTCTTCTTGTACTTAAGTCGGCATTTAGCCTTTTGTATTTAATTCCGATGCAATGTCTGTGTTTCATCGTCAATAAGAAGGTCCAAGGGATACAGTAAACCTGAAGAGAAACATCGGAATCTAAAACTGGTCTCACAGCAAAGGTTCAAAACAAAGACAGTAAGAAGAGACTGTCTTCTTGTACTTAAGTCGCTATTGTTCCTTTTGTTTTTAATTCCGATACAATTTCTATGCTTCATCGTCAATACGAAGTCCCAAGGGATACAGTAAACCAGAAATGAAGGATTGGATTCTATAACTTGTCTCACAGGAGAGATTAAAAACATAGACAGTAAGAAGAGTCAGTCTTCTTGTACTCAAGTCGGGATTGTCCCTTTTGTATTTAATTCCGATACAATTTCTGTGTTTCATCGTCAATACGAAGGTCCAAGGGATAGAGTAAAACTGAAGTGAAGCATCGATATCCAAATCTGGTCTCACAGGATAGGCTCAAATCATAGAATGTAGGAAGAGTCAGTCCTCTTGTACTTAAGTCGGCATAGTGCCCTTTGTATTTAATTTCGATGCAATTTCTGTGTTTCACTGTCAATTAGAAGGTCCAAGGGATATAGTAAACATGAAGTGAAGCATCGGAATCTTAACTGGTCTCACAGGAAAGGTTCATAACATATAAACTAAGAAGAGTCAGTCTTCTTATACTTAAGTGGCCATTGTGCCTTTTGTATGTAATTCCGATGCAATTTCTGTGCTTCATCGCCAAAACGAACGTCCAAGGGAGATAATAAATCTGTTGTGAAGCATCGGAATCTAAAACTTGTCTCACAGGAAAGGTTCAAAACATAGACAGTAAGAAGTGTCAGTCTTTTTTACTTCAATCGGCATTGTGCCTTTTGTTTTTAATTCCGATGCAACTTCTGTGTTTCATCGTCAATAACTATGTCCAAGGTATACAGTAAACCAGAAGTGAAGCATCGATATCTAAATCTGGTCTCACAGGAAAGGCTCAAATCATAGATTGTAAGAAGAGTCAGTCTTCTTGTACTTAAGTCGGCAGCGTGCCTTTTGTATTTAATCCGATGCAATTTCTGTGTTTCATCGACAAACAGAAGGTCCAAGGGATACAGTAAACCTGACGTGAAACATCGGAATCTAAAACTGGTCTCACAGGAAAGGCTCAAATCCTATACAGTAATTAGAGTCAGTCTTCTTGTACTTAAGTCGGCATTGTGCCTTTTGTATTTCATTCCGATGCAAAATCTGTGTTTCATCGTCAATAAGAATGTCAAAAGGATACAGTAAACCTGAAGTGAAGCATCGATATCTAAAACTGGTCTCACAGGAAAGGCTCAAATCATAAAATATAAGAACAGTCAGTCCTCTTGTACTTAAGTCGGCATCGTTCCTTTTGTATTTTATTCCGATGCAATTTCTGTGTTTCATCTTCAATAAGAAGGTCCAAGGGATACAGTAAACCTGAAGTGAAGCATCGGAATCTAAAACTGGTCTCACAGGAAAGTTTCAAAACACAGACAGTAAGAAGAGTCAGTCCTCTTGTACATAAGTCGCCATTGTGCCTTTTGTATGTAATTCCGATGCAATTTCTGTGCTTCATCGTCAATACGAAGGTCAAAGGGATACAATAAACCAGAAGTGAAGCAGCGGAATCTAAAACTTGTCTCACAAGAAAGGTCCAAAACATAGACAGTAAGAAGAGTCAGTCTTCTTGTACTTAAGTCAGCATTGTGCTTTTGTATTTAATTCCGATGCAATTTCTGTGTTTCATCGTCAATAAGAGGGTCCAAGGGATACAGTAAACCTGAAATGAAGCATCGGGTTCTATAACTTGTCTCACAGGAGAGATTCAAAACATAGACAGTAAGAAGAGTCAGTCTTCTTGTACTTAAGTCGGCATTGTCCCTTTTGTATTTAATTACGATACAATTTCTCTGTTTCATCGTCAATATGAAGGTCCAAGGGATACAGTAAACCTGAAGTGAAGCATCGATATCTAAAACTGGTCTCACAGGAGAGGTTCAAAACATAGGCAGTAAGAGTTGGCAGTCTTCATGTACTTAAGTCGTCACTGCGCCTTTTGTATTTAATTCCGACTTAGTTTCTGTGTTTCATTGTCAATATGATGGTCCAAGGGATACAGTAAACCTCAAGTAAAGCATCGGATTCAAAAACTGGTCTCACAGGAAAGATTCAAAACATAGACAGTAACAAGAGACAGTCTACTTGTACTACAATCGGCATTGTGCCTTTTGTATTTAATTCCGATGCAATTTCTGTGTTTCGTCGTCCATAAGGATGTCCATAGGGTACAGCAAACCTGAAGTGAAGCAGCGATATCTGAAACTGGTCTCACAGGAGAGGCTCAAATCATAGAATGTAAGAAGAGTCAGTCCTCTTGTACTTAAGTCGGCATTGTGCCTTTTGTATTTCATTACGATGCAATTTCTGTGTTTCATCGTCAATAAGAAGGTTCAAGTGATATAGTACACCTGAAGTGAAGCATCGGAATCTTAACTGGTCTCACAGGAAAGGTTCAAAACATAGAAATTAAGAAGAGTCAGTCTTCTTGTACTTAAGTGGCCATTGTGCCTTTTGTATGTAATTCCGATGCAATTTCTGTGCTTCATCTCGAAAACGAAGGTCCAAGGAATACAATAAACCTGATGTGACGCATCGGAATCTAAAACTTGTCTCACAGGAAAGGTTCAAAACATAGACAGTAAGAAGAGTCAGTCTTCTTGTAGTTCGATCGGCATTGTGCCTTTTGTATTTAATTCCGATGCAACTTCTGTGTTTCATCGTCAATAACTATGTCCAAGGGATACAGTAATCCTACAGTGAAGCATCGATATCTAAATCTGGTCTCACAGGAAAGGCTCAAATCACAGAATGTAATAAGAGTCAGTCTTCTTGTACTTATGTCGGCATCGTTACTTTTGTATTTAATTCCGATGCAATGTCTGTGTTTCATCTTCAATAAGAAGGTCCAAGGGATACAGTAAACCTGAAGTGAAGCATCGGAATCTAAAACTGGTCTCACAGGAAAGTTTCAAATCATAGACAGTAAGAAAGGTCATTCCTCTTGTACATAAGTCGCAATTGTGCCTTTTGTATGTAATTCCGATACAATTTCTGTGCTTCATCGTCAATACGAAGGTCCAAGGGATACAATAAACCTGAAGTGAAGCATCGGAAACTAAAACTTGTCTCATAGAAATGGTCCAAAACGTAGACAGTAAGGAGAGGCAGTCTTCTTGAACTTAAGTCGGCATTGTGCCTTTTGTATTTAATTCCGATGCAATTTCTGTGTTTCATTGTCAATAAGAAGGTCCAAGAGATACTGTAAACCAGAACTGAAGCATCGGAATCTAAAACTGGTCTCACAGGACAGGTTCAAAACAAAGACAGTAAGAAGAGATAGTCTTCTTGTACTTAAGTCGCTATTGTGCCTTTTGTTTTTAAGCCCGACACAATTTCTATGCTTCATCGTCAATACGAAGGTCCAAGGGATACAGTAAACCTGAAATGAAGCATTGGGTTCTATAACTTGTCTCACAGGAGAGATTCAAAACATAGACAGTAAGAAGAGTCAGTCTTCTTGTACTTCAATCGGCATTGTGCCTTTTGTATTTAATTCCGATGCAATTTCTGTGTTAAATCGTCAATAAGAAGGTCCAAGGGATTCAGTACACCTGAAGTTAAGCATCGGAATCTAAAACTAGTCTCACAAGTAAGAATCAAAACATAGACAAAAAGAAGAGTCAGTCTTCTTGTACTTAAGTCGGCATTGTGCCTTTTGTATTTAATTCCGATGCAATTTCTGTGTCTCATCGTCAATAGGAAGGTCCAAGGGATACAGTAAACCTGTATTGAAGCATCGGAACCTAAAACTGGTCTCAGAGGAGAGTTTCAAATCATAGACAGTAAGAAGAGCCATTCATCTTGTACCTAAGACGGCATTGTGCATTTTGTATATAATTCCGATGCAATTTCTGTGTTTCATCGTCAATAGGAACGTATAAGGGATACAGTAAGCCTGTAGTAAAACATAGGAATCTAAAACTGATCTCACACGAAAGGCTCAAAACCTATACTGTAAGAAGTGTCAGTCTTCTTGTACTTAAGTCGGCATTGTGCCTTTTATATTTAATTCCGACGCAATTTCTATGCTTCATCGTCAATAAGAACGTCAAAGGGATACAGTAATCATGAAGTAAATCATCAGAATCTAAAACTGGTCTCACAGGAGAGGTTCAAAACATAGTCAGTAAGAAGAGTCAATCTTCTTGTACTTCAAACGGTATTGTGCCTTTTGCATTTCATTCCGATGCAATTTCTGTGTTTCATCGTCGTTAGGGATGTCCGAGGGAAACAGTAAACCTGGATTGAAGCATCGGAATCTAAAACTAGTCTCACAAGTAAGAATCAAAACATAGACAGTAAGAAGAGTCAGTCTTCTTGTACTTCAGTCGGCATTGTACCTTTTGTATTTAATTCCGATACAATTTCTCTGTTTCATCGTCAAAACGATGGTCCAAGGGATACAGTAATCCTACAGTGAAGCATCGATATCTAAATCTGGTCTCACAGGAAAGGCTCAAATCATAGAATGTAAGAAGAGTCAGTCTTTTTGTACTTAAGTCGGCATCGTTACATTTGTATTTAATTCCGATGCAATTTCTGTGTTTCATTTTCAATAAGAAGGTCCAAGGGATACAGTAAACCTGAGGTGAAGCATCGGAACCTAAAACTGGTCTCACAGGAAAGTTTCAAAACATAGACAGTAAGATGGGTCAGTCCTCTTGTACATAAGTCGCAATTGTGCCTTTTGTATGTAATTCCGATGCAATTTCTATGCTTCATCGTCAATACGACGGCCCAAGGATTGCAGTAAACTGAAATAAAGCATCGGATTCTATAACTGGTCTCACAGGAATGATTCAAAACATAGACAGTAAGAAGATTCAGTCTTCTTGTATTTAAGTCGCAATTGACCCTTTTGTATTTTAATTCCGATACAATTTATGTGTTTCATCGTCAATACGAAGGTCCAAGGGATACAGTAAACCTGAAGTGAAGCATCGGTATCTAAAACTGGTCTCACAGGCGAGGTTCAAAACATAGGCAGTAAGAATTGCAGTCTTCTTGTACTTAAGTCGTCACTGTGCCTTTTGTATTTAATTCCGACGCAGTTTCTGTGTTTCATTGTCAATAAGAAGGTCCAAGGGATACAGTAAACCTGAAGTAAAGCATCGGACTCTGAAACTGGTCTCACAGGAAAGGTTCAAATCATAGACAGTAAGAGGATTCAGTCTACTTGTACTTCAATCCGCATTGTGCCTTTTGTATTTAATTCCGATGCAATTTCTGTGTTTCATCGGCAATAAGGATGTCCAAGGGATACAGCAAACCTGAAGTGAAGCATCGATATCTAAAACTGGTCTCACAGGCGAGGTTCAAAACATAGGCAGTAAGAATTGGCAGTCTTCTTGTACTTAAGTCGTCACTGTGCCTTTTGTATTTAATTCCGACGCAGTTTCTGTGCTTCATCGCCAAAACGAAGGTCCAAGGGATACAATAAACCTGAAGTGAAGCATCGGAATCTAATACTTGTCTCACAGGAAAGGTTCAAATCATAGACAGTAAGAAGAGTCAGTCTTCTTGTACTTCAATCGGCATTGTGCGTTTTGTATTTAATTCCGATGCTACTTCTGCGTTTCATCGTCAACAACTATGTCTAATGGATACAGTAAACCTGAAGTGAAGCATCGATATCTAAATCTGGTCTCACAGGAAACGCTCAAATCATAGAATGTAAGAACTGTCAGTCCTCTTGTACTTAAGTCGGCATCGTTCCTTTTGTGTTTAATTCCGATGTAATTTCTGTGTTTCATCTTCAATAAGAAGGTCCAAGGGATACAGTAAACCTGAAGTGAAGCATCGGAATCTAATACTGGTCTCACAGGAAAGTTTCAAAACATAGACAGTAAGAAGAGTCAGTCCTCTTGTACATAAGTCACCTAAATTTCTTTTTGTATGTAATTCCAATGCAATTTCTGTGCTTCATCGTCAATACGCGGGTCCAAGGGATACATTAAACCAGAAGTGAAGCATCGGAATCTAAGACTTGTCTCACAGGAATGGTCCAAAACGTAGACAGTAAGAAGAGTCAGTCTTCTTGTACTCAAGTCGGCATTTAGCCTTTTGTATTTAATTCCGATGCAATTCCTGTGTTTCATCGTCAATAAGAAGGTCCAAGGGAAACAGTAAACCTGAAGAGAAACATCGGAATCTAAAACTGGTATCACAGCAAAGGTTCAAAACAAAGACAGTAAGAAGAGACAGTCTTCTTGTACTTAAGTCGCTATTGTTCCTTCTGTTTTTAATTCCGATGCAATTTCTATGCTTCATCGTCAATACGAAGTCCCAAGGGATACAGTAAACCAGAAATTAAGCATCGGATTCTATAACTTGTCTCACAGGAGAGATTCAAAGCATAGACAGTAAGAAGAGTCTGTCTTCTTGTACTTAAGTCGGGATTGTCCCTTTTGTATTTAATTCCGATACAATTTCTGTGTTTCATCGTCAATAGGAAGGTCCAAGGGATACAGTAAACCTGAAGTGAAGCAACGATATCCAAATCTGGTCTCACAGGAAAGGCTCATATCATAGAATGTAAGAAGAGTCAGTCCTCTTGTACTTAAGTCGGCATAGTGCCCTTTGTATTTAATTCCGATGCAATTTCTGGGTTTCATTGTCAATAAGAAGGTCCAAGGAATATAGTAAACATGAAGTGAAGCATCGGAATCTTAACTGGTCTCACAGGAAAGGTTCATGACATAGAAACTAACAAGAGTCAGTCTTCTTGTACTTAAGTGGTTATTGTGCCTTTTGTATGAAATTCCGATGCAATTCCTGTGCTTCATCGCCAAAACGAAGGTCCAAGGGATATAATAAATCTGAAGTGAAGCATCGGAATCTAAAACATGTCTCACAGGAAACGTTCAAAAAATAGACAGTAAGAAGAGTCAGTCTTTTTTACTTCAATCGGCACTGTGCCTTTTGTATTTAATACCGATGCAACTTCTGTGTTTCATCGTCAATAACTATGTCCAAGGTATACAGTAAACCTGAAGTGAAGCATCGATATCTAAATCTGGTCTCACAGAAAAGGCTCAAATCATAGATTGTAAGAAGAGTCAGTCTTCTTCTACTTAAGTCGGCAGCGTGCCTTTTGTATTTAATCCGATGCAATTTCTGTGTTTCATCGACAATCAGAAGGTCCAAGGGATACAGTAAACCTGACGTGAAACATCGGAATCGAAAACTGGTCTCACAGGAAAGGCTCAAATCCTATACAGTAATTAGAGTCAGTTATCTTGTACTTAAGTCGGCATTGTGCTTTTGTATTTCATTCCGATGCAAAATCTGTGTTTCATCGTCAATAAGAACGTCAAAAGGATACAGTAAACCTGAAGTGAAGCATCGGAATCTAAAACTGGTCTCACAGGAAAGTTTCAAAACATAGACAGTAAGACGAGTCAGTCCTCTTGTACATAAGTCGCCATTGTGCCTTTTGTATGTAATTCCGATGCAATTTCTGTGCTTCATCGTCAATACGAAGGTCCAAGGGATACAATAAACCAGAAGTGAAGCATCGGAATCTAAAACTTGTCTCACAGGAAAGGTCCAAAACATAGACAGTAAGAAGAGTCAGTCTTCTTGTACTTAAGTCAGCATTGTGCCTTTTGTATTTAATTCCGATGCAATTTCTGTGTTCCATCGTCAATAAGAGGGTCCAAGGGGTACAGTAAACCAGAAGTGAAGCATCGGAATCTAAAACTGGTCTCACAGCAAAGGTTCAAATTCATAGACAGTAAGAAGAGTCAGTCTCCTTGTACTTCAGTCGGCATTGTGCCTTTTGTATTTAATTGCGATGCAATTTCTGTGTTTCATTGTCAATAAGATGGTCCAAGAGATACAGTAAACCAGAACTGAAGCATCGGAACCTAAAACTGGTCTCACAGGAAAGGTTCAAAACAAAGACAGTAAGAAGAGATAGTCTTCTTGTACTTAAGTCACTATTGTGCCTTTTGTTTTTAATCCCGACACAATTTCTATGCTTCATCGTCAATACGAAGGTCCAAGGGATACAGTAAACCTGAAATGAAGCATCGGGTTCTATAACTTGTCTCACAGGAGAGATTCAAATCATAGACAGTAAGAGGAGTCAGTCTTCTTGTACTTTAATCGGCATTGTGCCTTTCGTATTTAATTCCGATGCAATTTCTGTGTTAAATCGTCAATAAGAAGGTCCAAGGGATTCAGTACATCTGAAGTTAAGCATCGGAATCTAAAACTAGTCTCACAAGTAAGAATCAAAACATAGACAAAAGAAGAGTCAGTCTTCTTGTACTTAAGTCGGCATTGTGCCTTTTGTATTTAATTTCGATGCTATTTCTGTGTCTCATCGTCAATAGGAAGGTCCAAGGGATACAGTAAACCTGTATTGAAGCATCGGAATCTAAAACTGGTCTCACAGGAAAGTTTCAAATCATAGACAGTAAGAAGAGTCATTCATCTTGTACCTAAGTCGGCATTGTGCATTTTGTATATAATTCCGATGCTATTTCTGTGTTTCATCGTCAATAGGAAGGTATATGGGATACAGTAAGCCTGAAGTGAAACATAGGAATCTAAAACTGATCTCACAAGAAAGGTTCAAAACCTATACTGTAAGAAGTGTCAGTCTTCTTGTACTTAAGTCGGCATTGTGCATTTTATATTTAATTCCGATGCAATTTCTATGCCTCATCGTCAATAACAACGTCAAAGGGATACAGTAATCATGAAGTAAAGCATCGGAATCTAAAACTGGTCTCACAGGAGAGGTTCAAAACATAGTCAGTAAGAAGAGTCAGTCATCTTGTACCTAAGTCGGCATTGTGCATTTTGTATTTAATTACGATGCAATTTCTGTGTTTCATCGTCAATAAGAAGGTCCAAGCGATACAGAAAACCTGAAGTGAAGCTTCGGAATCTAAATCTGGTCACACAGGAAGGGTTCAAAAATAGACAGTAAGAAGAGTCAGTCTTCTTGTACTTAAGTCGGCATTGTGTCTTTTGTATTTAATTCCGATGCAATTTCTGTGTCTCATCGTCAATAGGAAGGTATAAGGGATACAGTAAACCTGAAGTGAAACATCGGAATCTAAAACTGATCTCACACGAAAGGCTCAAGACCTATACAGTAAGAAGTGTCAGTCTTCTTGTACTTAAGTCGGCATTGTGCCTTTTATATTTAATTCCGATGCAATTTCTGTGCTTCATCGTCAATAAGAACGTCAAATTGATACAGTAAACTTAAAGTGAAGTATCGATATCTAAAACTGGTCTCACACGAGAGGCTCTAATCATAGAATGTAAGAAGAGTTGGTCCTCTTGTACTTAAGTCGGCATCGCTCCTTTTGTATTTAATTCCGATGCAATATCTGTGTTTCATCGTCAATAAGAAGGTCCAGGTGATACAGTAAACCTGAAATCTAGCATCGCAATCTAAACTGGTCTCACAGGAAAGGTTCATAACATAGACACTAAGAAGACTCAGTCTTCTTGTACTTAAGTCGCCATTGTCCCGTTTGTACGAAATTCCGATGCAATTTCTGTGTTTCATCGTCAATAAGACGGTCCAGGTAATACAATAAACCTGAAGTGAAGCATCGGAATCAAAAACTTGTCTCACAGGAAAGGTTCAAAACATAGACAGTAAGAAGAGTCTGTTTTCTTGTACTACAATTGGCATTGTGCCTTTTGTATTTAATTCCGATGCCAAATCTATGTTTCATAGTCAATAACTATGTCCAAGGGATACAGTAAACCTGAAGTGAAGCATCGATATCTAAATATGGTCTCACAGGAAAGGCTCAAATCATAGAATGTAAGAAGAGTCAGTCTTCTTGTACTTTGTCGGCAGCATGCCTTTTGTATTTAATCCGATGCAATTTCTGTGTTTCATCGTCAATCAGAAGGTCCAAGGGATACAGTAAACCTGAAGTGAAGCATCGGAATCTAAAACTGGTCTCACAGGAAGGATTCAAAACAAAGACAGAAAGAAGAGACAGTCTTCTTGTACATAAGTCGCCATTGAGCCCATTGTATGTAATTCCGATGCAATTTCTCTGCTTCATCGTCAATAAGTAGGTCCAAAGGATACAATAAACAAGAAGTGAAGCATTGGAATCTAAAACTTGTCTCACAGGAAAGGTCCAAAACATAGACAGTACGAAGTGTCAGTCTTCTTGTACTTAAGTCAGCATTGTGCCTTTTGTAATTAATTCCGATGCAATTTCTGTGTTTCATCGTCAATAAGAAGGTTCAAGGGATACAGTAAACCTGAACTGAAGCATCGGAATCTAAAACTGGTCTCACAGCAAAGGTTCAATTCATAGACAGTAAGAAGAGTCAGTCTCCTTGTACTTGAGTCGGCATTGTGCCTTTTGAATTTAATTCCGATGCAATTTCTGTGTTTCATTGTCAATAAGAAGGTCCTAGCGATACAGTAAACCTGAACTGAAGCTTCGGAATCTAAAACTGGTCTCACAGGAAAGATTCAAACAAAGACAGAGAGAAGAGACAGTCTTCTTGTACTTAAGTCGCTATTGTGCCTTTTGTTTTTAATCATGATGCAATTTCTGTGTTAAATCGTCAATAAGAAGGTCCAAGGGATACTGTACACCAGAAGTGACGCATCGGAATCTAAAACTAGTCTCACAAGTTAGAAACAAAACATAGACAAAAAGAAGAGTCAGTCTTCTTGTACTTAAGTCGGCATTGTGCCTTTTGGATTTAATTCCATTGCAATTTCTATGTTTCATAGTCAATAAGAAGGTATAAGGGATACAGTAAACGTGAAGTAAAGCATCAGAATCCAAAACTGGTCTCACAGGAAGGGCTCAACACCTACACAGTAAATAACGTCAGTCTTCATGTACTTCAATCGGCATTGTGCCATTTGTATTTAATTCCGATGCAATTTCTGTGTTTCATCGTCAATAAGAAGGTCCAAGGGATACAGTTAACCTGGATTGAAGCATCGGAATCTAAAACTGGTCTCACAGGAAAGTTTCAAATCATAGACAGCAAGAAGAGTCAGTCTTCTTGTACCTAAGTCGGCATTGTGCATTTTGTATTTACTTCCGATGCAATTTCTGTGTTTCATCGTCAATAAGAAGGTCCAAGCGATACAGTAAACCTGAAGTGAAGCATCGGAATCTAAAACTGGTCTCACAGGAAGGGTTCAAAACATAGACATTAAGAAGAGACAGTCTTCTTGTACTTAAGTCGGCAGTGTGTCTTTTGTATGTAATTCCGATGCAATTTCTGTGTTTCATCGTCAATAGGAAGGTATAAGGGATACAGTAAACCTTAAGTGAGACATCGGAATCTAAAACTGATCTCACACGAAAGGCTCAAAACTTATACAGTAAGAAGCGTCAGTCTTCTTGAACTTAAGTCGGCATTGTGCCTATTATATTTAATCCCGATGCAATTTCTGTGTTTCATCGTCAATAAGAACGTCAAAGGGATACAGTAAACCTGAAGTGAAGCATCGATATCCATAACTGGTCTCACACGTGAGGCTCTAATCATAAAATGTAAGAAGAGTTAGTCCTCTTGTACTTAAGTCGGCATCGCTCCATTTCTATTTAATTCCGATGCAATTTCTGTGTTCAATCGTCAATAAGAAGGTCCAGGTGATGCAGTAAATCTGAACTGAAGCATCGGAATCTAAACTGGTCTCCCAGGAAAGGTTCAAAACATAGTCACTAAGAAGAGTCAGTCTTCTTGTACTTAAGTCGCCATTGTGCCTTTTGTACGCAATTCCGATGCACTTTCTGTGCTTCATCGTTAATACGAAAGTCCTAGGGATACAATACACCTGACGTGAAGCATGGGAATCTAAAACTTGTCTCACAGGAAACCATCAAATCATAGACAGTTAGAAGAGTCTGTCTTCTTGCACTTTAGTCGGCATTGTGGCTTTTGTATTTGATTCCGATGCAATTTCTGTGTTTCATCGTCAATAAGAAGGTCCAAGGGATACAGTAATCCTGAAGTGAAGCATCGGAATCTATAACTGGTCTCACAGCAAAGGTTCAAAACAATGACAGTAAGCAAAAACAGTCTTCTTGTTCTTAAGTCGCTATTGTTCCTTTTGTTTTTAATTCCGGTGCAATTTCTATGCTTCATTGTCAATACGAAGGCCCAAGGGATACAGTAAACCTGAGAAGAAGCATCGGATTCTATAACTTGTCTCACAGGAGTGATTCAAAACATAGACAGTAAGAAGAGTCAGTCTTCTTGTACTTAAGTCGGCATTGTGCCTTTTGTATTTAATTCCGATGCAAATTCTGTGTGTCATCGTTAATAAGAAGGTCAAAGGGATACAGTAGACATGAAGTGAAGCACCGATATCTAAAACTGGTCTCACAGAAAAAGCTCAAATCATAGAATGTAAGAAGAGCCAGTCCTCTTGCACTTAAGTCGGCATTGTGCCCTTTGTATTTAATTCCGATACAATTTCTGTGTGTCATTGTCAATAAGAAGGTCCAAGGGATAAAGTAAACCTGAAGTAAAGCATCGGAATCTAAAACTGGACTCACAGGAAAGGTTCAAAACATAGACAGTAAGAAGAGTCGTTCTTCTTGTACTTCAATCGGCATTGTGGCTTTTGTATTTAATTCCGATGCAATTTCTGTGTTTCATCGTCAATAAGGATGTCCAAGGGATACTGTAAACATGAAGTGAAGCATCGATATCAGAAATTGGTCTCACAGGAAAGGCTCAAATCATAGAATGTAAGAAGAGTCAGTCCTCTTGTACTTAAGTCGGCATTGTGCCTTTTGTATTTAATTCCGAAGCAATTTCTGTGTTTCATCCTCAATCAGAAGGTCCAAGGGATACAGTAAACCTGAAGTGAAACATCGGAATTCAAAACTGGTCTCACAGGAAAGGCTCAAAACCTATACAGTAATTAGAGTCAGTCTTCTTGTACTTAAGTCGGCATGGTGCCTTTTGTATTTAATTCCGATGCAAATTCTGTATTTCATCGTCAATAGGAAGGTCCAGGTGATACAGTAAATCTGAAGTGAAGCATCGGAATCCAAACTGGTCTCCCAGGAAAGGTTCAAACATAGACAGTAAGAAGAGTCAGTCTTCTTGCACTTAAGTCGGCATTGTGGATTTTTAATTTGATTCCGATGCAATTTCTGTGTTTCATCGTCAATAAAAAGGTCCAAGGGATACAGTAAACCTGAAGTGAAGCATCGGAATCTAAAACTGGTCTCACAGGAAAGTTTCAAATCATAGACAGTAAGAAGAGTCAGTCCTCTTGTACATAAGTCGCCATTGTGCCTTTTGTATGTAATTCCGGTGCAATTTCTGTGCTTCATCGTCAATACAAAGGTCCAAGGGATGCAATAAACCTGAAGTGTAGCATCGGAATCTAAAACATGTGTCATAGGGAAGGTCCAAAACGTAGACAGTAAGAAGAGTCAGTCTTCTTGTACTTAAGTCGGCATTGTCCCTTTTGTATTTAATTCCGATGCAATTTCTGTGTTTCATCGTCAATGACAAGGTCAAAGGGATAAAGTAAACCTCAAGTGAAGCATCGGTATCTAAAACTGATCTCACAGAAAAGGCTCAAATCATAGAATGTAAGAAGAGTCAGTCCTCTTTTACTTAAGTCGGCATTGTGCCCTTTGTATTTAATTCCGATGCAATTTCTGTGTTTCATTGTCAATAAGAAGGTCCAAGGAATACAGTAAACCTGAAGTAAAGCATCAGAATCTAAAACTGGACTCACAGGAAAGGTTCAAATCATAGGCAGTAAGAAGAGTCGTTCTTCTTGTACTTCAATCGGCATTGTGCCTTTTGTATTTAATTCCGATGCAATTTCTGTGTTTCATCGTCAATAAGAATGTCCAAGTGATATAGTAAACCTGAAGTGAAGCATCGGAATCTTAACAGGTCTCACAGGAAAGGTTCGATACATAGAAACTAAGAAGAGTCAGTCTTCTTGTACTTAAGAGGCCATTGTGCCTTTTGTATGTAATTCCGATGCAATTTCTGTGCTTCATCACCAAAACGAAGGTCCAAGGGATACAATAACCCTGAAGTGAAGCATTGGAATCTAAAACTTGTCTCACAGGAAAGGTTCAAAACATAGACAGTAAGAAGAGTCAGTCTTCTTGTACTTATATCGGCATTGTGGCTTTTGTATTTAATTCCGATGCAACTTCTGTGTTTCATCGTCAATAACTATGTCCAAGAAATACAGTAAACCTGAAGTGTAGCATCGATATTTAAATCTGGTCTCACAGGAAAGGCTCAAATCATAGAATGTAAGAAGAGTCAGTCTTCTTGTACTTCAATCGGCAGCGTGCCTTTCGTATTTAATCCGATGCAATTTCTTTGTTTCAACCTCAATCAGAAGGTCCAAGGGATACAGTAAACCTGAAGTGAAACTTCGGAATCTAAAACTGGTCTCACAGGAAAGGCTCAAAATCTATACAGTAATTAGAGTCAGTCATCTTGTACTTAAGTCGGCATTGTGCCTTTTGTATTTCATTCCGATGCAAATTCTATGTTTCATCGTCAATAAGAACGTCAAAGGGATACAGTAAACCTGAAGTGAAGAAGCGATATCTAAAACTGGTCTCACAGGAAAGGCTCAAATCTTAAAATGTAAGAACAGCCAGTCCTCTTGTACTTAAGTTGACATCGTTCCTTTTGTATTTAATTCCGATGCAATTTCTGTGTTTCATCGTCAATAAGGAGGTCCAAGGGATACAGTAAACCTGGATTGAAGCATCGGAATCTAAAACTGGTCTCACAGGAAAGTTTCAAATCATAGACAGTAAGAAGAGTCAGTCTTCTTTTACCTAAGTCGGCATTGAGCATTTTGTATTTAATTCCGATGCAATTTCTGTGTTTCATCGTCAATAGGAAGGTCCAAACGATACAGTAAACCTGAAGTGAGACATCGGAATCTAAAACTGATCTCACACGAAAGGCTCAAAACCTATACAGTAAGAAGTGTCAGGCTTCTTGAACTTAAGTCGGCATTGTGCATTTTTTATTTAATTCCGATGCAATTTCTGTGCTTCATCGTTCATAAGAACGTCAAAGGGATACAGTAAACCTGAAGTGAAGCATCGATATCTAAAACTGGTCTTACACGAGAGGCTCTAATCATAAAATGTAAGAAGAGTTAGTCCTCTTGTACTTAAGTCGGCATCGCTCCTTTTGTATTTAATTCCGATGCAATTTCTGTGTTTCATCGTCAATAAAAAGGTCCAGGTGATACAGTAAATCTGAAGTGAAGCATCGGAATCTAAAACTGGTCTCACAGGAAAGGTTCAAAACAAAGACAGTAAGCAGAGCCAGTCTTCTTGTACTTAAGTCGGCATCGCTCCTTTTGTATTTAATTCCGATGCAATTTCTGTGTTTCATCGTCAATAAAAAGGTCCAGGTGATACAGTAAATCTGAAGTGAAGCATCGGAATCTAAAACTGGTCTCACAGGAAAGGTTCAAAACAAAGACAGTAAGAAGAGTCAGTCTTCTTGTACTTATATCGGCATTGTGGCTTTTGTATTTAATTCCGATGCAACTTCTGTATTTCATCGTCAATAACTATGTCCAAGAAATACAATAAACCTAAAGTGGAGCAACGTTAAATAAATCTTGTCTCACAGGAAAGGCTCAAATCATAGAATGCAAGAAGAGTCAGTCTTCTTGTACTTCAATCGGCAGCGTGCTTTTGTATTTAATCCGATGCAATTTCTGTGTTTCATCCTCAATCAGAAGGACTCACAGGAAAGGCTCAAATCATAGAATGTAAGAAGAGTCAGTCCTCTTGTACTTAAGTCGGCATTGTGCCTTTTGTATTTAATTCCGATGCAAATTCTGTGTTTCATCGTCAATAAGAACGTCAAAGGGATACTGTAAACCTGAAGTGCAGCATAGATAACTAAAACTGGTCTCACAGAAAAGGCTTAAATCATAGAATGTAAGAAGAGTCAGTAATCTTGTACTTAAGTCGGCATTGTGCCCTTTGTATTTAATTCCGATGCAATTTCTGTGTTTCATTGTCAATAAGATGGTCCAAGGGATACAGTAAACCTGAAGTAACGCATCAGAATCTAAAACTGGTCTCACAGGAAAGGTTCAAAATATAGACAGTAAGAAGAGTCGTTATCCTTGTACTTCAAACGGCATTGTGCCTTTTGTATTTAATTCCGATGCAATTTCTGTGTTTCATTGTCAATAAAGATGTCCAAGGGATACAGTACACCTGAAGTGAAGCATCGATATCAGAAACTGGTCTCACAGGAAAGGCTCATATCATAGAATGTAAGAAGAGTCAGTCCTCTTGTACTTAAGTCGGCATTGTGCCCTTTTGTATTTAATTCCGATGCAATTTCTGTGTTTCATCGTCAACAAGAATGTCCAAGTGATATAGTAAACCTGAAGTGAAGCATCGGAATCTTGACAGGTCTCACAGGAAAGGTTCAAAACATAGAAACTAAGAAGAGTCAGTCTTCTTGTACTTAAGAGGCCACTGTGCCTTTTGTATGTAATTCCGATGCAATTTCTGTGCTTCATCGCCAAAACGAAGGTCCAAGGGATACAATAAATCTGAAGTGGAGCATTGGAATCTAAAACTTGTCTCACAGGAAAGGTTCAAAACATAGACAGTAAGAAGAGTCAGTCTTCTTGTACTTCAATCGGCATTGTGGCTTTTGTATTTAATTCCGATGCAACTTCTGTATTACATCGTCAATAACTATGTCCAAGAAATACAGTAAACCTGAAGTGAAGCAACGATAAATAAATCTTGTCTCACAGGAAATGCTCAAATCAAAGAATGCAAGAAGAGTCAGTCTTCTTGTACTTAAGTCGCCATTGTGCCGTTAGTACGTAATTCCGATGCAATTTCTGCGCATCATGGTTAATACGAAAGTCCTAGGGATACAATACACCTGACGTGAAGCATCGGAATCTAAAACTTGTCTCACAGGAAACCATCAAATCACAGACAGTAAGAAGAGTCAGTCTTCTTGCACTTAAGTCGGCATTGTGGCCTTTGTATTTGATTCCGATGCAATTTCTGTTTTTCATCGTCAATAAGAACGTCAAAGGGATACAGTAAACCTGAAGTGTAGCATCGGAATCTAAAACTTGTCTCATAGGAAAGGCCAAAAACGTAGACAGTAAGAAGAGTCAGTCTTTTTGTACTTAAGTCGGCATTGTCAATTTTGTATTTAATTCCGATGCAATTTCTGTGTTTCATCGTCAATAAGAAGGTCCAAGGGATACAGTAAACCTGAAGTGATGCATCGAAATCTAAAACTGGTCTCACAGCAAAGGTTCAAAACAAAGACAGTAAGCAGAGACAGTCTTCTTGTACTTAAGTCGCTATTGTTCCTATTGTTTTTAATTCCGATGCAATTTCTATGCTTCATTGTCAATACGAAGGCCGAAGGGATACAGTAAACCTGAAATGAAGCATCGCATTCTATAACTTGTCTCACAGGAGAGATTCAAAACATAGACAGTAAGAAGAGTCAGTCTTCTTGTACTTAAGTCGGCATTGTGCCTTTTGTATTTAATTCCGATGCAAATTCTGTGTTTCATCGTCAATAAGAACGTCAAAGGGATACAGTAAACCTGAAGTGTAGCATAGATATCTAAAACTGGTCTCACAGAAAAGGCTTAAATCATAGAATGTAAGAAGAGTCAGTCCTCTTGTACTTAAGTCGGCATTGTGCCCCTTGTATTTAATTCCGATGCAATTTCTGTGTTTCATTGTCAATAAGAAGATCCAAGGGATACAGTAAACCTGAAGTAAAACATCGGAATCTAAAACTGGTCTCACAGGAAAGGTTCAAAACATAGACAGTAAGAATAGTCGTTCTTCTTGTACTTCAATCGGCATTGTGCCTTTTGTATTTAATTCCGAATCAATTTCTGTGTCTCATCGTCAATAAGGATGTCCAAGGGATAAAGTAAACCTGAAGTCAAGCAACGATATCTAACTCTGGTCTCACAGGAAAGGCTCATATCATAGAATGTAAGGATAGTTAGTCCTCTTCTACTTAAGTCGGCATCGCTCCTTTTGTATTTAATTCCTATGCAATTTCTGTGTTTCAACGTCAATAAGAAGGTCCAGGTAATACAGTAAACCTGAAGTGAAGCATCGGAATCTAAACTGGTCTCCCTGGAAACGTTCAAAACATAGACACTAAGAAGAGTCGGTCTTCTTGTACTTAAGTCGCCATTGTGCCTTTTGTACGTAATTCCGATGCAATTTCTGTGCTTCATCGTTAATACGAAAGTCCTAGGGATACAATACACCTGACGTGAAGCATCGGAATCTAAAACTTGTCTCTCAGGAAACCTTCAAATCATAGACAGTAAGAAGAGTCAGTCTTCTTGCACTTAAGTCGGCATTGTGGCTTTTGTATTTGATTCCGATTCAATTTCTGTGTTTCGTCGTCAATAAGAAGTTCCAAGGGATACTGTAAACCTGAAGTGAAGCATCGGAATCTAAAACTGGTCTCACAGGAAAGTTTCAAAACATAGACAGTAAGAAGAGTCAGTCCTCGTGTACATAAGTCGCCATTGTGCCTTTTGTATGTAATTCCGGTGCAATTTCTGTGCTTCGTCGTCAATACGAAGGTCCAAGGGATACAATAAAATTGAAGTGAAGCATCGGAATCTAAAACTTGTCTCATAGGAAAGGTCCAAAACGTAGACAGTAAGAAGAGTCAGTCTTCTTGTACTTATGTCGACATTGTCCCTTTTGTATTTAATTCCGATGCAATTTCTGTGTTTCATCGTCAATAAGCAGGTCCAAGGGATACAGTAAACCTGAAGTGAAGCATCGATATCTAAAACTGGTCTCACAGAAAAGTCTCAAATCATAGAATGTAAGAAGAGTCAGTCCTCTTGTACTTAAGTCGGCATTGTGCCCTTTGTATTTAATTTCGATGGAATTTCTGTGTTTCATTGTCAATAAGAAGGTCCAAGGGATACAGAAAACCTGAAGTAATGCATCGGAATCTAAAACTGGTCTCACAGGACAAATTCAAAACATAGACAGTAAGAAGAGTCTTTCTTCTTGTACTTCAATCGGCATTGTGCTTTTTGTATTTAATTCCGATTCAATTTCTGTGTTTCATCGTCAATACGAAGGTCCAAGGGATACAGTGAACCTAAAGTGAAGCATCGATATCTAAAACTGGTCTCACAGAAAAGTCTCAAATCATAGAATGTAAGAAGAGTCAGTCCTCTTGTACTTAAGTCGGCATTGTGCCCTTTGTATTTAATTTCGATGGAATTTCTGTGTTTCATTGTCAATGAGAAGGTCCAAGGGATACAGAAAACCTGAAGTAATGCATCGGAATCTAAAACTGGTCTCACAGGACAAATTCAAATCATAGACAGTAAGAAGGGTCTTCCTTCTTGTACTTCAATCGGCATTGTGCTTTTTGTATTTAATTCCGATGCAATTTCTGTGTTTCATCTTCAATAAGGATGTCCAAGGGATACAGTAAACCTGAAGTGAAGCATCGATATCTGAAACTGGTCTCACAGGAAAGGCTCAAATCATCGAATGTAAGAAGAGTCAGTCATCTTGTACTTAAGTCGGCATCGTGCCTTTTGTATTTAATTCCGATGCAATTTCTGTGTTTCATCGTCAATAAGAAGGTCCAAGTGATATACTAAACCTGAAGTGAAGCATCGGAATCTTAACTGGTCTCACAGGAAAGGTTCAAAACATAGAAACTAAGAAGAGTCTGTCTTCTTGTACTTAAGTGGCCATTGTGCTTTTTGTATGTAATTCCGATGCAATTTCTGTGCTTCATCGCCAAAACGAAGGTCCAAGGGATACAATAAACCTGAAGTGAAGCATTGGAATCTAAAACTTGTCTCACAGGAAAGGTTCAAAGCATAGACAGTAAGAAGAGTCAGTCTTCTTGTACTTCATTCGGCATTGTGGCTTTTGTATTTAATTCCGATGCAACTTCTGTGTTACATCGTCAATAACTATGTCCAAGAAATACAGTAAACCTGAAGTGGAGCATCGATATCTAAATCTAGTCTCACAGGAAAGGCTCAAAACATAGAATGTAAGAAGAGTCAGTCCTCTTGTACTTAAGCCGGCATCGTTCCTTTTGTATTTAATTCCGATGCAATTTCTTTGTCTCATCTTCAATAAGAGGGTCCAAGGGATACAGTACACCTGAAGTGAAGCATCGGAATCTAAAACTGGTCTCACAGGAAAGTTTCAAGGCATAGACCGTAAGAAGAGTCAGTCCTCTTGTACATACGTCGCTATTGTGCATTCTGTTATTAATTCCGACGCAATTTCTATGCTTCATTGTCAATACGAAGGTCCAAGGGATACAGTAAACCTGAAATGAAGCATCGGATTTTATAACTTGTCTCACAGGAGAGATTCAAAACATACACAGTAAGGAGAGTCAGTCTTCTTGTACATAAGTCGGCATTGTCCCTTTTGTATTTTATTCCGATACAATTTCTGTGTTTCATCGTCAATACGAAGGTCCAAGGTGTACAGTAAACCTGAAGTGAAGCATCTATATTAAAACTGGTCTCACAGGAAAGGCTCAGTCTTAGAATGTAAGAAGAGTCAGTCCTCTTGTACTTAAGTCGGCATTGTGCCCTTTGTATTTAATTCCGAAACAATTTCTGTGTTTCATTGTCAATAAGAAGGTCCAAGGGATACAGAAGACCTGAAGTAAAGCATGGGAATCTAAAACTGGTCTCACAGGAAAGGTTCAAAACATAGTCAGTAAGAAGAGTCAGTCTTCTTGTACTTAGGTCGGGATTGTGACTTTTGTATTTAATTCCGACGCAATTTCTGTGTTTCATCGTCAATAAGGATGTCCAAGGGATACAGTAAACCTGAAGTGAAGCATCGATATCTGAAACTGGACACACAGGAAAAGCTCAAATCATAGAATGTAAGAAGAGTCAGTCGTCTTGTACTTAAGTCGGCGTTGTGCATTTTGTATTTAATTCCGGTGCAATTTCTGTATTTCATCGACAATAAGAAGGTCCAAGCGATACAGTGAACCTGAAGTGAAGCATCGGAATCTAAAACTGGGCTCACAGGAAAGGTTCAACACATAGACAGTAAGAAGAGTCAGTCGTCTTGTATTTAAATCGGCATTTTGACATTTGTATTTAATTCCGATTCAATTTCTGTGTTTCATTGTCAATAAGAAGGTCCAACCGATACAGTAAACACGACGTGAAGCATCGGAATCTAAAACTGGTCTCACAGGAAAGGTTAAAACATAGACAGTAAAAACAATCAGTCTTCCTTTACTTAAGTCTGCATTGTGCCTTTTGTATTTAGTTCCGATCTAATATCTGTGTTTCAACGTCAATATGAAGCTCCAAGGAATACAGCAAAGCCTGAAGTGAACCATCGATATCTAAAACTGGTCTCACAGGAAATTCTCAATCCATAGAATGTAAGAAGAGTCAGTCCTCTTGTACTTAAGTCGGCATTGTGCCGTTTGTATTTAATTCCGATGCAATTTCTGTGTTTCATCGTCAATAAGAAGGTCCAAGGGGTACAGTAAACCTGGAGTGAAGCATCGGAATCTACAACTAGACTCACAGGAAAGGTTCAAAACATAGACAGTGAGAAGAGTCAGTCTTCTTGCACTTAAGTCGGCATTGTGCCTCTTGAATTTAATTCCAATGCGATTTCTGCATTTCATCGTCAATAAGAAGGTCCAAGGGATGCAGTAAACCTGAAGTGAAGCATCGGAATCTAAAATGGTCTCACAGGAAAGGTTCATCACATAGACAGTAAGAAGAGTCAGACTTCTTGTATTTAAATCGGCATTTTGCCATTTGTATTTAATTCCGATGCAATTTCTGTGTTTTATTGTCAATAAGAAGGTCCAAGGGATACAGTAAACCAGAAGTAAATCATCGGATTCTATAACTTGTCTCACAGGAGAGATTCAAAACATAGACAGTAAGGAGAGTCAGTCTTCTTGTACTTAGGTCGGCATTGTCTCTTTTGTATTTTATTCCGACACAATTTCTGTGTTTCATCGTCAATACGAAGGTACTAGGGATACAGTAAACCTGAAGTGAAGCATCTATATTAAAACTGATCTCACAGGAAAGGCTCAAATCATAGAATGTAAGAAGAGTCAGTCTTCTTGTACTTAAGTCGGCATTGTGCCCTTTGTATTTAATTCCGATGCAATTTTTGTGTTTCTCTGTCAATAAGAAGGTCCAAGGGATACAGTAAACCTGAAGTAAAGCATCGGAATCTAAAACTGGTCTCACAGGAAAGGTTCAAAACATAGTCAGTAAGAAGAGTCAGTCTTCTTGTACTTAGGTCTCGATTGTGACTTTTGTATTTAATTCCGATGCAATTTCTGTGTTTTATTGTCAATAAGAAGGTCCAAGTGATACAGTTATCCTGAAGTGAAGCATCGGTAACTAAAACTGGTCTCACAGCAGAGGTTCAAAACCTAGACATTAATAAGAGTCAGTCCTCTTGTACTTTAATCGGCATTGTGCCTTTTGAATTTAATTCCGATGTAATTTCTGTGTTTCACCGTCAATAAGGAGGTCCAAGGGATTCAGTGAACCTGTAGTGAAGCATCGATATCTAAAACTGGTCTCACAGGAAAGGCTCAAATCATAGAATGTAAGATGTGTCTGTCCTCTATTACTTATGTCGGCATTGTTCCTTTTGTATTTAATTTCCATTCAATTTTTGTCTTTCATCGTCAATAAGAAGGTCCAAGGGATACAGTAATTCTGAAGTGAACCATCGGAATCAAAAACTGGTCTCACAGGAAAGGCTCAAAACATATACAGTAAGCACAGTCAGTCTTCTTGTACTTAAGTCGGCATCGTTCCATTTGTATTTAATTCCGATGCAATTTCTTTGTTTCATCGTCAATAAGGACGGGATACAGTAAACCTCAAATGAAGCATCGACATCTAAAACTGGTCTCACCGTAAAGGCTCAAATCATTGAATGTAAGAAGAGTCAGTCTTCTTGTACTTCAGTCGACATTATGCCTTTTGTATTTATATCCGATGCAATTTCCGTGTTTCATTGTCAATAAGAAGTACCAAGGGATACAGTAATCCTGAAGTGAAACATCGGAATCTAAAAGTGGACTCACATTAAAGGCTCAAAGCATATCCAGTAAGAAGAGTCAGTCTTCTTGTAGTTAAGTCGGCATTGTGCCTTTTGTATTTAATTCCGATGCAATTTCTGTGTTTCATCGTCAATAAGAAGGTGCACGGGATACAGTAAATCTGAAGTGAAGCATCGGAATCTAAAACTGGTCTCATAGGAAAGGTTCAAATTATAGACACTAAAAAGAGTCTGTTACCTTGTAGTTAAGTCGCCATTGTAGCTTTTGTATTTAATTCCGATGCAATTTCTGTGTTTCATCGTCAATCAGAAGGTCCAAGGAATACAGAAAACCTGGAGTAAAGCATCGATATTTAAAACTGGTCTGGCAGGAAAGGCTCAAATCATAGAATGTAAGAAGAGTCAGTCCTCTTGCTCTTAAGTCGGCATTGTGCCTTTTGTATTTATTTCCGATGCAATTTCTGTGTTTCATCGTCAATAAGAAGGTCCAAGTAATACAGTAAACCTGAAGTGAAGCATCAGAATCTAAACTGGTCACACAGGAAAGGTTCAAAACATAGACACTAAGAAGAGTCAGGCTTCTTGTACTTAAGTCGCCATTGTGAATTTTGTATGTAATGCCGAAGCAATTTCTGTGCTTCATCGTCAATACGAAGGTCCAAGGGATACAATAAACCTGAAGTGAAACATCGGAATCTACAACATGTCTCACAGGAAAGGTTCAAATATAGGCAGTAAGAAGAGTCAGTGTTATTGTACTAAGTCGGCATTGTGCCTTTTGTACTTATATCCGATGCTATTTCTGTGTTTCATCGTCCGTAAGAAGGTCCAGGGGATACAGTAAACCTGAAGTGAAACATCAGAATCTAAAACTGGACTCACAGGAAAGGCTCAAAACATATACAGTAAGAAGAGTAAGTCTCCTAGTACTTAAGTCAGCATTGTGCCTTTTGTATTTAATTCCGATGCAATTTCTGTGTTTCATCGTCAATAAGAAGGTCCAAGGGATACAGTAAACCTGAAGTGAAGCATCGGAATCTAAATTGGTCTCACAGCAATGGTTTAAAACATAGACACTGAGAAGAGTCAGTCTTCTTGTACTTAAGTCGCCATTGTGCCATTTGTATTTAATTCCGACGCAATTTCTGTGCTTCATCGTCAATACGAAGGTCCAAGGGATACAGTAAACCTGAAGTGAAGCATCGGAATCTAAAACTTGTCTCACAGGAAAGTTTCAATGCATAGACAGTAAGAAGAGGCAATGTTCTTTTACTTAAGCCGGGATTTTGCCTTTTGTAGTTTATTCCGATTCGGTTTCTGTGTTTCATCGTCAATAAGGACGTCCAAGGGATACAGTGAACCCGAAGTGAAGCATCGATATCCAAAACTGGTCTCACAGGAAAGGCTCAAATCATAAAATGTAAGGAGAGTCAGTCCTCTTTTACTTAAGTCGCCATTGTGGCTTTTCTAATTAATTCCGATGCAATTTCTGTGTTTCATCGTAAGTAAGAAGGTCCAAGGGATACAGTAAACCTGAAGTGAAGCATCGATATCTAAAACTGGTCTCGCTGGAAAGACTCAAATCATAGAATGTAAGAAGAGTCAGGCCTCTTGTACTTTAGTCAGCATTGTGCCTTTTGTATTTAATTCCGATGCAATTTCTGTGTTTCATCGTCAATAAGAAGGTCCAAGGGATACACTAAACCTTAAGTGAAGCATCGGAATCTAGAACAGGTCTCACAGGAGAGGTTAAAAAAATAGACAGTATGATGAGTCAGGCCTCTTGTACTTAAGTCGGCATTGTGCCTTTTGTATTTAATTCCAATGCAATTTCTGTGTTTCATCGTCAATAAGAAGGTCCAAGGGATACAGCTTACCTAAAGTGAAGCATCGGAATCTGAAACTGGTCTCACAGGAAAGGTTAAAAACAAAGACAGTAAGTAGACACAGTCTTCTTGTACTTAAGTCGGCATTGGGCCTTTTGTATTTAATTGCGTTCCAATTTCTGTGTTTCATCGTCAATAAAAAGGCCCAAGGGATACAATAAACCTGAAGTGAAACATCGGAATCTAAAACTGGTCTCACACGAATGGCTCGAACCATATACAGTGAGAAGAGTCAGTCTTCTTGTACTTCTATCGGCATTGTGCATTTTGTATTTAATTCCGAAGTAATTGCTTTGTGTCATCGTCGATAAGGACGTGATACGGTAACCCTGAAATGAAGCATCGACATCTAAAACTGGTCTCACAGGAAAGGCTCAAATCACTGAATGTAAGAAGAGTCAGTCCTCTTGTACTTAAGTTGGCATTGTGACTTTTGTATTTAATTCCGATGCAATTTCTGTGTCTCATCGTAAATAAGACGGTCCAAGGGATACAGTAAACCTGAAGTGAAGCATCGACATCTAAAACTGGTCTCGCAGGAAAGGCTCAAATCATAGAATGTAAGAAGAGGCAGTTATCTTGTACTTAAGTCGGCCTTGTGACTTTTGTATTTAATTCCGATGGAATTTCTGTGTTTCATCGTCAATAAGAAGGTCCAAGGGATCCAGTAAACCTTAAGTGAAGCATCGGAATCTAGAACTGGTCTCACAGGAAAGGTTCAAAATATAGACAGTACGAAGAGTCAGGCTTCTTGTACTTAAGTCGGCATTGTGCCTTTTGTATTTAATTCCGATGCGATTTCTTTGTTTCATCGTCAATAAGGACGGGATACAGTAAAACTGAAATGAAGCATCGATATCTAAAACTGGTCACACACGAAAGGCTCAAACCATAGAATGTAAGAAGAAACAGTCCTCTTGTACTTAAGTCATCATTGTGCCTTTTGTATTTAATTCCGATGCAGTTTCTGTGTTTCATTGTCAATAAGAAGGACAAAGGGATACAGTAAACCTGAAGTAAAGCATCGGAATCTAAAATTGGTCTCACAGGTAAGGTTCAAATCATAGACAGTAAGAAGAGTCAGTCTTCTTGTACTTCAATCGGCATTGTGCCTTTTGTATTTAATTCCGATGCAATATCTTTGTTTCATCGTCAATGAGGACGGGATACAGTATACCTGAAATGAAGCATCGATATCTAAAACCGGTCTCACTGGAAAGGCTGAAATCATTGAATGTAAGAAGAGTCAGTCCTCTTGTACTTAAATCGACATTGTGCCTTTTGCATTTATTTCCGATGCAATTTCTGTGTTTCATCGTCAATAAGAAGGTCCAAGGGGAACAGTATACCTGAAGTGAAGCATCGGAATCTAAAACTGGTCTCACAGGAAGGTTCAAAACATAGACAGTAAGAAGAGGCAGTCATCTTGCACTAAAGTCGGCATTGTGCCTTTTGTTTTTAATTGCGATGTAATTTCTGTGTTTCACCGTCAATAAGAAGGTCCAAAAGATACAGTAAACTTGAAGTGAAGCATGCCAATCTAAAGCTGGTCTCACAGGAAAGGCTCTAACATAGACAGTAAGAAGAGTCAGTTTTCTTGTACTTAAGTCGGCATGGTGGGTTTTGTATTTAATTCCGATGCAATGTCTGAGGTTCACTGTCAATAAGAAGGTGCAACGTATACTGTAAATCTGAAGTGAAGCATCGGATTCTAAAACTGGTCTCACAGGAAAGGTTCAAAACATAGAGAGTAAAAACAATCAGTCCTCTTGTACTTAAGTCGGTATTGTGCCTTTTGTATGTAATGCCGATGCAATTTCTGTGCTTCATCGTCAATACGAAGGTTTAAGTGATACAATAAATCTGAAGTGAAACATCGGAACCTATAACTTGTCTCACAGGAGAGGTTCAAAACATAGACACTAAGAAGAGTCTGTCTTCTTGTACTTAAGTCGGCACTGAGTCTTTTGTATTTAATTCCGATGCAATTTCTGTGTTTCATCGTCAATAAGAAGGTCCAAGGGATACAGTAAACCTGAAGTGAAACATCGGAATCTGAAATTGCACTCACAGGAAAGGCTCTAATCATACAATGTGAGAACAGTCTGTCCTCTTGCACTTAAGTCGGCATTGTGCCTTTTGTATTTATTTCCGATGCAATTTCTGTGTTTCATCGTCAATAAGGAGGTCCAATGGATACAGTGAACCTGAAGTGATGCATCGATATCTAAAACTGGTCTCACAGGAAAGGCTCAAATCATAGAATGTCAGGAGAATCAGTCCTCTTGTACTCAAGTGAGCATTGTGGCTTTTCTATTTAATTCCGAAGCAATTTCTGTGTTTCATCGTTATTAAGAAGGTCCAAGGGATACAGTAAACCTGAAATGAATCATCGATATCTAAAACTGGTCTCGCTGGAATGGCTCTAATCATAGAATGTAAGATGAGTCAGTCCTCTTGTACTTAAGTCGGCATTGTGCCTTTTGTATTTAATTCCGATACAATTTCTGTGTTTCATCGTCAATAAGAAAATCCAAGGGATACACTAAACCTTAAGTGAAGCATCAGAATCTAGAACTGGTCTCACAGGAAAGGTTCAAAACATAGACAGTACGATGAGTCAATCTTTTTGTACTTAACTCGTCATTGTGCCTTTTGTATTAAATACCGATGCAATTGCTGTGTTTCATCGTCAATAAGAAGGTCCGAGGGATACACCAAACCTAAAGTGAAGCATCGGAATCTAAAACTGGTCTCACAGGAAAGGTTCAAAGCATAGACAGTAAGATGAGTCAGTCTTCTTGTACTTAAGTCGGCATTGTGCCTTTTGTGTTTAATTCTGATGCAATTTCTGTGTTTCATCGTCAATAAGAAGGTCCAAGGGATACAATAAACCTGAAGTGAAACATCGGAATCTAAAACTGGTCTCACAGGAATGGCTCGAACCATATACAGTGAGAAGAGTCAGTCTTATTGTACTTAAGTCGGCATTGTGCCTTTTGTATTTAATTCCGATGCAATTTCTGTGTTTCACCGTCAATAAGAAGGACCAAGCGACACAGTAAACCTGAAGTGAAGCATTGGAATCTAAACTGGTTTCACAGGAAAGGTTCAAAACATAGACACTGAGAAGAGTCAGTCTTCTTTTACTTAAGTCACCATTGTGCCTTTTGTATTGAATTCCGACGCAATTTCTGTGCTTCATCGTCAATACGAAGGTCCAAGGGATACGGTAAACCTGAAGTGCAGCATCGGAATCTAAAACTTGTCTCACAGGAAAGGTTCTATACATAGACAGTTAGAACAGGCAGTCTTCTTGTACTTAAGTCGGCATTGTGCCTTTTATATTTAATTCCGATGCAATTTCTGTGTTTCATCGTCAATAAGGAGGTCCAAGGGATACAGTGAACCTGAAGTGAAGCAACGAAATCTAAAACTGATCTCACAGGAAAGGCTCAAATCATAGGATGTAAAGAGAGTCAGTCCTCTTGTGCTTAAGCCGGCATTGTGAATTTTGTATTTAATTGCAATGCAGTTTCTGTGTTTCATTGTCAATAAGAAGGTGCTAGGGATTCAGTAAACCTGAAGTAAAGCATCGATATCCAAAACTGGTCTCACAGGAAAGGCTCAAAACATAGACAGTAAGAAGAGTCAATCACCTTGTACTTATGTCGGCATTGTGCTTTTGTATTTAATAACGATGCAATTTCTGTGTTTCATCGTCAATAAGAAGGTCCAAGGGATACACTAAACCTGAAGTGAAGCATCGGAATCAAAAACTGGCATACAGGAAAGCCTCAAAATATTGACCGTAAGAAGAGACAGTCTTCTTGTACTTCAATCGACATTGTGCCTTTTGTATTTAATACCAATGCAATTTCTGTGTTTCATCGTCAAGAAGAATGTCCAAGGGATACAGTAAAAATGAAGTGAAGCATCGGAATCTAAAACTGGTCTCACAGGAGAGGTTCAAAACATAGACAGTAAGAAGTGTTTGTCTCCTTGTACTTAGGTCGCCATTGTGCCTTTTGTATTTAATTCCGTTGCAATTTCTGTGTTTCATCGTCAATAAGAAAGTCCAAGGGATACAGTAAACCTGAAGTGTAGTATCGGAATCTAAAACTAGTCTCACAGGAAAGTTTTAAAGCATAGACAGTAAGAAGTGTCAGACTTCTTGTACTTCAATCGACATTGTGCCTTTTGTATTTAATTCCGGTGCAATTTCTTTGTTTCATCGTCAATTAGGACGGGATACAGTAAACCCGAAGTTAAGCATCGATATCTACAAATGGTCTCACAGGAAAGGCTCAAATCATAGAATGTAAGAAGAGTCAGTCCTCCTGTACTTAAGTCGACATTGTGCCTTTTGTATTTAGTTCCGATGCAATTTCTGTGTTTCATCGTCCATAAGTAGGTCCAAGTGATACAGTAAAGTTGATTTGAAGCATCGGATCTAAACTTGTCTCACAGGAAAGGTTCAAAACATAGACACTAAGTAGAGTCAGGCTTCTTGTACTTATGTCGCCATTGTGCCTTTTGTATGTAATTACGATGCAATTATTTTGCTTCATCGTCAATACGAAGGTCCAAGGGATATAATAAACCTGAAGTGAAACATCGGAACCTAAAACTTGTCCCACAGGAAAGGTTCAAACATAGACAGTAAGAAGAGACAGTCTTCTTGTACTAAGTCGACATTGTGCCTTTTGTATTTAATTCCGATGCTATTTCTGTGTTTCATCGTCAGTAAGAAGGTCCAAGGGATACAGTAAACCTGAAGTGACACATCAGAATCTAAAACTGGACTCACAGGAAAGGTTCAAAGCATATACAGTAAGAAGAGTCAGTCTTCTTGTACTTAAGTCGGCATTGTGCGTTTTGTATTTAATTCCGATGCAATTTCTGTGTTTCGTCGTCAATAGGAAGGTCCAAGGGTTACACTAAACATTAAGTGAAGCATCGGATCCAGAACTGGTCTCACAGGAAAGGTTCAAAACATAGACAGTACGAAGAGTGAGTCTTCTTGTACTTAAGTCGGCATTGTGCCTTTTGTATTTAATTCCGATGCAATTTCTGTGTTTCATCGCCAATAAGGAAGTCCAAGGGATACACTAAACCTGAAGTGAAGCGTCGGAATCTAAAACTGTATCACAGAAAAGCCTCAAAACATAGACACTAAGAAGAGTCAGTCATCTTGTACTTAAGTCGTCATTGTGCCTTTCGTATTAAATACCGATGCAATTGCTGTGTTTCATCGTCAATAAGAATGTCCAAGGGAAACAGCAAACCTGAAGTGAAGCATCGGAATCTAGAACTGGTTTCACAGGAAAGGTTCGAAACATAGACAGTAAGATGAGTCAGTCTTCTTGTACTTAAGTCGGCATTGTGCCTTTTGTATTTAATTCCAACGCAATTTCTGTGCTTCATCGTCAATAAGAAGGGATACAGTAAACCTGAAGTGAAGTATCGGAATCTAAAACTTGTCTCACAGGAAAGGTTCAATGTATAGACAGTAAGAAGAGGAGGTCTTCTTGTACTTAAGTCGGCATTGTGCCTTTTGTATTGATTTCCGATGCAGTTTCTGTGTTTCTTTGTCAATAAGAAGGTCAAAGGGATACAGTAAACCTGAAGTGAAGCAACGGAATCTAAAACTGGTCTCACAGGAAAGGTTCAAAACATAGACACTAAGAAGAGTCAGGCTTTTTGTACTTAAGTCGCCATTGTGCCTTTTGTATGTAATTCCGATGCAAATATTGTGCTTCATCGTCAATACGAAGGTCCAAGGGATACAATAAAAATGAAGTGAAACATCGTAATCTAAAACTTGTCCCACGGGAAAGGTTCAAACATAGAGAGTAAGAACAGTCAGTCTTCTTGTACTAAGTCGGCATTGTGCCTTTTGTATTTAATTCCGATGCAATTTCTGTGCTTCATCGTCAATAAGAAGGGGTACACTAAACCTGAAGTGAAGCATCGGAATCTAAAAATGGTTTCATAGGAAAGGATCAAAACATAGACAGTAAGAAGAGTCAGTCTTCTTGTACTTAAGCCGGCATTGTCCCTATTGTATTTAATTCCGATGCAATTTCTGTGTTTATTCGTCATTCAGAGGGTCAAATAGATAAAGTAAACCTGAAGTGAAGCACCGGAATCTAAAACTGGTCTCACAGGAAAGGTTCTAATCATAGACAGTAAGAAGAGTCAGTCTTCTTGTACTTAAGTCGGCATTGTGCCTTTTGTATTTCATTCCGATTCAATTTCTGTGTTTCATCATACATAAGAAGGTCCAAGGGATACTGTAAACCTGAAGTGAAACAACGATATCTAAACCTGGTCTCGCTGGAAAGGCTCAAATCATAGAATGTAAGTGGAGTCAGTCTTCTTGTACTTAAGTCGGCATTGTGCATTTTGTATTTAATTCCGATGCAATTTCAGTGTTTCATCGTCAATGAGAAGGTCCAAGGGATACACTAAACCTGAAGTGAAGCGTCGGACTCTAAAACTGGCTGACACGAAAGCCTTAAAACATAGGCAGTAAGAAGAGTCAGTCTTCTTGTACTTAAGTCGTCATTGTGCTTTTGTATTCAATTCCGATGCAATTTCTGTGTTTCATCGTCAATAAGAAGGACCAAGCGATAGAGTAAACCTGAAGTGAAGCGTCGGAATCTAAACTGGTCTCACAGGAAAGGCTCAAAACATATACAGTAAGAAGACACAGACTTCTTGTACTTAAGTCGCCATTGTGCCTTTTGTATTTAATTCCGACGCAATTTCTGTGTCTCATCGTCAATACGAAGGTCCAAGGGATACAGTAAACCTGAAGTGAAGCACCAGAATCTAAAACTTGTCTCACATGAAAGGTTCAATGCATAGACAGTAAGAAGAGGCAGCCTGCTTGTACTTATGTCGGCATTGTGCCTTTTGTACTTAAATCCGATGCAATTTCTGTGTTTCATCGTCAATAAGGAGGTCCAAGGGATACAGTGTCCCCTGACGTGAAGCATCGAAACTAAAACTGTTCTTACAGGAAAGGCTCAAATCATAGAATGTAAGGAGAGTCAGTCCTCCTGTACTTAAGTCGGCATTGTGCATTTTGTATTTAATTCCGATGCAGTTTCTGTGATTTATTGTCAATAAGAAGGTCAATAGGATACAGTAAACATGAAGTGAAGCATCGGAATCAAAAACTGGTCTCACAGGAAAGTTCAAATCATAGACGGTAAGAAGAGTAGTCTTCTTGTACTTGAATCGGCATAGTGCCTTTTGTATTTGATTCCGATGCAATTTCTTTGTTTCATTGTCAATAGGGACAGGATACAGTAAACCTGAATTGAAGCATCGGAATCTAAACTGGTCTCTCAGGAGAGGTTCAAAACATAGACACTGAGAAGAGTCAGTCTTCTTGTACTTAAGTCTCATTGTGCCTTTTGTATTTAATTCCGACGCAATTTCTGTGCTTCATAGTCAATACGAAGGTCCAAGTGATACACTAAACCTGAAGTGAAGCATCGGAATCTAAAACTTGTCTCACAGGAAGTGTTCAATGCATAGACAGTAATAAGAGGCAGTCTTCTTGTACTTAAGTCGGCATTGTGCCTTTTGTATTTAATTCCGATGCAATTTCTGTGATTCATCGCCAATAAGAAGGTCCAAGGGGTACAGTAAACCTGAAGTGAAGCATCGGAATCTAAAACTGGTCTCTCAGGAAGGTTCAAAACGTAGACAGTAGGAAGAGTCAGTCTTCTTGTACTGAAGTCGGCATTGTGTCTTATGTATTTAATTCCGATGCCATTTCTGTGTTTAATCGTCTATAGGTAGGTAAAAAGGGATACAATAAACCTGAAGAGAAGCATCGATATCTAAAACCTGGTGTCACAGGAAAGGCTCAAATCATAGAATGATAGAGGAGTCAGTCCTCTTGTACTTACGTTGGCATCGTTCCTTTTGTATTTAATTCCGATGCAATTTCTGTGTTTCATCGTCAATAAGAAGATCCAGGGGATACAATAAGCCTGAAGTGAAGCATCGCAATCTAAATCTGGTCTCACAGGAAAGGCTCAAACCATAGACAGTAAGAAAAGTCAGTCTTCTTCTACTTAAGTCGGAATTGTGGCTTTTGTATTTAATCCCGATGCAATTTCTACGTTTCATTGTCAATGAGAAGGTCCAAGGGATACAGTAAACATGAAGGTAAGCATCAGAATCTAAAACTGGTCTTACAGGAATGGTTCAAAACATAGACAGTAAGAAGAGTCAGTCTCCTTGTACTTAGGTCAGCATTGTGCCTTTTGTAATTAATTCTGGTGCAATTTCTGTGTTACATCGTCAATAAGACGGTCCAAGGGATACAGTAAACCTGAAGTGAAACATCGGAATCTAAAACTGGTCTCACAGGAATGGCTCAAAACATATACAGTAAGAAGAGTCAGTCTTCTTGGATTTAAGTCGGCATTGTGCCTTTTGTATATAATTCCGATGCTATCTCTGTGTTTCATCGTCAATAAGAACGTCCAAGTGATACAGTAATCCTGAAGTGGAGCATCGATATCTAAAACTGGTCTCACAGGAAAGGGTCAAATCATAGAAAGTAAGAAGAGGCAGTCCTCTTGTACTTAAGTCGGCATCGAACCTTTTGTATTTAATTCCGATGCAATTTCTGTGTTTCATCGTCAATAAGAAGGTCCAAGTGGTACAGTAAACCTGACGTGAAGCATCGGAATCTAAACAGGTCTCACAGGAAGAGTTCATAACATAGACCCTAAGAAGAGTCAGTCTTCTTGTACTTAAGTCGCCATTGTGCCTTTTGTATATAATTCCGATGCAATTTCTGTGCTTCATCGTCAAAACGAAGGTCCAAGGGATACAATGAACCTTAAGTGAAGCATCGGAATCTAAAACTTGTCTCACAGGAGAGGTTCAAAATTTAGACAGTAAGAAGAGTCAGTCTTCTTGTACTTAAGTCGGCATTGTGCCTTTTGTATTTAATTCCGATGCATTTTCTGTGTTTCATCGCCAATAAGAAGGTCCAAGTGATCGGAATCTAAACAGGTGTGACAGGAAGAGTTCAAAACATAGACTCTTAGAAGAGTCAGTCTTCTTGTCCTTAAGTCGCCATTGTGCCTTTTGTATGTAATTCCGCTGCAATTTCTGTGCTTCATCGTCAACACGAAGGTCCAAGGGATACAATGAACCTGAAGTGAAGCATCAGAATCTAAAACTTGTCTCACAGGAAAGGTTAAAAGTCAGATGGTAAGAAGAGTCAGTCTTCTTGTACTTAATTCGGCATTGTGCCTTTTATTTTTAATTCCGATGCAATTTCTGTGTTTCATCGCCAATAAGAAGGTCCAAGGGATACAGTAAACCCGAAGATAAGCATCGGAAACTAAACTGGTCTCACAGGAAAGGTTCATAACATAGACATTGAGAAGAGTTAGTCCTCTTGTACTTAAGTCGCCTTTGTGCCATTTATATTTAATTCCGATGCAATTTCTGAGCTTCATAGTCAATACGAAGGTCCAAGGGATTCAGTAAAGCTGAAGTGTAGCATCGGAATCTATAACTTGTCTCACAGGAAAGGTTCAAAACATAGACAGTAAGAAGAGGCAGTCTTCTTTTACTTAAGTCGGCATTTTGCCCTTTGTATTTAATTCCGATGCAATTTCTGTGTTTCATCGTCAATAAGAAGGACCAAGGGATACAGTAAACCTGAAGTGAAGCATCGATATCTAAAACTGGTCTCACAGGAAAGGCTGAAATCATAGAATGTAACAAGAGTCAGTCCTCTTGTACTTAAGTCGACATTGTGCCTTTTATATTTCCTTAAGATGCAATTTCTGTGTTTCATCGTCTATTAGATGGTCCAAGGGGTACAATGAACCTGAAGTGAAGCATCGGATTCTAAAACTGGTCTCACAGGAAAGGTTCAAAACATAGACAGTAAAAAGAGTCAGTCTTCTTGTACTTAAGTCGGCATTGTGCCTTTTGTATTTAATTCCGATGCAATTTCTGTGTTTCATCGTCAATGCGAACGTCCAAGAGATACAGTAAACCTGAAGTGAAGCTTCGCAATCTAAAACTAGTCTCACAGGAGAGGCTCAAAACATAGACAGTAAGAAGAGTCAATCTTCTTGTACTTAAGTCGTCATTGTGCCTTTTGTATTTAATTCCGATGCAATTTCTGTGGTTCATAGTCAATAAGAAAGTCCAAGGGATACAGTACACCTTAAGTGAATCTTCGGAACCAAAAACTGGTCTCACAGGAAATTTTCAAATCATAAACATTAGGATGAGTCAATCTTCTTGAACTTATGTCGGCATTGTGCATTTTGTATTTAATTCCGATGCGATTTCTGTTTACATCGTCAATAAGAAGGTACAAGCGGTACAGTAAACCTGAAGTGAAGTATCGGAATCTATAACTGGTCTCACAGCAAAGGTTCAAAGCATCGACAGTTAGAAGAGTCAGTCTTCTTGTACTGAAATCGGCATTGTGCCTTTTATTTTTAATTCCGATGCAATTTCTGTGTTTCATCGCCAATAAGAAGGTCCAAGGGATACAGTAAACCTGAAGATAAGCATCGGAAACTAAACTGGTCTCACAGGAAAGGTTCATAACATAGACATTGAGAAGAGTCAGTCTTCTTGTACTTAAGTCGCCATTGTGCCATTTGTATTTAATTCCGATGCAATTCCTGTGTTTCATTGTCAATAAGAAGGTCCAAGGGATACAGTAAACCTGAAGTGAAGCATCGGAATCTAAAACTGGTCTCACAGGAAAGGTTCAAAACATAGACAGTAAGAAGAGTCAGTCCTTTTGTACTTTAATCGGGATTGTGCCTTTTTTATATAATTCCGATGCAATTTCTGTGTTTCATCGTCAATAAGAAGGACCTACGAATACAATGAACCTGAAGTGAAGCATCGATATCTAAAACTGGTCTCACAGGAAAGGCTCAAATCATAGATTGTAAGAAGAGTCAGTCCTCTTGTACTTAAGTCGGCATCGTTCCTTTTGTATTTAATTCCGGTGTAATTTCTGTGTTTCATCGTCAATAAGAAAGTCCAAAAGATACAGTAAACCAGAGGTGAAGCATCGCAATCTAAAACTGGTCCCACAGGAAAGACTCAAATCATAGAATGTACGAAGAGTAAGTCCTCGTGTACTTAAGTCGGCATTGTGCATTTTGTATTTTATTCCGATGCAATTTCTGTGTTTCATTGTCAATAACAAGGTCCAAGGGGTACAGTAAACCTGAAGCGAAGCATCTGAATCTAAAACTGGTCTCACAGGAACGGTTCAAAACATAGACAGTAAGAAGAGTCAGTCCTCTTGTACTTTAACCGGCATTGTGCCATTTGTATTTAATTCCGGTGCAATTTCTGTGTTTCATCGTCAGTAAGAAGGTCCAAAAGATACAGTAAACCTGAGGTGAAGCATCTCAATCTAAAACTGGGGTCACAGTTAAGGCTCAAAACATAGACAGTAAGATGAGTCAGTCTACTTGTACTTAAGTGCGCATTGTGCCTTTTGTATTTAATTCCGATGCAATTTGTGTGTTTCATCGTCAGTAAGACGGTCCAAGGGATGCAATAAACCTGATGTGAGACATCGGAATCTGAAACAGGTCTCACAGGAATGGCTCAAACCATATACAGTGAGAAGAGTCAGTCTTCTTGCACTTAAGTCGTCGTTGTGCCTTTTGTATTTAATTCCGATGCACTTTCTGTCTTTCATCGTCAATAAGAACGTGCAGAAGATACAGTAAGCCTGAAGTGAAGCATCGGAATCTGAACTGGTCTCACAGGAAAGGTTCATAACATAGACATTGTGAAGAGTCAGTCTTCTTGTACTTAGGCCGCCATTGTGCCTTTTGTATTTAATTCCGATGCAATTTCTGTGTTTCATCGTAAATAAGAAGGTCCAAGGGATACAGTAAACCTGAAGTGAAACATCGATATCCAAAACTAGTCTCACAGGAAAGGCTCAAATCACAGAATTTAAGAAGTCAGTCCTCTTGTACTGAAGTCGACATTGTGCCTTTTGTATTTATTTCCCATGCAACTTCTGTGTGTCATCTTCAATAAGAAGGTCCAAGGGGTATAGTAAACCTGAAGTGAAGCATCGGATTCTAAAACTGGTCTCACAGGAAAGGCTCAAATCATAGAATGTAAGAAGAGTCAGTCCTCTTGTACTTAAGTCGGCATCGTTCCTTTTGTATTTAATTCCGATGCAATTTCTGTGTTGCGTCGTCAATTAGAAGGACCAAGTGATACAGTAAACCTGAAGTGAAGCATCGGAATATAAATTGGCCTCACTGGAATGGTTCAAAACATAGACACTGAGAAGAGTCAGTCTTCTTGTACTTAAGTCGCCATTGTGCCTATTGCATGTAATTCGGATAAAATTTCTGTGATTCATCATCAACACGAATGTCAAAGTGATACAGTAAACCTGAAGTGAAGCATCGGAATCTAAACTGGTCTCACAGGAAAGGTTCAGAACATAGACAGTAAGAAGAGTCAGTCTATTTATACTTAAGTCGGCATGGTGCCTTTTGTATTTAATTCCGATGCACTTTTCTGTGTTTCATCGTCAATAAGAAGGTCCATGGGATACAGTACACCTGAAGTGAAGCTTCGGAATCAAAACCTGGTCTCACAGGAAAGTTTCAAATCATAGACAGTAAGAAGAGTCAGTCTTCTTGTACTTAGGTCGGCATTGTGCATTTTGTATTTAATTCCGATGCAATTTCTGTGTTACATCCTCAATAAGAAGGTCCAAGCGATACAGTAAACCTGAAGTGAACAGTCGGAATCTAAAACTGGTCTCACAGGAAATCTTCAAAGCTTCGAAAGTAAGAAGAGTCAGTCTTCTTGTTCTTAAAACGGCTTTGTGCCATTTGTATTTAATTCCTATGCAATTTATGTGTTTCATGGTCAATATGAAGATCCAAGGGATACACTAAACCTGAAGTGATGCATCGGATCTAAAACTGGCTCACAAGAAAGCCTCAAAACATAGACAGTAAGAAGAGTCAGTCTTCTTGTACTTAAGTCAGCATTGTGTCTTTTGTATTTAATACCGATGCAATTTCTGTGTTTCATCGTCAATAAGGAGGTCCGAGGGATACAGAAATCCTGAAGTGAAGCATCGATATCTAAAACTGGTCTCACAGGAGAGGCTCAAATCATAGAATGTAAGAAGAGTCAATCCTCTTGTACTTATGTCGGCATTGTGCCTTTCGTATTTATTTCCGATGCAATTTCTGTGTTTCATCGTCAATACGAAGGTCCAAGGGATACAGTAAACCTGAAGTGAAGCACCGGAATCTAAAACTTCTCTCACAGGAAAGGTTCAATGCATAGACAGTAAGAAGAGGCAGCCTGCTTGTACTTAAGTCGGCATTGTGCCTTTTGTCTTTAAATCCGATGCAGTTTCTATGTTTCATCGTCAATAAGGAGGTCCAAGGGATACAGTGACCCTGACGTGAAGCATCGATATCTAAAACTGGTCTCACAGGAAAGGCTCAAATCATAGAATGTAAGGAGAGTCAGTACTCCTGTACTTAAGTCGGCATTGTGGACTTTGTCTTTAATTCCGATGCAGTTTCTGTGTTTTATTGTCAATAAGAAGGTCAATAGGATATAGTAAACCTGAAGTGAAGCATCGGAATCTAAAAGTGGTCTCACAGGAAAGGTTCAAATCATAGACGGTAAGAAGAGTCAGTCTTCTTGTACTTGAATCGGCATTGTGCCTTATGTATATAATTCCGATGCAATTTCTGTGTTTCATTGTCAATAAGGACCGGATACAGTAAACCTGAAGTGAAGCATCGGAATCTAAACTGGTCTCACAGGAAAGGTTCAAAACATAGACACTGAGAAGAGTCAGTCTTCTTGTACTTAAGTCTCATTGTGACTTGTGTATATAATTCCGACGCAATTTCTGTGCTTCATCGTCAATACGAAGGTCCAAGGGATACAGTAAACCTGAAGTGAAGCATCGGAATCTAAAACTTGTCTCACAGGAAGGTTCAAAACGTAGACAGTAGGAAGAGTCAGTCTTCTTGTACTGAAGTCGGCATTGTGTCTTGTGTATTTAATTCCGATGCAATTCCTGTGTTTCATCGTCTATAGGTAGGTCAAAGGGATACAATAAACCTGAAGGGAAGCATCGATATCTAAAACCTGTTCTCACAGGAAAGGCTCAAATCATAGAATGAAAGAGGAGTCAGTCCTCTTGTACTTACGTTGGCATCGTTCCTTTTGTATTTAATTCCGATGCAATTTCTGTGTTTCATCGTCAATAAGACGGTCCAAGGGATACAGTAAACCTGAAGCGAAACATCGGAATCTAAAACTGGTCTCACAGGAACGGCTCAAAACATATACAGGAAGAAGAGTCAGTCTTCTTGGATTTAAGTCGGCATTGTGACTTTGGTATATAATTCCGATGCTATTTCTGCGTTTCATCGTCAATAAGAAGTTCCAAGCGATACAGTAAACCTGATGTGAAGCATCGGAATCTAAAACTGGTCTCACAGGAAAGGTTCAAAACATACACAGTAAGAAGAGTCAGTCTTCTTGTACCTCAATCGGCACTGTGCCTTTTGTATTTAATTCCGATGCAATTTCTGTGTTTCATCGTCAATTAGGAGGTCCAAGGGATACAGTAAACCTGAAGTGAAGCATCGTAATCCGAAACTGGTGTCACAGCAAAGGTTCAAAGCATCGACAGTTAGTAGAGTCCGTCTTCTTGTACTTAAAACGGCATTGTGCCAATTGCATTTAATTCCGATGCTGTTTCTGTGGTTCATCGTCAACAGAAGGTCCAAGGGATACAGTAAACCTGAAGTGAAACATCGGAATCTAAAACTGGTCTCACAGGAAAGGTTCAAAACATATACAGTAAGAAGAGTCAGCCTTCTTGTACTTCAATCGGCATTGTGCCATTTGTATTTAATTCCGATGCAATTTCTGTGCTTCATCGTCAACACGAAGGTCGCAGGGGTACAATAAACCAGAAGTGAAGCATCGGAATCTAAAACTTGTCTCACAGGAAAGGATCAAAACTTGGACAGCAAAAAATGTCAGACTTCTTGTACTTTTGTATTTAATTCCGATGAAATTTCTGTGTTTCATCGTCGATAAGAAGGTCCAAGAGATACAGTAAACCTGAAGTGAAGCATCGCAATCTAAAACTGATCTCACAGGAAAGGCTCTAAATATAGCCAGTAAGAAGAATCAGTCTTCTTGTACTTAAGTTGGCATTGTGCCTTTTGTTTTTAATTCCGAAGCAATATCTGTGGTTCATCGTCAATAAGAAGGTGCAAGGGATACAGTAAACCTGAAGTGAAGCTTCGGAATCAAAAACAGGTCTCACAGGAAAGTTTCAAATCACAGCAGTAGGAAGACTCAGTGTTCTTGTAATTAAGGCGGCATTGTGCATTTTGTATTTAATTCCGATGCAATTTCTGACTTACATCGTCAATAAGGAGGTCCAATCGATGCAGCAAACCTGAAGTGGAGCATCGGAATCTAAATCTGGTCTCACAGGAAAGGTTTAAAGCATCGACAGTAAGAGCAGTCAGTCTTCTTGTACTTAAATCGGCATTGTGGCATTTGTACTTAATTCCGATGCAATTACTGTGCTTCATTGTCAATAAGAAGGATACAGTAAACCTGAAGTGAAGCATCGGAATATAAAACTGGTCTCACAGGAGAGGTTCAAAACATAGACAGTTAGAAGAGTGAGTCCTCTTGTACTTCAACCGGCATTGTGCTTTTTGAATTTAATTCCGATTCAATTTCTGTGTTTCATCGTCAATAAGAATGTCCAAGAGATACAGTAAACCTGAGGTGAACCATAGCAAACTAAAACTGGTCTCACAGGAAAGCTCAAAACATAGACAGTAAGAAGATTCAGTCTTCTTGTACTTAAGTCGGCACTGTGCCTTTTGTATTTAATTCCGATGCAATTTCTGTGGTCCATCGTCAGTAAGAAGTCCAAGGGATACAATAAACCTGAAGTGAAGCATCGGAATCAAAAACTGGTCTCACAGGAAAGTTTCAAATCATAGGCAGTAAGGAGAGTCAGTCCTCTTGTACTTAAATCGGCATTGTGCCATTTGTATTTAATTCCCATGCAATTTCTGTGTTTCATTGGGAATAAGAAAGTCCACGGTATGCAGTAAACCTGAAGTGATGCATCGGAATCAAAAACTGGTCTCACAGGAAAGGTTCAAAACATAGACAGTAAAAACCATCAGATTTCTTGTACTTAAGTCGGCATTGTCCCTTTTGTGTTTAATTCCAATGCAATTTCTGTGCTTCAACGTCAATACGAAGGTACAAGGGATACATTAAACCTGAAGTGAAGCATCGGAATCAAAAACTTATCTCACAGGAAAGGTTCAAAACATAAACAGTAAGCAGAGGCAGTCTTCTTTTACTTAAGACGGCATTGTGCCTTTTGTAATTAATTCCGATGCAATTTCTGTGTTTCATCGTCAATAAGAAGGTCCAAGGGATACAGTAAACCTGAAGTGAATCATCGATGTCTAAAACTGGTCTCACAGGAAAGGCTCAAATTATAGGATGTAAGAAGAGTCAGTCCTCTTGTACTTAAGTCGGCATTGCGCCTTTTGTATTTAATTCCAATGCAATTTCTGAGCTTTATTGTCAATAAGAAGGTCCAAGGAATACAGTAAATCTGAAGTGTAGCATCGGAATCTAAATCTGGTCTCACAGGAAAGGCTCAAATCATAGAATGTAAGAAGAGTCAGTTCTCTTGTACTTAAGTTCGGATCGTTCCTTTGGTATATTATTCCGATGCAATTTCTGTGTTTAATCGTCAGTAAGAAGGTCCTAGGGATACAGTAAACCTGAAGTGTAGTATCGGAATCTAAAATTGGTGTAACAGGAAAGGTTCGAAACATAGACAGTAAGAAGAGTCAGTCTTCTTGTACTTAAGTCGGCATTGCGGCTTTTGTATTTAATTCCGATGCAATTTCTGTGTTTCATCGTCATTACGAAGGTCCAAGCCATACAGTAAACCTGAAGTGAAGCATCGGAATCTAAATCTGGTCTCACAGGAATGGTTCAAAACATAGACAGAAAGAAGAGTTAGTCTTCTTGTACTTCAGACGGCTTTGTGCCATTTGTATTTAATTCCGATGCAATTTCTGTGTTTCATCGTCAAAAGAAGGTCCAAGGGATACAGCAAACATGAAGTGAAACATCGGAATCAAAAACTGGTCTCACATCAAAGGTTCAAAACATACACAGTAAGAACAGTCAGTCTTCTTGTACTTCAATCGGCATTGTGCCATTTGTATTTAATTCCGATGCAATTTCTGTGCTTCATTGTCAACACGAAGGTCGCAGGGATCCAATAAACCAGAAGTGAAGCATTGGAATCTAAAACTTGTCTCACAGGAAAGGATCAAAACATAGACAGGAAAAAAAGCCAGACTTCTTGTACTTTTGTATTTAATTCCGATGAAATTTCTGTGTTTCATCGTCGATAAGACGGTCCAAGAGATACAGTAACCATGAAGTGAAGCATAGCAATCTAAACATGATCTGACAGGAAAGGCTCTAATCATAGAATGTAAGAAGAATCAGTCTTTTTGTACTTAAGTTTGCATAGTGCCTTTTGTTTTTAATTCCGAAGCAATTTCTGTGGTTCATCGCCAATAAGAAGGTGCAAGGGATACAGTAAACCTGAAGTGAAGCTTCGGAATCAAAAACAGGTCTCACAGGAAAGTTTCAAATCATAGCAGTAAGAAGAGTCAGTGTTCTTGTAATTAAGGCGGCATTGTGCATTTTGTGTTTAATTCCGATTCAATTTCTGTCTTACATCGTCAATAAGAAGGTCCAATCGATACAGTAAACCTGAAGTGGAGCATTGGAATCTAAATCTGGTCTACCAGGAAAGGTTCAAAGCATCGACAGTAAGAATAGTCAGTGTTCTTGTACTTAAATCGGCATTGTGGCTTTTAAACTTAATTCCGATGCAATTGCTGTGTTTCATTGTCAATAGGAAGGATTCAGTAAACCTGAAGAGAAGCATCGGAACCTAAGACTTGTCTCACAGGAGAGGTTCAAAACATAGACAGTTAGAAGAGTCAGTCCTCTTGTACTTCCACCGGCATTGTGCCTTTTGAATTTAATTCCGATGCAATTTCTGTGTTTCATCGTCAATAAGGAGGTCCAAGCGATACAGAAAACCTGAAGTGAAGCATCGATATCTAAAACTGGTCTCACAGGAAAGGCTCAAATCATAGAATGTAAGACGAGTCAGTCCTCTTGTACTTAAGTCGACATTGTGAATTTTGAATATATTTCCGATGCAATTTCTGTGTTTCATCATCAATAAAATGGTCCAAGGGGTACAGTAAACCTGTAGTGTGCATCGGATTGTAAAACTGGTCTCACAGGAAGGTTCAAAACATAGACAGTAAGAAGTGTCAGTCTTCTTGTTCTTCAGAATTCATTGTGCATTTGTATTTAATTCCGATGCAATTTCTGTGTTTCATTGTCAATACGAAGGTCCAAGGGAAACAGTAAACCTGAAGTGCAGCATCGGAATGTAAAACTGGTTTCACAGGAAAGGATCAAAACATAGACAGTAAAAACAATCAGTCTTCTTGTACTTAAGTCGGCATTGTGCCTTTTTTAAACAATTCCGATGTAATTTCTGTGTTTTATCGTCAATAAGAAGGTCCAAGGGATGCAGTAAACCTGATGTGAAGCATCGGAATCTAAACTGGTCTCACAGGAGAGGTTCAAAACATAGACAGCAAGAAGAGTCAGTCTTTTTGTCCTTAAGTCGGCATTGTGCCTTTTGTATTTGATTCCGATGCAATTTCTGTGTTTCATCGAATATAAGAAGGTCTAAGGGATACAGTAAACCAGAAGTGAAGCATCGGTATCTACAACTGGTCTCACAGGAAATGCTCAAATCATAGAATGTAAGAAGAGTCAGTCGTCTTGTACTTAAGTCGGCATTGTGCCTTTTGTATTTAATTCCGATGCAATTTCTGTGTTTCATCGACAATAAGTAAGTCCAACAGATACAGTAAACCTGAAGTGAAACATCGGAACCTAAAACTGGTCTCACAGGAAAGGCTCAAAACATATACAGTAAGAAGAGTCAGTCTGCTTATACTTAAGTCGGCATTGTGCCTTTTGTATTTAATTCCGATAGAATTTCTGTGTTTCATCGTAAAACAGAACGTCCAAGAAATACAGTAAACCTGAAGTGAAGCATCGATATCTAAAACTGGTTTCACAGGAAAGGCTCAAATCATAGAATGTAAGAAAGGTCATTCCTCTTGTACTTAAGTCGGCATCGTTTATTTTGTATTTAATTCCGATGCAATTTCGGTATTTCTTTTTCAATAAGAAGGTCCAAGTGATACAGTAAACCTGAAGTGAAGCATCGGAATCTAAACTGGCCTCACAGGAAAGTTTCAAAACATAGACACTGAGAAGAGTCAGTCTTCCTGTACTTAAGTCGGCATTGTGCCTTTCGTATTTAATTCCGATGCAATTTCTGTGCTTCATCGTCAATAAAAAGGTCCAAGCGATACAGTAAACCTGAAATGATGCATCGGAATTTAAAACTTGTCTCACAGGAAAGGTTGAAAACATAGACAGTAGGAAGAGTCAGTCTTCTTGTACTTAAGTCTGCATTGTGCCTTTTGTATTTAATTCCGTTGCAATTTCTGTGTTTCGATGTCAATAAGAAGGTCCAACGGATACAGTGAACCGGAAGTGAAGCATCGGAATATAAAACTGGTCTCACAAAAAAGGTTCAAAACATAGACAGTAAGAAGAGTCAGTCTTCTTGTACTTAAGTCTGCATTGTGCCTTTTGTATTTAAATCCGGTGCAATTTCTGTGTTTCATCGTCAATAAGAAGGTCCAAGAGATACAGTAAACTTGAAGTGAAGCATCACAATCTAAAACTTTTCTCACAGGAAAGGCTCAAAACATAGACAGTAAGAAGAGTGAGTCTTCTTGTACTTAAGTCGGCATTGCTTCTTTTGTATTTAATTCCGATGCAAATTCTGTGCTTCATCGTCAATAGGAAGGTCCAAGCGATTCAGTAAACCTGAAGTGAAGCATCGGAATCTAAAACTGGTCTCACAGGAAAGGTCAAAATATCGACAGTAAGAAGAGTCAGTCTTCTTGTACTTAAATCGGCATTGTGCCATTTGTATTTAATTCCAATGCAATTTCTGTGTTTCATCGTCAATAAGATGGTCCAAGGGGTACAATTAACCTGAAGTGAAGCATCGGATGCTAAAACCGGTCTCACAGGAATGATGAAAACATGGATAGTAAGAAGAGACAGCCTTCTTGTACTTCAATCGGCATTGTGCCTTTTGTATTTAAATCCGATGATATTTCTGTGTTTTATAGTCTATAAGAAGGTCCAAGGGATACAGTAAACCTGAAGTGAAGCGTCGGAATTTAAAACATGTCTCAGAGGAAAGGTTCAAAACATAGGCAGTAAGAAGAGGCAGCCTTCTTGTACTTATGTCGGCATTGTGCCATTTGTATTTAATTCCGATGGAATTCCTGTGTTTCATTGTCAAACAGAAGGTCCAAGAAATACAGTAAACCTGAAGTGTAGCATCGATATCTAAAACTGGTCTCACAGGAAAGGCTCAAATCATAGAGTGTAAGAAGAGTCAGTCCTCTTGTACTTAAGTCGGCATTGTTTATTTTGTATTTAATTCCGATGCAATTTATGTGCTTCATCGTCAATACGAACGTCAAAGGGATACAGTGAACCTGAAGTGAAGCATCGGTATCTAAAACTGGTCTCACAGGAAAGGCTCAAATCATAGAATGTAATAAGAAACAGTCCTCTTGTACTTAAGTCGGCATTGTGCCATTTGTATTTAATTCCGATGCAATATTTGTGTTTCATTGTCAATTATAAGGTCAAAGGGATACAGTAAACCTGAAGTGAAGCATCGGAATATAAAACTGGTCTCACAGGAAAGATTCAAAACATAAACATTAAAAGAAAATCAGTCTACTTGTACTTAAGTCGGCATTGTGCCTTTTGTATTTAATTCCGATGCAATATCTGTGTTTCATCGTCAATAAGAAGGGCCAACGGATAAAGTAAACCTGAAGTGAAGATCCGAATCTAAAATTGGTCTAACAGGAAAGGTTCCAAACATACACAGTAAGAAGAATCAGTCTTCTTGTACTTCAGTCGGCATTGTGCCTTTTGTATTTAATTCCGATGCAATTTCTGTATTTCAGCGTCAATAAGAACGTCCAAGGGTACAGTAAATCTAAAGTGAAGCATCGATTTCTAAAACCGATCTTACAGGACAGGCTGAAATATTAGAATGTAAGAAGAGCCAGTCCTCTTGTACTTCCGTCGTCATCATTCCTTTTGTATTTAATTCCGATGCAATTCCTGTGTTTCATCGTCAATAAGATGGACCAAGTGATACAGTAAACCTGAAGTGAAGAATCGGGATCCAAACTGGTCTCACCAGGAAGGTTCAAAACATCTACACTAAGAAGAGTCGGTGTTCTTGTACTTAAATCGCCATTTTGCCTTTTGTATGTAATTCCGATGCAATTTCTGTGTTTCATCGTCAATGAGAAGTACCAAGCGATACAGTAAACCTGAAGTGAAGCATCGGTATCTAAAACTGGTCTCACTGGAAAGGTTCAAAACATAGACACAAAGAAGAGTCAGTCTTATTGTACTTAAGTCGGCATTGTGCCTTTTGTATTTAATTCCGATGCAATTTCTGCGCTTCATCGTCAATACGAAGGTCCAAGGGATACATTAAACCTGAAGTGAAGCATCGGAATCTGAAACTGTTCTCACAGGAAAGGTTCAAAGCATAGACAGTAAGAATAGTCAGTCTTCTCGTATTTCAATCGGTATTGTGCCTTTTGTATTTAATTCCGATGCAATTACTGTGTTTCATCGTCAATGAGAAGTACCAAGCGATACAGTAAACCTGAAGTGAAGCATCGGAATCTAAATCTGGTCTCACAGGGAAGGTTCAAATCTTAGACAGTAAGAAGAGTCAGTCTTCTTGTACTTAAGACGGCATTGTGCCATTTGTATTTAATTCCGCTGGAATTTCTGTGTTTCATTGTCAATAGGAAGGTCCAAGGGATACAGTAAACCTGAAGTGAAGCATCGGAATCGAAAACTTGTCTCACAGGAAAGGTTCAAAACATAGTCAGTAAGAAGAGTCAGTCTTCTTGTACTTATGTCGGCATTGTGCCTTTTTTATATATTTCCGACGCAATTTCTGTGTTTCATCGTCAATACGAAGGTCCAAGGGATACAGTAAACCTGAAGTGAAGCATCGGAATCTAAAACTTGTCTCACAGGAAAGGTTCAAAACATAGTCAGTAAGAAGAGTCAGTCTTCTTGTACTTATGTCGGCATTGTGCCTTTTTTATATATTTCCGATACAATTTCTGTGTTTCATCGTCAATAACAAGGTCCAAGGGATACAGTTAACCTGAAATGAAGCATCGATATCTAAAACAAGTATCACAGGAAACGTTCAAAACATAGACAGTGAGAAGAGTCAGTCTTCTTGTACTTAAGACGGCATTGTGCCATTTGTATTTAATTCCGATGCAATTTCTGTGTTTCATTGTTAATAAGAAGGTCCAAGGGATACAGTAAACCTAAAGTGAAGCATCGGAATCTAAAACTGGTCTCACTGGAAAGATTTAAAACATACTCAGTTAAAACCATCAGTTTTCTTGTACTTAAGTCGGCATTGTGCCTTTTTTATATAATTCCGATGCAATTTCTGTGTTTCATCGTCAATAAGAAGGTCCAAGGGATACAGTAAACCTGAAGTGAAGCATCGATATCCAAGACTGGTCTCACAGGAAAGGCTCAAAACATAGAATGTAAGAAGAGTCAGTCCTCTTGTACATAAGTCGGCATCGTTCCTTTTGTATTTAATTCCGATGCAATTTCTGTCTTTTATCGTCAATAAGAAGGTCCAAGTGATACAGTAAACCTAAAGTGAAGCATCAGAATCTAAACTGGTCTCACAGGAAAAGTTCAAAACATAGACACTAAGAAGAGTCAGTCTTCTTGTACTTAAGTCGCCATTGTGCCTTTTATATTTAATTCCGATGCAATTTCTGTGCTTCATTGTCGATACGAAGGTCCAAGGGATGCAGTAAACCTGAAGTGAAGCATCGGTATCTAAAACTGGTCTCATTGGAAAGGTTCAAACCTTACACAGTTAAAACCATCAGTCCTCTTGTACATATGTCGGCATTGTGCCTTTTTTATATAATTCCGATGCAAATTTCTGTGTTTCATCGTCAATAGGAAGATCCAAGGGATACAGTAAACCTGAAGTAAAGCATCGGAATCTAAAACTTGTCTCACAGGAAAGGTTCAAAACATAGACAGTAAGAAGAGTCAGTCTCCTTGTACTTAAGTCGGCATTGTGCCTTTTGTATGTAATTCCGATGAAATTTCTGTGTTTCACCGTCAATAAGAAGGTCCAAGGGATACAGCAAACCTGAAGTGAATCGTCGGAATCTAAAAATGGTCTCACAGGAAAGGCTCAATTCATATGATCTAAGAGGAGACAGTTCTCTTGCACTTAAGTCGGAATCGTTCATTTTGTATTTAATTCCGATGCAATTTCTGTGATTCATCGTCAAGAAGCAGGTCCAATTGGTACAGTATACCTGAAGTGAAGCATCGGAATCTAACACTGGTCTCACAGGAGAGGTTCAAAACATAGACAGTAAGAATTGTCAGTCTTCTTGTACTTAAGTCGGCATTGTGCCTTTTGTATTTATTTCTGATGCAATATCTGTGTTTCATCGTCAATAAGAACGTCCAAGGGATACAGTAAACCTGAAGTGAAGCATTGATATCTAAAACTGGTCCCACAGGAAAGGCTCAAATCATAGAATGTAAGAGGAGTCTGTCCTCTTCTAATTTAGTCGGCATCGGTCCTTTTGTATTTAATTCCGATGCAATTTCTGTGTTTCATCGTCAATAGGAAGGTCCAAGTGATACAGTAAACCTGAAGTGAAGCATCGGAATCTAAACTGGTCACATAGGAAAGGTTCAAAACATTGACACAAAGAAGAGTCAGACTTCTTGTACTTAAGTCGCCATTGTGCCTTTTGTATGTAATTCCGATGCAATTTCTGTGCTTCATCGTCAAAACGAGGGTCGAAGGGATACAATAAACGTGAAGTGAACATCGGAATCTGAAACTGGTCTCACAGGAAAGGTTCAAAACATAGACAGTAAGAAGAGTCAGTCTTCTTATACTTAAGTCGGCATTGTGCCTTTTGTATTTAATTCCGATGCAATTTCTGTGTTTCGTCGTCAATGAGAAGGTCCAAGCGATACAGTAAACCTGAAGTGAAGATTCGGAATCTAAAACTGGTCTCACAGGAAAGGTCAAAACATAGACAGTAAGAAGAGTCAGTCTTCTTATACTTAAGACGGCATTATGCCATTTGTATTTAATTCCGATGCAATTTCTGTGTTTCATTGTCAATAAGAAGGTCCAAGGGATACAGTAAATCAGAAGTGAAGCATCGGAATCTAAAACTGGTCTCACAGGAAAGGCTCAGTACATATACAGTAAGAAGAGTCAGACTTCTTGTACTTAAGTCGGCATTGTGCCTTTTGTATCTAATTCCGATGCAATTTCTGTGTTTCATCGTCAATAAGAAGGTCCAAAGGATACAGTAAACCTGATGTGAAGCATCGATATCCAAAACTGGTCTCGCAGGAAAGGCTCAAATCATAGTATGTAAGAAGGGTCAGTCCTCTTGTACTTAAGTCGGCATCGCTCATTTTGTATTTAATTTCGATGCAACTTCTGTGTTTCATCGTCAATAAGAAGGTCCAAGGGATACAGTAAACCTGAAGTGAAACAACGGAATCTGAAACTGGTCTCACAGGAAAGGCTCAAATCATAGAATGTAAGAAGAGTCAGTCCTCTTGTACTTAAGTCGGCATCGACCTTTTGTATTTAATTCCGATGCAATTTCTGTGTTTCATCGTCAATATGAAGGTCCAAGTGATACAGTAAAACGGAAGTGAAGCATCGGAATCTAAACTGGTCTCACAGGAAAGGTTCGAAACATAGACACTAAGAAGAGTCAGTCTTCCTGTACTTAAATCGCCATTGTCCCTTTTGTATGTAATTCCGATGCAATTTCTGTGCTTCATCGTCAATAAGAAGGTCCAAGGGATACAGCAAACCTGACCTGAAACATCGGATTTTAAAAATGGTCTCACAGGAATGGCTCAAATCATATAATGTAAGAAGAGTCAGTCCTCTTGTACTTAAGTCGGCATCGTTCCTTTTGTATTTAATTCCGATGCAATTTCTGTGTTTTATCGTCAATAAGAAGGTCCATGTGATACAGTAAACCTGAAGTGAAGCATCGGAATCTAAACTGGTCTCACAGGAAAGGTTCAAGACATAGACGTTATGAAGAGTCAGTCTTCTCGTACTTAAGTCCCCATTGTGCCTCTTGTATTTAATTCCGATGCAATTTCTGTGTTTTATCGTCAATGAGAATGTCCAAGGGATTCAGTAAACCTGAAGTGAAGCATCGGAATCTGAAACTGGTCTCACATTAACGGTTCAAAACATAGACAGTAAGAAGAGTCAGTCTCTTAGTACTTAAGTCGGCATGGTGGCTTTTATATTTAATTCCGATGCAATTTCTGTGTTTCGTCGTCAATAAGGACGTCCAAGGGATACAATAAACCTGAAGTGAAGCATCTTATTCTAAAACTGGCCTCACAGGAAAGGTTCAAAACATAGACAGTAAGAAGAGTCAGTCTTCTTGCTCTTCCATCGGCATTGTGCCTTTTGTATTTAATTCCGATGCAATTTCTGTGTTTCATCGTCAACAAAAAGGTCCAAGGGATACGGTAAACCTGAAGTGAAGCATCAATATCTAAAACTGGTCTCACTGGAAAGGCTCAAATCATAAAATGTAAGAAGACTCAGTCCTCCTGTATTTAAGTCGGCATTATTCCTTTTGTATTTGATTACGATGCAATTTCTGTATTTAATCGTCAATAAGAACGTCCAAGGGTTACAGAAAACCTGAAGAGAAGCATCGGAATCTAAAATTGGTCTAACAGGAAAGGTTCGAAACATACACAGTAAGAAGAGTCAGTCTTCTTGTACTTAAGTCGGCATTGTGCGTTTTGTATTTAATTCCGATGCAATTTCTGTGTTTCATCGTCAATACGAACGTCCAAGGGATACAGTAAACCTGAAGTAAAGCATCGATATCTAAAACTGCTCTCACAGGAAAGGCTCAAATCATTGAATGTAAGAAGGGTCAGTCCTCTTGTACTTAAGTCGGCATCGCTCCTTCTGCATTTAATTCCGATGCAATTTCTGTGTTTTATCGTCAATAAGAATGTCCAAGGGATACAGTAAACGTGAAGTGAAACATCGGAATCTAAAATGGTCTCACAGGAAAGGCTCAAATCATATAATGTAAGAAGAGTCAGTCCTCTTGTACGTAAGTTCGCATCGTTCCTTTTGTATTTAATTCCGATGCAATTTCTGTGTTTCATCGTCAATAGGAAGGTCCAAGTGATACAGTAAACCTGAAGTGAAGCATCGGAATCTAAACTGGTCTCACAGGAAAGTTTCAAGACGTCGACATTATGAAGAGTCAGTCTTCTAGTACCTAAGTCGCCATTGTGCCTCTTGTATTTAATTCCGATGCAATTTCTGTGTTGTATCGTCAATAAGAATGTCCAAGGGATACAGTAAACCAGAAGTGAAGCATCGGAATCTAAAACTGGTCTCACAGGAATGGTTCAAAACATAGACAGTAAGAAGAGTCAGTCTCTTAGTACTTAAGTCGGCATGATGGCTTTTATATTTAATTCCGAAGCAATTTCTGTGTTTCGTCGTGAATACGAACGTCCAAGGGATACAATAACCCTGAAATGAAGCATCTTATTCTAAAAGTGGCCTCACTGCGAAGGTTCAAAACATAGACAGTAAGAAGAGTCAGTCTTCTTGCTCTTCCATCGGCATTGTGCCTTTTGTATTTAATTCCGATGCCCTTTCTGTGTTTCATCGTCAACAAAAAGGTCCAAGGGATAGAGTAAAACTGAAGTGAAACATCAGAATCTGAAACTGGACTCACAGGAAAGGCTCAAAACATATACAGTAAGAAGAGTCAGTCTTCTTGTACTTAAGTCGGCATTGTGCCTTTTGTATTGATTTCCGATGCGATTTCTATGTTTCATCGTCAATAAGAGCGTCCAAGGGATACAGTAGACCTGAAGGGAAGCATCGATATCTAAAACTGGTCACAGGGGAAAGGCCCAAATCATAGAATGTAAGAGGAGTCAGTCCTCTTGCACTTAAGTCGGCATCGTTCTTTTGTATTTCATTCCGATGTAATTTCTGTGTTTCATCGTCAAAACGAAGGCCCAAGAGTTACATTTAACCTGAAGTGAAGCATCGTTATCTAAACTAGTCTCACAGGAAAGGTTCAAAACATAGACAGTAAGAAGAGACAGTCCTCATGTACTTCAATCGTCATTGTGCCTTTTTTATTTAATTCCGATGCAATTTCTGTGTCTCATCGTTAATACGAAGGTCCAAGAGATACAATAAACCTGAAGTGAAGCATCTTATTCTAAAACTGGTCTCACAGGAAATGTTCAAAACATAGACAGTAAGAAAAGTCAGTCTCCCTGTACTTCAATCGGCATTGTGCCTTTTGTATCTAATTCCGATGCAATTTCTGTGTTTCATCGTCAATAAGAAGGTCCAAGGGGTACAGTAAGCCTGAAGTGAAGCAGCGGAATCTAAAACTGGTCTCACAGGAGATTTTGAAAACGCAGACAGTAAGAAGAGTCAGTCCTCTTGTACTTCAATCTGCATTGTGACATTTGTATTTAATTCCGATGTAATTTCTGTGTTTCATCGTCAATTAGAAGGTCCAAGGAATACAGTAAACCTGAAGTGAGGCATCGGAATCTGAAACTGGTCTCACAGGAAGGGTTCAAAACATAGACAGTAAGAAGAGTCAGTCTCTTTGTTCTTAAGTCGGCATTGTGGCTTTTCTATTTAATTCCGATGCAATTTCTGTGTTTCATCGTCAATAAGAAGGTCCAAGGGATACAGTAAACCTGAAGTGAAACATCGGAATCTAAAACTAGTCTCACAGTAAAGGCTCAAAACATATACAGTAAGAGGAGTCACTCTTCTTGTACTTAAGTCGGCATTGAGAATTATGTATTTAATTCCGATGCAATTTCTGTGCTTCATCGTCAATAAGAACGTCCAAGGGATACAGTAGAGCTGAAGTGAAGCATCGATATCTAAAACTGGTCTCACAGGAAATGTTCAAAACATAGACAATAAAAAGAGTCAGTCTTCTTGTACTTCAATCGGCATTGTGCCTTTTGTATTTAATTCCGATGCAATTTCTGTGCTTCATCGTCATTACGAAGGTCCAAGGGATACAATAAACCTGAAGTGAAGCATCGGAATCTGAAACTGGTCTCACAGGAAAGGTTCAAAACATAGGCAGTGAGAGGAGTCAGTCCTCTTGTACTAAAGTCGCCATTGTGCCTTTTGTATTTAATTCCGATTCAATTTCTGTAGTTCATCGTCAATAAGATCGTCCAAGGGATACAGTAGACCTGAAGTGAAGCATCGATATCTAAAACTGGTCTCACAGGGAAGGTTGAAATCATAGACAGTAAGAAAAGTCAGTTTTCTTGTACTTAAGTCGCCATTGTGCCTTTTGTATTTAATTCCGATGCAATTTCTATGTTTCGTCGTCAATGAGAAGGTCCATGCGTTACAGTAAAACTGAAGTGATGCATCAGTATCCGAAACTGGTTTCACAGGAAAGGTGAAAACATAGATAGTAAGAAGAGTCAGTCTTCTTATACTTAAGACGGCATTGTGCCAATTGTATTTAATTCCGATGCAATTTCTGTGTTTCATTGTCAATAAGAAGCTCCAAGTGATACAGTATACCTGAAGTGAATCATCGGAATCTAAAACTGGTCTCACAGGAAAGGCTCAAGACATATACAGTAAGAAGAGTCAGTCTTCTTGTACTTATGTCGGCATTGTGCCTCGTGTATTTAATTCCGATGCAATTTCTGTGTATCATCGACAATAAGAACGTCCAAGGGATACAGTAGACATGAAGTGAAGCATCGATATCTATAACTTGTCTCACAGGAAAGGCTCAAATAATAGAGTATAAGAAGAGTCAGTCCTTTTGTACTTAAGTCTGCATCGTTCTTTTGTATTTCATTCCGATGCAATTTCTGTGTTTCATCGTCAATACGAAGGTCCAAGTGTTACAGTTAACCTGAAGTGAAGCATCGGAATCTAAACTGGTCTCACAGGAAAGGTTCAAAACATAGACAGTAAGAAGAGTCAGTCTTCTTGTACTTCACTCGGCATTGTGCCTTTTGTATTTAATTCCCATGCAATTTCTGTGTTTCATCGTCAATAAGAACGTCCAAGGGATACAATAAACCTGAAGTGAAACATCTTAATCTAAAACTGGTCTCACAGGAAAGATTGAAAACACTGACACTAAGAAGAGTCAGTCTTCTTTTACTTAAGTCGCCATTGTACCTTTTGTATGTAATTCCGATTCAATTTCTGTGCTTCATCGTCAATACGAAGGTCCAAGGGATACAATAAACCTGAAGTGAAGCATCGGAATCTGAAACTGGTCTCACAGGAAAGGTTCAAATCATAGACAGTAAGAGAAGTCAGTCTTCTTGTATATCAATCGGCTTTGTGCCTTTTGTATCTAATTCCGTGCAATATCTGTGTTTCATCGTCAATAAGATCGTCCAAGGGATACAATAAACCTGAAGTTAAGCATCTTAATCTAAAACTGGTCTCACAGGAAAGGTTCAAAACATAGACAGTAAGAAGAGCCAGTCTTCTTGTACTTGACTCGCCATTGTGCCTTTTGTATTTAATTCCGATTCAATTTCTGTGTTTCATCGACAATAAGAACGTCCAGGGATAGAGTAGACCTGAAGTGAAGCTTCGATTTTTAAAACTGGTCTCACAGGAAAAGCTCAAATCATAGAACGTAAGAAGAGTCAGTCCTCTTGCACTTAAGTCGGCATTGCGCCTGTTGTATTTAATTCTGATGCAATTTCTGTGTTTCATCGTCAAAGAGAAGGTCCAAGCGATACAGTAACCCTGAAGTGATGCATCGGAATCTGAAACTGGTCTCTAAGGATAGGCTCAAATCTTATACAGTAAGATGAGCCAGTCTTCTTGTACTTAAGTCGGCAAGGCGCCTTTTGTATTTAATTCCGTGCAATTTCTGTGTTTCATCGTCAATAAGAAGGTTCAAGGGATACAGTAAACCTGATGTGAAGCATCAGAATCTAAAACTTGTCTCACAGGAAAGGTTCAAAACACAGACAGAGAGATGAGTCAGTCTTCTTGTATCTCAAACTGCATTGTGCCTTTTGTATTTAATTCAGATGCAATTCCAGTGTTTCATGGTCGATAAGAAGGTCCAAGGAATACAGTAAACCTGAGGTGAAGCATCGATATCTAAAACTGGTCTCACAGGAAAGGCTCAAATCATAGAACGTAAGAAGAGTCAGTCCTCTTGTACTTAAGTCGGCATTGTGCCTTTTGTATTTAATTCCGATGTAATTTCTGTGCTTCATCGTCAGTACGAAGGTCCAAGGGATACAGTAAATCTGAAGTGAAGCATCGGAATCTAAAACTTGTGTCACAGGAAAGGTTCAAAACATAGACAGTAAGAAGAAATAGTCTTCTTGTACTTAAGTCGGCATTGTGCCTTTTGTATTTAATTGCGATGCAATTTCTATGCTTAATCGTCAATAGGAAGGTCCAAGAGATACAGTAATCCTGAAGTGAAGCATCGGAATCTAAAACTGGTCTCACAGGAAAGGTTCAAAACATAGACAGTAAGAAGAGTCAGTCCTCTTGTACTTCAAATCGCATTGTGCCATTTGTATTTAATTCCGATGCAATTTCTGTGTTTCATCGTCAACAAGAAGGTCCAAGGGATACAGTAAACCTGAAGTGAAGCATCGATATCTAAAACTGGTCTCACAGGAAAGGCTCAAATCATGGAATGTAAGAAGAGTCAGTCCTCTTGTACGTAAGTCGGCGTCGATCATTTGTATTTAATTCCGATGCAATTTCTGTGTTTTATCGTCAATAAGAAGGTCCAAGTGATACAGTACACCTGAAGTGAAGCATCGGACTCTAAACTGGTCCCACAGGAAAGGATCAAAACATAGACACTAAAAAGAGTCAGTATCCTTGTACTTCCCTCGGCACTGTGCCTTTTGTATTTAATTCCCATGCAATTTCTGTGTTTCATCGTCAATAAGATGGTCCAAGGGATACAGCAAACCTGAAGTGAAACATCGGAATCCAAGACTGGTCTCACATGAAAGACTCAAATCATAGAATGTAAGAAGAGTCAGTCCTCTTGTACGTAACTCGGCGTCGATCTTTTGTATTTAATTCCGATGCAATTTCTGTGTTTTGTCGTCAATAAGAAGGTCCAAGTGATACAGTAAACCTGAAGTGAAGCATCGGAATCTAAACTGGTCTCACAGGAAAGGTTCAAAACATAGACAGTAAGAAGAGTCAGTCTTCTTGTACTTCCCTCGGCATTGTACCTTTTGTATGTAATTCCGATGCAATTTCTGTGCTTCATCGTCAATACGAAGGTCCAAGGGATACAGTAAACCTGAAGTGAAACATCGGAATCTAAAACTAGTCTCACAGTAAAGGCTCAAAACATATACAATAAGAGGAGTCACTCTTCTTGTACTTAAGTCGGCATTGAGAATTATGTATTTAATTCCGATGCAATTTCTGTGCTTCATCGTCAATAAGAACGTCCAAGGGATACAGTAGAGCTGAAGTGAAGCATCGATATCTAAAACTGGTCTCACAGGAAAGGTTCAAATCATAGACAGTAAAAAGAGTCAGTCTTCTTGTACTTCAATCGGCATTGTTCCTTTTGTATTTAATTCCGATGCAATTTCTGTGCTTCATCGTCAATACTAAGGTCCAAGGGATACAATAAACCTGAAGTGAAGCATCGGAATCTGAAACTGGTCTCACAGGAAAGGTGCAAAACATAGACAGTGAGAGGAGTCAGTCCTTCTGTACTAAAGTCGCCATTGTGCCTTTTGTATTTAATTCCGATTCAATTTCTGTAGTTCATCATCAATAAGATCGTCCAAGGGATACAGTAGACCTGAAGTGAAGCATCGATATCTAAAAGTGGTCTCACAGGGAAGGTTCAAATCATAGACAGTAAGAAAAGTCAGTTTTCTTGTACTTAAGTCGCCATTGTGCCTTTTGTATTTAATTCCGATGCAATTTCTATGTTTCGTCGTCAATGAGAAGGTCCATGCGTTACAGTAAAACTGAAGTGATGCATCAGTATCCAAAACTGGTCTCACAGGAAAGGTGAAAACATAGATAGTAAGAAGAGTCAGTCTTCTTATACTTAAGACGGCATTGTGCCAATTGTATTTAATTCCGATGCAATATCTGTGCTTCATCGTCAATACGAAGGTCCCAGGGATACAGTAAATCTGAAGTGAAGCATCGGAATCTAAAACTTGTGTCACAGGAAAGGTTCAAAACATAGACAGTAAGAAGAGTCAGTCTTCTTGTACTTAAGTCGGCATTGTGCCTTTTGTATTTAATTGCGATGCAATTTCTATGCTTAATCGTCAATAGGAAGGTCCAAGAGATACAGTAAACCTGAAGTGAAGCATCGGAATCTAAAACTGGTCTAACAGGAAAGGTTCAAAACATAGACAGCAAGAATAGTCAGTCTCTTTGTACTTAAGTCGGCATCGTGGCCTTTGTATTTAATTCCGATGCAATTTCTGTGTTTCATCGTCAATAAGAAGGTCCAAGGGATACAGTAACCCTGAAGTGAAGCATCGGAATCTAAAACTGGTCTCTAAGGAAAGGCTCAAATCTTATACAGTAAGATGAGCCAGTCTTCTTGTACTTAAGTCGGCAAGGTGCCTTTTGTATTTAATTCCGTGCAATTTCTGTGTTTCATCGTCAATAAGAAGGTTCAAGGGATACAGTAAACCTGATGTGAAGCATCGGAATCTAAACTTGTCTCACAGGAAAGGTTCAAAACATAGACAGAGAGATGAGTCAGTCTTCTTGTATCTCAAACTGCATTGTGCCTTTTGTATTTAATTCAGATGCAATTCCAGTGTTTCATCGTCGATAAGAAGGTCCAAGGGATACAGTAAACCTGAGGTGAAGCGTCGATATCTAAAACTGGTCTCACAGGAAAGGCTCAAATCATAGAACGTAAGAAGAGTCAGTCCTCTTGTACTTAAGTCGGCATTGTGCCTTTTGTATTTAATTCCGATGCAATTTCTGTGCTTCATCGTCAATACGAAGGTCCAAGGGATACAGTAAATCTGAAGTGAAGCATCGGAATCTAAAACTTGTGTCACAGGAAAGATTCAAAACATAGACAGTAAGAAGAGTCAGTCTTCTTGTACTTAAGTCGGCATTGTGCCTTTTGTATTTAATTGCGATGCAATTTCTATGCTTAATCGTCAATAGGAAGGTCCAAGAGATACAGTAAACCTGAAGTGAAGCATCGGAATCTAAAACTGGTCTAACAGGAAAGGTTCAAAACATAGACAGCAAGAATAGTCAGTCTCTTTGTACTTAAGTCGGCATCGTGGCCTTTGTATTTAATTCCGATGCAATTTCTGTGTTTCATCGTCAATAAGAAGGTCCAAGGGATACAGTAAACCTGAAGTGAAACATCGGAATCTAAAACTGGTCTCACAGTAAAGGCTCAAATCATATACAATAAGAAGAGTCAGTCTTATTGTACTTAAATCAGCATTGTGCCTTTTGTGTTTAATTCCGATGCAATTTCTGTGTTTCATCTTCAAAATGAGCGTCCAAGGGATACAATAAACCTGAAGTGAAGCATCTAAATTTAAACAGGTCTCACAGGAAAGATTCAAAACACTGACACTAAGAAGAGTCAGTCTTCTTGTACTTAAGTCGCCATTGTACCTTTTGTATTTAATTCCGCTGCAATTTCTGTAGTTCATCGTCAATAAGAACGTCCAAGGGATACAGCAGACATGAAGTGAAGCATCGATATCAAAACTGGTCTCGCGGGAAAAGTTCAAAACATAGACACTAAGAGAGTCAGTTTCCTTGTACTTAAGTCGCCATTGTGCCTTTTGTATGTAATTCCGATGCAATTTCTGTGCTTCATAGTCAATACGAAGGTCCAAGGGTTACAATATACCTGAAGTGAAGCATCGGAATCTAATACTGGTCTCACAGGAAAGGTTGAAAACATAGACAGTAAGAAGAGTCAGTCCTCTTGTACTTCAAATCGCATTGTGCCATTTGTATTTAATTCCGATGCAATTTCTGTGTTTCATCGTCAATAAGAAGGTCCAAGGGATACAGTAAACCTGAAGTGAAGCATCGATATCTAAAACTGGTTTCACAGGAAATGCTCAAATCATGGAATGTAAGAAGAGTCAGTCCTCTTGTACGTAAGTCGGCGTCGATCTTTTGTATTTAATTCCGATGCAATTTCTGTGTTTCATCGTCAATAAGAAGGTCCAAGTGATACAGTAAACCTGAAGTGAAGCATCGGAATCTAAACTGGTCTCACAGGAAAGGTTCAAAACATAGACACTAAAAAGAGTCAGTATCCTTGTACTTAAATCGCCATTGTGCCTTTTGTATTTAATTCCGATGCAATTTCTGTGTTTCATCGTCAATAAGATGGTCCAATGGATACAGCAAACCTGAAGTGAAACATCGGAATCCAAGACTGGTCTCACATGAAAGGCTCAAATCATATAATGAAAGAAGAGTCAGTCCTCTCGTACTTTAGTCGGCATCGTTCCTTTTGTATTTAATTCCCACGCAATTTCTGTGATTCATCGTCAATAAGAATTTCCAAGTGATACAGCAAACCTGAGGTGAAGCATCGGAATCTAAAACTGGTCTCACAGGAAAGGCTCAAATCATACAATTTAAGAAGAGTCAGTCCCCTTGTACGTAACTCGGCGTCGACCTTTTGTATTTAATTCCGATGCAATTTCTGTGTTTTGTCGTCAATAAGAAGGTCCAAGTGATACAGTAAACCTGAAGTGAAGCATCGGAATCTGAAACTGGTTTCACAGGAAAGGTTCAAAACATTGACACTAAGAAGAGTCTGTCTTCTTGTACTTAAGTCGCCATTGTACCATTTGTATGTAATTCCGATGCAATTTCTGTGCTTCATCGTCAATACGAAGGTCCAAGGGGTACAATAAACCTGAAGTGAAGCATCGGAATCTGAAACTGGTCTCACAGGAAAGGTTCAAATCATAGACAGTAAGAGAAGTCAGTCTTCTTGTATATCAATCGGCTTTGTGCCTTTTGTAACTAATTCCATGCAATTTCTGTGTTTCATCGTCAATAAGAACGTCCAAGGGATACAATAAACCTGAAGTGAAGCATCTAAATTTAAACAGGTCTCACAGGAAAGGTTCAAAACATAGACAGTAAGAAGAGTCAGTCTTCTTGTACTTCAATCGGCATTGTGCCTTTTGTATTTAATTCCGATGCAATTTCTGTGTTTCATCGTCAGTAAAAAGGTCCAAGGGATACAGTAAATGTTTAGTGAAGCATCGATATCTAAAACTGGTCTCACTGGAAAGGCTCAAATCATAGAATGTAAGAAGAGTCAGTCCTCTTGTACTTAAGTCGGCATCGCTCCTTTTGTATTTAATTCCAATGCAATTTCTGTATTTCATCGTCAATAAGAAGGTCCAAGTGATACAGTAAACCTGAAGTGAAACATCGGAATCTAAAACAAGTCTCACAGTAAAGGCTCAAAACATATACACTAAGAGGAGTCAGTCTTCTTGTACTTAAGTCGGCATTGAGAATTTTCTATTTAATTCCGATGCAATTTCTGTGTTTCATCGACAATAAGAACGTCCAAGGGATACAGCCGACCTGTAGTGAAGCATCGATAACTAAAACTGGTCTCACAGAAAAGGCTCAAATCATAGAGTGTAAGAAGAGTCAGTCCTTTTGTTCTTAAGTCGGCATCGTTCTTTTGTATTTCATTCCGATGCAATTTCTGTGTTTCATCGTCAATACGAAGGTCCAAGTGTTACAGTTAACCTGAAGTGAAGCATCGGAATCTAAACTGGTCTCACAGGAAAGGTTCATAAGATAGTCAGTAAGAAGAGTCAGTCTTCTTGTACTTCACTGGGCATTGTGCCTTTTGTATTTAATTCCCATGCAATTTCTGTGTTTCATCTTCAATAAGAACGTCCAAGGGATACAATAAACTTGAAGTGAAGCATCTTAATCTAAAACTGGTCTCACAGGAAAGATTCAAAACACTGACACTAAGAAGAGACAGTCTTCTTGTACTTAAGTCGCCATTGTACCTTTTGTATTTAATTCCGATGCAATATCTGTAGTTCATCGTCAATAATAACGTCCAAGGGATACAGTAGACACGAAGTGAAGCATCGATATCTAAAACTGGTCTCGCGGGAAAGGTTCAAAACATAGACACTAAGAGAGTCAGTTTTCTTGTACTTAAGTCGCCATTGTGCCTTTTGTATGTAATTCCGATGCAATTTCTGTGCTTCATCGTCAATACGAAGGTCCAAGGGTTACAATATACCTGAAGTGAAGCATCGGAATCTAATACTGGTCTCACAGGAAAGGTTCAAAACATAGACAGTAAGAAGAGTCAGTCCTCTTGTACTTCAAATCGCATTGTGCCATTTGTATTTAATTCCGATGCTATTTCTGTGTTTCATCGTCAATAAGAAGGTCCAAGGGATACAGTAAACCTGAAGTGAAGCATCGATATCTAAAACTGGTCTCACAGGAAAGGCTCAAATCATGGAATGTAAGAAGAGTCAGTCCTCTTGTACGTAAGTCGGCGTCGATCTTTTGTATTTAATTCCGATGCAATTTCTGTGATTCATCGTCAATAAGAAGGTCCAAGTGATACAGCAAACCTGAAGTGAAGCATCGGAATCTAAAACTGGTCTCACAGGAAAGACTCAAATCATAGAATGTAAGAAGAGTCAGTCTTCTTGTACGTAACTCCGCGTCGATCTTTTTTATTTAATTCCGATGCAATTTCTGTGTTTTGTCGTCAATCAGAAGGTCCAAGTGATACAGTAAACCTGAAGTGAAGCATCGGAATCTAAACTGGTCTCACAGGAAAGGTTCAAAACATAGACAGTAAGAACAGTCAGTCTTCCTGTACTTCCCTCGGCATTGTGCCTTTTGTATTTAATTCCCATGCAATTTCTGTGTTTCATCGTCAATAAGAACGTCCAAGGAATACAGTAAACCTGAAGTGAAGCATCTTAATCTAAAACTGGTTTCACAGGAAAGGTTCAAATCATTGACACTAAGAAGAGTCAGTCTTCTTGTACTTAAGTCGCCATTGTACCATTTGTATGTAATTCCGATGCAATTTCTGTGCTTCATCGTCAATACGAAGGTCCAAGGGGTACAATAAACCTGAAGTGAAGCATCGGAATCTGAAACTGGTCTCACAGGAAAGGTTCAAATCATAGACAGTAAGAGAAGTCAGTCTTCTTGTATATCAATCGGCTTTGTGCCTTTTGTATCTAATTCCATGCAATTTCTGTGTTTCATCGTCATTAAGAACGTCCAAGGGATACAATAAACCTGAAGTGAAGCATCTTAATCTAAAACTGGTCTCACAGGAAGGGTTCTAAACATAGACAGTAAGAAGAGTCAGTCTTCTTGTACTTGACTCGGCATTGTGCCTTTTGTATTTAATTCCGATGTAATTTCTGCGTTTCATCGACAATAAGAACGTCCAAGGGATACAGTAGACCTAAAGTGAAGCATTGATGTCTAAAACTGGTCTCACAGGAAAAGCTAAAATCATAGAACGTAAGAAGAGTCAGTCCTCTTGCACTTAAGACGGCATTTCGCCTGTTTTCTTTAATTCAGATGCAATTTCTGTGTTTCATCGTCAAACAGAAGCTCCAAGCGATACAGTAAACCTGAAATGAAGCATCGGAATCTAAAACAGGTCTCACAGGAAAGGCTCAGATCTTATACAGTAAGAGAAGTCAGTCTTCTTGTATATCAATCGGCTTTGTGCTTTTTGTATTTAATTCCGATGCAATTTCTGTGTTTCATCGTCAATGAGAAGGTCCAAGGATAACAGTAAACCTGAAGTTAAGCATCGAAATCTAAAACTGGTCTCACAGGAAAGGCTCAAATCATAGAACGTAAGAAGATTCAGTCCTATTGTACTTCAAATCGCATTGTGCCATTTGTATTTAATTCCGATGCAATTTCTCTGTTACATCGTCAATAAGAAGGTCCAAGGGATACAATATGCCTGAAGTGAAGCATCGGAATCTAAACTAGTCTTACAGGAAATGTTTAAAACATAGACAGTAAGAAGAGTTAGTCTTCTTGTACTTCACTCAGCATTGTGCCTTTTGTATTTAATTCCGATGCAATTTCTGTGTTTCAACGTCAATATAAGCGTCCAAGGGATACAATAAACCTGAAGTGGAGCATCTTAATCTAAAACTGGTCTCACAGGAAAGGTTCAAAACATAGACAGTAAGAAGAGTCAGTCTTCTTGTACTTCAATCGGCATTAAGCCTTTTGTATTTAATTCCGATGCAATTTCTGTGTTTCATCGTCAGTAAAAAGGTCCAAGGCATACAGTAAACCTCAAGTGGAGCATCGGAATCTAAAACTGGACTCACAGGAAAGGTTCAAAACATAGACAGTAAGAAGAGTCAGTCTCTTTGTTCTTAAGTCGGCATTGTGGCTTTTGTATTTAATTCCGATGCAATTTCTGTGTTTCCACGTCAATAAGAAGTTCCGAGGGTACAGTAAACCTGAAGTGAAACATCGAATCTAAAACAAGTCTCACAGTAAGGGCTCAAAACATATACACTAAGAGGAGTCATTCTTCTTGTACTTAAGTCGGCATTGAGAATTTTGTATATAATTCCGATGCAATTTCTGTGTTTCATCGAGAATAAGATCGTCCAAGGGATACAGTAGAACTGAAGTGAAGCATCGATATCTAAAACTGGTTTCACAGGAAAGGCTCAAATCATAGAGTGTAAGAAGAGTCAGTCCTTTTGTACTTAAGTCGGCATCGTTCTTTTGTATTTCATTCCGATGCAATTTCTGTGTTTCATCGTCAATACGAAGGTCCAAGTGTTACAGTTAACCTGAAGTGAAGCATCGGAATCTAAACTGGTCTCACAGGAAAGGTTCAAAACATAGTCAGTAAGAAGAGTCAGTCTTCTTGTACTTCACTCGGCATTGTGCCTTTTGTATTTAATTCCCATGCAATTTCTGTGTTTCATCTTCAATAAGAACGTCCAAGGGATACAATAAACTTGAAGTGAAGCATCTTAATCTAAAACTGGTCTCACTGGAAAGATTCAAAACACTGACACTAAGAAGAGTCAGTCTTCTTGTACTTAAGTCGCCATTGTACCTTTTGTATTTAATTCCGATGCAATTTCTGTAGTTCATCGTCAATCAGAACGTCCAAGGGATACAGTAGACATGAAGTGAAGCATCGATATCTAAAACTGGTCTCACAGGAAGGGTTAAAAACATAGACACTAAGAGAATCAGTTTTCTTGTACTTAAGTCGCCATTGTGCCTTTTGTATGTAATTCCGATGCAATTTCTGTGCTTCATCGTCAATACGAAGGTCCAAGGGTTACAATATACCTGATGTAAAGCATCGGAATCTAATAGTGGTCTCACAGGAAAGGTTCAAAACATAGACAGTAAGAAGAGTCAGTCCTCTTGCACTTCGAGTCGCATTGTGCCATTTGTATTTAATTCCGATGCAATTTCTGTGTTTCATCGTCAATAAGAAGGTCCATGGGATACAGAAAACCTGAAGTGAAGCATCGATATCTAAAACTGGTCTCACAGGCAACGCTCAAATCATAGAATGTAAGAAGAGTCAGTCCTCTTGTACGTAAGTCGGCGTCGATCTTTTGTATTTAATTCCGATGTAATTTATGTGGTTTATCGTCAATAAGAAGGTCCTAGTGATACAGTAAACCTGAAGTGAAGCATCGGAATCTAAACTGGTCTCACAGGAAAGGTTCAAAACATAGACACTAAAAAGAGTCAGTATCCTTGTACTTAAATCGCCATTGTGCCTTTTGTATTTAATTCCGATGCAATTTCTGTGTTTCATCGTCAATAAGATGGTCCAAGTGATACAGCAAACCTGAAGTGAAACATCGGTATCCAAGACTGGTCCACAGGAAACGCTCAAATCATATACTGAAAGAAGAGTCAGTCCTCTCGTACTTTAGTCGGCATCGTTCCTTTTGTATTTAATTCCATGCAATTTCTGTGATTCATCGTCAATAAGCAGGTCCAAGTGATACAGCAAACCTGAGGTGAATCATCGGAATCTAAAACTGGTCTCACAGGAAAGGCTCAAATCATTGAATGTAAGAAGAGTCAGTCCTCTTGTACGTAACTCGTCGTCGATCTTTTGTATTTAATTGCGATGCAATTTCTGTGTTTTATCGTCAATAAGAAGGTCCAAGTGATACAGTAAACCTGAAGTGAAGCGTCTTAATCTAAAACTGGTCTCACAGGAAATGTTCAAAACATTGACACTAAGAAGAGTCAGTCTTCTTGTACTTAAGTCGCCATTGTACCTTTTGTATGTAAGTCCGATGCAATTTCTGTGCTTCATCGTCAATACGAAGGTCCAAGGGATACAATAAATCTGAAGTGAAGCATCGGAATCTGAAACTGGTCTCACAGGAAAGGCTCAAAACATATACAGTAAGCACAGTCAGTCTTCTTGTACTTAAGTCGGCATCGTTCCATTTGTATTTAATTCCGATGCAATTTCTTTGTTTCATCGTCAATAAGAACGTCCAAGGGACACAATAAACCTGAAGTGAACCATCTAAATCTAAAACTGGTCTCACAGGAAAGGTTCAAAACATAGACAGTAAGAAGAGTCAGTTACTTCTACTTGACTCGGCATTGTGCCTTTTGTATTTAATTCCGATGCAATTTCTGCGTTTCATCGACAATAAGAACGTCCAAGGGATACAGTAGACCTAAAGTGAAACATTGATATCTAAAACTGGTCTCACAGGAAAAGCTCAAATCATAGAACGTAAGAAGAGTCAGTCCTCGTGCACTTAAGACGGCATTGCGCCTGTTTTCTTTAATTCAGATGCAATTTCTGTGTTTCATCGTCAAAGAGAAGGTCCAAGCGATACAGTAAACCTGAAGTGAAGCATCAGAATCTAAAACTGGTCTCACAGGAAAGGCTCAAATCTTATACAGTAAGAGAAGTCAGTCTTCTTGTATATCAATCGGCTTTGTGCCTTTTGTATTAATTCCGATGCAATTTCTATGTTTCATCGTCAGTAAAAAGGTCCAAGGGATACAGTAAATCTTTAGTGCAGCATCGATATCTAAAACTGGTCTCACTGGAAAGGCTCAAATCATAGAATGTAAGAAGAGTCAGTCCTCTTGTACTTAAGTCGGCATCGCTCCTTTTGTATTTAATTCCAATGCAATTTCTGTGTTTCATCGTCAATAAGAAGGTCCAAGTGATACAGAAAACCTGAAGTGAAGCATCGGAATCTAAACTGGTCTCACAGGAGAGGTTCAAAACATTGACACTAAGAAGAGTCAGTCCTCTTGTACTTAAGTCGCCATTGTGACTTTTGTATGTAATTCCGATGCAACTTCTGTGCTTCATCGTCAATACGAAGGTCCAAGGGATACAATAAACCTGAAGTGAAGCATCAGAATCTGAAACTGGTCTCACAGGAAAGGTTCAAATCATAGACAGTAAGAGAAGTCAGTCTTCTTGTATATCAATCGGCTTTGTGCTTTTTGTATTTAATTCCGATGCAATTTCTGTGCTTCATCGTCAATGAGAAGGTCCAAGGATAACAGTAAACCTGAAGTTAAGCATCGAAATCTAAAACTGGTCTCACAGGAAAGGCTCAAATCATAGAACGTAAGAAGATTCAGTCCTCTTGTACTTAAGTCGGCATTGTGCCTTTTGTATTTAATTCCGATGCAATTTCTGTAGTTCATTGCCAAAGAGATGGTCCAAGCGATACAGTAAACCTGAAGTGAAGCATCGGAATCTAAAACTGGTCTCACAGGAGAGGCTCAAATCTTATACAGTAAAATGAGCCAGTCTTCTTGTACTTCAATCGGCAATGTGCCTTTTGTATTTAATTCTGTGCAATTTCTGTGTTTAATCGTCAATAAGAAATTCCAAGGGATACAATAAACCTGAAGTGAAGCATCGGAATCTAAACTAGAATTACAGGAAAGGTTCAAAACATAGACAGTAAGAAGAGTCAGTCTCTTTGTTCTTAAGTCGGCATTGTGGCTTTTGTGTTTAATTCCGATGCAATTTCTGTGTTTCCACGTCAATAAGAACGTCCAAGGGCTACAGTAGAGCTGAAGTGAACATCGATATCTAAAACTGGTCTCACAGGAAAGGTTCAAATATAGACACTAAGAGAAGTCAGTTTTCTTGTACTTAAGTCGCCATTGTGACTTTTGTATGTAATTCCGATGCAACTTCTGTGCTTTGTCGTCAACAGGAAGGTCCAAGAAATACAGTAAACCTGAAGTGAAGCATCGGAATCTAAAACTTGTCTCACAGGAAAGGCTCAAATCATAGAATGTAAGAAGAGTCAGTCCTCTTGTACTTGAGTCGGAATTTTGCCTTTTGTATTTCATTCCGAAGCAATTTCTGTGTTTTATCGTCATAAAGAAGATCCAAGGGATACAGCAAACATGAAGTGACGCATCGATATCTAAAACTGGTCTCACACGAAAGGCTCAAATCATAGATTGTAAGATGAGTCAGTACTCTTGTACTTAAGTCAGGAACGTTCTTTTGTATTTCATTCCGATGCAATTTCTGTGTTTCATCGTCAATACGAAGGTCCAAGTGTTACAGTTAACCTGAAGTGAAGCATCGGAATCTAAACTTTTCTCACAGGAAAGTTTCAATACATAGACAGTAAGAACAGTCAGTCTTCTTGTACTTCAATCCGCACTGTGCCTTTTGTATATAATTCCGATGCAATTTCTGTGTTTCGTCGTCAATAAGAAGGTCCAAGTGATAGAATAAGCCTGAAGTGAAGCATCGGAATCTAAACTGGTCTCACAGGAAAGGTTCAAAACATACACAGTAAGAAGAGTCAGTCTTCTTGTATTTCAATCGGAATTGTGCCTGTTGTATTTAATTCCGATGCAATTTCTGTGTTTCAACGTCAATAAGAACGTCCAAGGGATACTATAAACCTGAAGTGAACCATCGGAATCTAAACTGGTCTCACAGGAAAGGTTCAAAGCATTGACACTAAGAAGAGTCAGTCTTCTTGTACTTAAGTCGCCATTGTGACTTTTGTATGTAATTCCGATGCAACTTCTGTGCTTCATCGTCAATACGAAGGTCCAAGGGATACAATAAACCTGAAGTGAAGCATCAGAATCTGAAACTGGTCTCACAGGAATGGTTCAAATCATAGATAGTAAGAGAAGTCAGTCTTCTTGTATATCAATCGGCTTTGTGCCTTTTGTATTTAATTCCGATGCAATTTCTGTGTTTCCACGTCAATAAGAACGTCCAAGGGATACAGTAGAGCTGAAGTGAACATCGATATCTAAAACTGGTCTCACAGGAAAGGTTCAAAACATAGACACTAAGAGAAGTCAGTTTTCTTGTACTTAAGTCGCCATTGCGACTTTTGTATGTAATTCCGATGCAACTTCTGTGCTTTGTCGTCAATACGAAGGTCCAAGAAATACAGTAAACCTGAAGTGAAGCATCGGAATCTAAAACTTGTCTCACAGGAAAGGCTCAAATCATAGAACGTAAGATGAGTCAGTCCTCTTGTACTTAAGTCGGCATTGTGCCTTTTGTATTTAATTCCGATGCAATTTCTGTATTTCATTGTCAAAGAGATGGTCCAAGCGATACAGTAAATCTGAAGTGAAGCATCGGAATCAAAAACTGGTCTCACAGGAAACGCTCAAATCTTATACAGTAAGATGAGCCAGTCTTCTTGTACTTCAATCAGCAATGTGCCTTTTGTATTTAATTCCGTGCAATTTGTGTGTTTCATCGTTAATAAGAAGTTCCAAGGGATACAATAAGCCTGAAGTGAAGCATTGGAATCTAAACTGGTCTTACAGGAAAGGTTCAAAACATAGACAGTAAGAGGAGTTAGTCTTCTTGTATTTCACTCAGCATTGTGGCTTTTGTATTTAATTCCGATGCAATTTCTGTGTTTCATCGTCAATATAAGCGTACAAGGGATACAATAAACCTGAAGTGGAGCATCTTAATCTAAAACTGTTCTCACAGGAAAGGTTCAAAACATAGACAGTAAGAAGATTCAGTCTTCTAGTACTTCAATCGGCATTGTGCCTTGTGTATTTAATTCCGATGCAATTTCTGTGTTTCATCGTCAGTAAAAAGGTCCAAGGCATACAGTAAACATTAAGTGGAGCATCGGAATCTAAAACTGGACTCACAGGAAAGGTTCAAAACATAGACAGTAAGAAAAGTCAGTCTTCTTGTACTTCAATCGGCATTGTGCCTTTTGTATTTAATTCCGATGCAATTTCTGTGCTTCATCGTCAATACAAAGGTTCAAGGGATACAATAAACCTGAAGTGAAGCATCGGAATCTGAAACTGGTCTCACAGGAAAGGTTCAAAACATATACAGTTAGAGGAGTCAGTTTCTTGTAATTAAGTCGGCATTGAGAGTTTTGTATTTAATTCCGATGCAATTTCTATGTTTCTTCGTCAATAAGAACGTCCAAGGGATACAGTAGAGCTGAAGTGAAGCATCGATATCTAAAACTGGTCTCACAGGAAAGGTTCAAAACATAGACACTAAGAGAAGTCAGTTTTCTTGTACTTAAGTCCCCATTGTGCCTTTCGTATTTAATTCCGATGCAATTTCTGTGTTTCGTCATCAATGAGATGGTCCAAGCGTTACAGTAAACCTGAAGTGAAGCATCGGAATCTAAAACTGGTCTCACAGGAAAGGTGAAAACATAGATAGTAAAAAGAGTCAGTCTTCTTGTACTTAAGACGGCATTGTGCCAATTGTATTTAATACCGATGCAATTTCAGTGTTTCATTGCCAATAAGAAGCTCAAAGGAATACAGTATACCTGAAGTGAAGCATCGGAATCTAAAACTGGTCTCACAGGAAAGGTTCAAATCATAGAATGTAAGCAGAGTCAGTCCTCTTGTCCTTGTGTCGGCAGTGTGCCTTTTGTTTTTAATTCCCATGCAATTTCTGTGTTTCATAGTCAATAAGAAGGTCCAAGGGATACAGTAAACCTGAAGTGAAGCATCGGAATCCAAAACTGGTCACACAGGAAAGGTTCAAAACATGGACAGTAAGAGGTGTCAGTCTACTTGCACTTAAGTCGGCATTATGCCTGTTGTATTAAATTCCGATCAATTTCTGTGTTTCATCGTTAATATGAAGGAGCAAGGGATACAGTAAACCCGAAGTGAAGCATCGGAATCTAAATCTTGTCTCACAGGAAAGGCTCAAATCATAGAATGTAAGAAGAGTCAGTCCTCTTGTACTTGAGTCGGAATTTTGCCTTTTGTATTTCATTCCGAAGCAATTTCTGTGTTTCATCGTCATAAAGAAGATCCAAGGGATACAGCAAACATGAAGTGACGCATCGATATCTAAAACTGGTCTCACACGAAAGGCTCAAATCATAGATTGTAAGATGAGTCAGTCCTCTTGTACTTAAGTCGGGAACGTTCCTTTGTATTTCATTCCGATGCAATTTCTGTGTTTCATCGTCAATACGAAGGTCCAAGTGTTACGTTTAACCTGAAGTGAAGCATCGGAATCTAAACTGGTCTCACAGAAAAGGTTCAATACATAGACAGTAAGAAGAGTCAGTCTTCTTGTACTTCAATCGGCATTGTGCCTTTTGTATTTAATTCCGATGCAATTTCTGTGCTTCTTCGTCAATACGAAGTTCCAAGGGATACAATAATCCTGAAGTGAAGCATCGGAATCTGAAACTGGTCTCACAGGAAAGGTTCAAAACATAGACAGTGAGAGGAGTCAGTATTCTCGTACTTAAGTCACCATTGTGCCTTTTGAATTTAATTCCGATGCAATTTCTGTAGTTCATCGTCAGTAAGAACGTCCAAGGGATACAGTAGACATGAAGTGAAGCATCGATATCTAAAACTGGTCTCACAGGAAAGGTTCAAAACATAGACACTGAGGAAAGTCAGTTTTCTTGTACTTAAGTCGCCATTGTGCCTTTTGTATGTAATTCCGATGCAATTTCTGTGCTTCATCGTCAATACGAAGGTCCAAGGGTTACAATATACCTGAAGTGAAGCATCGGAATCTAAAACTGGTCTCACAGGAAAGGTTCAAAACATAGACAGTAAGAAGAGTCAGTCCTCATGTACTTCAATTCGCATTATGCCATTTGTATTTAATTCCGATGCAATTTCTCTGTTTCATCGTCAATAAGAAGGTCCAAGGGATAGAGTAAACCTGAAGTGAAGCATCGATATCTAAAACTGGTCTCACAGGACAGGCTCAAATCATAGAATGTAAGAAGAGTCAGTAATCTTGTACTTCAGTCGGCGTCGATCTTTTGTATTTAATTCCGATGCAATTTCAGTGTTTTATCGTCAATAAGAAGGTCCAAGTGAAACAGTAAACCTGAAGTGAAGCATCGGAATCTAAACTGGTCTCACAGGAAAGGATCAAAACATAGACAGTAAGAAGAGTCAGTCTCTATGTACTTAAGTCGGCATTGTGGCTTTTGTATTTAATTCAGGTGCAATTTCTGTGTTTCATTGACAATAAGAACGTCCAAGGGATACAGTAGACCTGATGTGAATCATCGATATCTAAAACTGGTCTCACAGGAAAGGCTCAAATCATCGAATGTAAGAAGGGCCAGACCTCTTGTACTTAAGTCGGCATCGTTCTTTTGTATTTTATTCCGCTGCAATTTCTGTGTTTCATCGTCAATACGAAGGTCCAAGTGTTACAGTTAACCTGAAGTGAGGCATCGAAATCTAAACTGGTCTCACAGGAAAGGTTCAAAACATAGACAGTAAGAAGAGTCAGTCTTCTTGTACTTCACTCGGCATTGTGCCTTTTGTATTTAATTCCCATGCAATTTCTGTGTTTCATCGTCAATAAGAACGTCCAAGGGATACAATAAACTTGAAGTGAAGCATCTTAATCAAAAACTGGTCTCACAGGAAGGGTTCAAAACATAGACAGTAAGAAGAGTCAGTCATCCTGTACTTTACTCGGCATTGTGCGTTTTGTATTTAATTCCGATGCAATTTCTGCGTTTCATCGACAATAAGAACGTCCAAGGGATACAGTGGACCTAAAGTGAAGCATCGATATCTAAAACTGGTCTCACAGTAAAGGTTCAAAACATAGACTGTAAGAAGAGTCAGTCTTCTTGTAGTTCAATCGGCATTTGCCTTTTGTATTTAATTCCGATGCAATTTCTGTGTTTCATCGTCAGTAAAAAGGTCCAAGGGATACAGTAAACCTTAAGTGAAGCATCGATATCTAAAACTGGTCTCACTGGAAAGGCTCAAATCATAGAATGTTAGAAGAGTCAGTCCTCTTGTACTTAAGTCGGCATCGCTCCTTTTGTATTTATTTCCAATGCAATTTCAGTGTTTCATCGTCAATAAGGAGGTCCAAGTGATACAGTAAACCTGACGTGAAGCATCGGAATCTAAACTGGTCTTACAGGAAAGGTTCAAAACATAGACAGTAAGAAGAGTTAGTCTTCTTGTATTTCACTCAGCATTGTGGCTTTTGTATTTAATTCCGATGCAATTTCTGTGTTTCATCGTCAATATAAGCGTACAAGGGATACAATAAACCTGAAGTGGAGCATCTTAATCTAAAACTGGTCTCACAGGAAAGGTTCAAAACATAGACAGTAAGATGATTCAGTCTTCTAGTACTTCAATCGGCATTGTGCCTTGTGTATTTAATTCCGATGCAATTTCTGTGTTTCATCGTCAGTAAAAAGGTCCAAGGCATTCAGTAAACTTTAAGTGGAGCATCGGAATCTAAAACTGGACTCACAGGAAAGGTTCAAAACATAGACAGTAAGAAAAGTCAGTCTTCTTGTACTTCAATCGGCATTGTGCCTTTCGTATTTAATTCCGATGCAATTTCTGTGTTTCGTCATCAATGAGATGGTCCAAGCGTTACAGTAAACCTGAAGTGAAGCATCGGAATCTAAAACTGGTCTCACAGGAAAGGTGAAAACATAGATAGTAAAAAGAGTCAGTCTTCTTGTACTTAAGACGGCATTGTGCCAATTGTATTTAATACCGATGCAATTTCTGTGTTTCATTGCCAATAAGAAGCTCAAAGGAATACAGTATACCTGAAGTGAAGCATCGGAATCTAAAACTGGTCTCACAGGAAAGGTTCAAATCATAGATTGTAAGATGAGTGAGTCCTGTTGTACTTAAGTCGGGAACGTTCCTTTGTATTTAATTCCGATGCAATTTCTGTGTTTCATCGTCATAAAGAAAATCCAAGGGATACAGCAAACATGAAGTGACGCATCGATATCTAAAACTGGTCTCACACGAAAGGCTCAAATCATAGATTGTAAGATGAGTCAGTCCTCTTGAACTTAAGTCGGGAACGTTCCTTTGTATTTCATTCCGATGCAATTTCTGTGTTTCATCGTCAATACGAAGGTCCAAGTGTTACGGTTAACCTGAAGTGAAGCATCGGAATCTAAACTGGTCTCACAGGAAAGGTTCAATACATAGACAGTAAGAACAGTCAGTCATCTTGTACTTCAATCGGCATTGTGCCTTTTGTTTTTAATTCCGATGCAATTTCTGTGTTTCGTCGTCAATAAGAAGGTCCAAGTGATAGATTGAACCTGAAGTGAAGCATCGGAATCTAAACTGGCCTCACAGGAAAGGTTCAAAACATAGAGAGTAAGAAGAGTCAGTCTTCTTGTACTTCAATCGGCATTGTGCCTGTTGTATTTGGTTCCGATGCAATTTCTGTGTTTCAACGTCAATGCGAACGTCCAAGGGATACTATAAACCTGAAGTGAAGCATCTTAATCTAAAACTGGTCTCACAGGAAAGGTTCAAAACATAGACAGTAAGAAGAGTCAGTCTTCTTGTACTTCAATCGGCATTGTGCCTTTTGTATTTAATTCTGATGCAATTTCTGTGCTTCTTCGTCAATACGAAGTTCCAAGGGATACAATAAACCTGAAGTGAAGCATCGGAATCTGAAACTGGTCTCACAGGAAAGGTTCAAAACATAGACAGTGAGAGGAGTGTGTATTCTCGTACTTAAGTCGCCATTGTGCCTTTTGTGTTTAATTCCGATGCAATTTCTGTAGTTCATCGTCAATAAGAACGTCCAAGGGATACAGTAGACATGAAGTGAAGCATCGATATCTAAAACCGGTCGCACAAGAAAGGTTCAAAACATAGACACTGAGGAAAGTCAGTTTTCTGGTACTTAAGTCGCCATTGTGCCTTTTGTATGTAATTCCGATGCAATTTCTGTGCTTCATCGTCAATACGAAGGTCCAAGGGTTACAATATACCTGAAGTGAAGCATCGGAATCTAAAACTGGTCTCACAGGAAAGGTTCAAAACATAGACAGTAAGAAGAGTCAGTCCTCATGTACTTCAATTCGCATTATGCCATTTGTATTTAATTCCGATGCAATTTCTCTGTTTCATCGTCAATAAGAAGGTCCAAGGGATAGAGTAAACCTGAAGTGAAGCATCGATATCTAAAACTGGTCTCACAGGACAGGCTCAAATCATAGAACGTAAGAAGAGTCAGTAATCTTGTACTTCAGTCGGCATCGATCTTTTGTATTTAATTCCGATGCAATTTCAGTGTTTTATCGTCAATAAGAAGGTCCAAGTGAAACAGTAAACCTGAAGTGAAGCATCGGAATCTAAACCGGTCTCACAGGAAAGGTTCAAAACATAGACACTAAGAAGAGTCAGTATTCTTGTACTTAAGTCGCCATTGTGCCTTTTGTATTTAATTCCGAAGCAATTTTTGTGTTTCATCGTCAATAAGAAGGTCCAAGGGATACAGCAAACCTGAAGTGAAGCATCGGAATCTAAACTGGTCTCACAGGAAAGGTTCAAGTCATAGACACATTGAAGATTCAGTCCTCTCGTACTTAAGTCGTCATTGTGCCTTTTGTATTTAATTCCGATGCAATTTCTGTGCTTCATCGTCAATACGAGGGTCCATGGGATACAATAATCCTGAAGTGAAGCATCGGAATCTAAAACTGGTCTCACAGGAAAGGTTCAAAACATAGACAGTAAGAAGAGTCAGTCTCTATGTACTTATGTCGGCATTGTGGCTTTTGTATTTAATTCAGGTGCAATTTCTGTGTTTCATTGACAATAAGAACGTCCAAGGGATACAGTAGACCTGATGTGAAGCATCGATATCTAAAACTGGTCTCACAGGAAAGGCTCAAATCATCGAATGTAAGAAGGGTCAGACCTCTTGTACTTAAGTTGGCATCGTTCTTTTGTATTTTATTCCGATGCAATTTCTGTGTTTCATCGTCAATACGAAGGTCCAAGTGTTACAGTTAACCTGAAGTGAGGCATCGAAATCTAAACTGGTCTCACAGGAAAGGTTCAAAACATAGACAGTAAGAAGAGTCAGTCTTCTTGTACTTCACTCGGTATTGTGCCTTTTGTATTTAATTCCCATGCAATTTCTGTGTTTCATCGTCAATAAGAACGTCCAAGGGATACAATAAACTTGAAGTGAAGCATCTTAATCAAAAACTGGTCTCACAGGAAGGGTTCAAAACATAGACAGTAAGAAGAGTCAGTCATCCTCTACTTTACTCGGCATTGTGCGTTTTGTATTTAATTCCGATGCAATTTCTGCGTTTCATCGACAATAAGAGCGTCCAAGAGATACAGTGGACCTAAAGTGAAGCATCGATATCTAAAACTGGTCTCACAGTAAAGGTTCAAAACATAGACTGTAAGAAGAGTCAGTCTTCTTGTAGTTCAATCGGCATTTGCCTTTTGTATTTAATTGCGATGCAATTTCTGTGTTTAATCGTCAGTAAAAAGGTCCAAGGGATACAGTAAACCTTAAGTGAAGCATCGATATCTAAAACTGGTCTCACTGGAAAGGCTCAAATCATAGAATGTTAGAAGAGTCAGTCCTCTTGTACTTAAGTCGGCATCGCTCCTTTTGTATTTAATTCCAATGCAATTTCAGTGTTTCATCGTCAATAAGGAGGTCCAAGTGATACAGTAAACCTGAAGTGAAGCATCGGAATCTAAACTGGTCTCACAGGAAAGGTTCAATACATTGACACTAAAAAGAGTTAGTCTTTTTGCACTTAAGTCGCCATTGTGCCTTTTGTATGTAATTCCGATGCAATTTCTGTGCTTCATCGTCAATACGAAGGTCCAAGGGATACAATAAACCTGAAGTGAAGCATCGGAATCTGAAACTGGTCTCACAGGAAAGGTTCAAAACATAGACACTAAGAGAAGTCAGTTTTCTTGTACTTAAGTCGCCATTGTGCATTTCGTATTTAATTCCGATGCAATTTCTGTGTTTCGTCATCAATGAGATGGTCCAAGCGTTACAGTAAACCTGAAGTGAAGCATCGGAATCTAAAACTGGTCTCACAGGAAAGGTGAAAACATAGATAGTAAAAAGAGTCAGTCTTCTTGTACTTAAGACGGCATTGTGCCAATTGTATTTAATACCGATGCAATTTCTGTGTTTCATTGGCAATAAGAAGCTCAAAGGAATACAGTATACCTGAAGTGAAGCATCGGAATCTAAATCTTGTCTCACAGGAAAGGCTCAAATCATAGAATGTAAGAAGAGTCAGTCCTCTTGTACTTGAGTCGGAATTTTGCCTTTTGTATTTCATTCCGAAGCAATTTCTGTGTTTCATCGTCATAAAGAAGATCCAAGGGATACAGCAAACATGAAGTGACGCATCGATATCTAAAACTGGTCTCACACGAAAGGCTCAAATCATAGATTGTAAGATGAGTCAGTCCTCTTGTACTTAAGTCGGGAACGTTCCTTTGTATTTCATTCCGATGCAATTTCTGTGTTTCATCGTCAATACGAAGGTCCAAGTGTTACGTTTAACCTGAAGTGAAGCATCGGAATCTAAACTGGTCTCACAGAAAAGGTTCAATACATAGACAGTAAGAAGAGTCAGTCTTCTTGTACTTCAATCGGCATTGTGCCTTTTGTATTTAATTCCGATGCAATTTCTGTGCTTCTTCGTCAATACGAAGTTCCAAGGGATACAATAATCCTGAAGTGAAGCATCGGAATCTGAAACTGGTCTCACAGGAAAGGTTCAAAACATAGACAGTGAGAGGAGTCAGTATTCTCGTACTTAAGTCACCATTGTGCCTTTTGAATTTAATTCCGATGCAATTTCTGTAGTTCATCGTCAGTAAGAACGTCCAAGGGATACAGTAGACATGAAGTGAAGCATCGATATCTAAAACTGGTCTCACAGGAAAGGTTCAAAACATAGACACTGAGGAAAGTCAGTTTTCTTGTACTTAAGTCGCCATTGTGCCTTTTGTATGTAATTCCGATGCAATTTCTGTGCTTCATCGTCAATACGAAGGTCCAAGGGTTACAATATACCTGAAGTGAAGCATCGGAATCTAAAACTGGTCTCACAGGAAAGGTTCAAAACATAGACAGTAAGAAGAGTCAGTCCTCATGTACTTCAATTCGCATTATGCCATTTGTATTTAATTCCGATGCAATTTCTCTGTTTCATCGTCAATAAGAAGGTCCAAGGGATAGAGTAAACCTGAAGTGAAGCATCGATATCTAAAACTGGTCTCACAGGACAGGCTCAAATCATAGAATGTAAGAAGAGTCAGTAATCTTGTACTTCAGTCGGCGTCGATCTTTTGTATTTAATTCCGATGCAATTTCAGTGTTTTATCGTCAATAAGAAGGTCCAAGTGAAACAGTAAACCTGAAGTGAAGCATCGGAATCTAAACTGGTCTCACAGGAAAGGTTCAAAACATAGACAGTAAGAAGAGTCAGTCTCTATGTACTTAAGTCGGCATTGTGGCTTTTGTATTTAATTCAGGTGCAATTTCTGTGTTTCATTGACAATAAGAACGTCCAAGGGATACAGTAGACCTGATGTGAATCATCGATATCTAAAACTGGTCTCACAGGAAAGGCTCAAATCATCGAATGTAAGAAGGGCCAGACCTCTTGTACTTAAGTCGGCATCGTTCTTTTGTATTTTATTCCGCTGCAATTTCTGTGTTTCATCGTCAATACGAAGGTCCAAGTGTTACAGTTAACCTGAAGTGAGGCATCGAAATCTAAACTGGTCTCACAGGAAAGGTTCAAAACATAGACAGTAAGAAGAGTCAGTCTTCTTGTACTTCACTCGGCATTGTGCCTTTTGTATTTAATTCCCATGCAATTTCTGTGTTTCATCGTCAATAAGAACGTCCAAGGGATACAATAAACTTGAAGTGAAGCATCTTAATCAAAAACTGGTCTCACAGGAAGGGTTCAAAACATAGACAGTAAGAAGAGTCAGTCATCCTGTACTTTACTCGGCATTGTGCGTTTTGTATTTAATTCCGATGCAATTTCTGCGTTTCATCGACAATAAGAACGTCCAAGGGATACAGTGGACCTAAAGTGAAGCATCGATATCTAAAACTGGTCTCACAGTAAAGGTTCAAAACATAGACTGTAAGAAGAGTCAGTCTTCTTGTAGTTCAATCGGCATTTGCCTTTTGTATTTAATTCCGATGCAATTTCTGTGTTTCATCGTCAGTAAAAAGGTCCAAGGGATACAGTAAACCTTAAGTGAAGCATCGATATCTAAAACTGGTCTCACTGGAAAGGCTCAAATCATAGAATGTTAGAAGAGTCAGTCCTCTTGTACTTAAGTCGGCATCGCTCCTTTTGTATTTATTTCCAATGCAATTTCAGTGTTTCATCGTCAATAAGGAGGTCCAAGTGATACAGTAAACCTGACGTGAAGCATCGGAATCTAAACTGGTCTTACAGGAAAGGTTCAAAACATAGACAGTAAGAAGAGTTAGTCTTCTTGTATTTCACTCAGCATTGTGGCTTTTGTATTTAATTCCGATGCAATTTCTGTGTTTCATCGTCAATATAAGCGTACAAGGGATACAATAAACCTGAAGTGGAGCATCTTAATCTAAAACTGGTCTCACAGGAAAGGTTCAAAACATAGACAGTAAGATGATTCAGTCTTCTAGTACTTCAATCGGCATTGTGCCTTGTGTATTTAATTCCGATGCAATTTCTGTGTTTCATCGTCAGTAAAAAGGTCCAAGGCATTCAGTAAACTTTAAGTGGAGCATCGGAATCTAAAACTGGACTCACAGGAAAGGTTCAAAACATAGACAGTAAGAAAAGTCAGTCTTCTTGTACTTCAATCGGCATTGTGCCTTTCGTATTTAATTCCGATGCAATTTCTGTGTTTCGTCATCAATGAGATGGTCCAAGCGTTACAGTAAACCTGAAGTGAAGCATCGGAATCTAAAACTGGTCTCACAGGAAAGGTGAAAACATAGATAGTAAAAAGAGTCAGTCTTCTTGTACTTAAGACGGCATTGTGCCAACTGTATTTAATACCGATGCAATTTCTGTGTTTCATTGCCAATAAGAAGCTCAAAGGAATACAGTATACCTGAAGTGAAGCATCGGAATCTAAAACTGGTCTCACAGGAAAGGTTCAAATCATAGATTGTAAGATGAGTGAGTCCTGTTGTACTTAAGTCGGGAACGTTCCTTTGTATTTAATTCCGATGCAATTTCTGTGTTTCATCGTCATAAAGAAAATCCAAGGGATACAGCAAACATGAAGTGACGCATCGATATCTAAAACTGGTCTCACACGAAAGGCTCAAATCATAGATTGTAAGATGAGTCAGTCCTCTTGAACTTAAGTCGGGAACGTTCCTTTGTATTTCATTCCGATGCAATTTCTGTGTTTCATCGTCAATACGAAGGTCCAAGTGTTACGGTTAACCTGAAGTGAAGCATCGGAATCTAAACTGGTCTCACAGGAAAGGTTCAATACATAGACAGTAAGAACAGTCAGTCATCTTGTACTTCAATCGGCATTGTGCCTTTTGTTTTTAATTCCGATGCAATTTCTGTGTTTCGTCGTCAATAAGAAGGTCCAAGTGATAGATTGAACCTGAAGTGAAGCATCGGAATCTAAACTGGCCTCACAGGAAAGGTTCAAAACATAGAGAGTAAGAAGAGTCAGTCTTCTTGTACTTCAATCGGCATTGTGCCTGTTGTATTTGGTTCCGATGCAATTTCTGTGTTTCAACGTCAATGCGAACGTCCAAGGGATACTATAAACCTGAAGTGAAGCATCTTAATCTAAAACTGGTCTCACAGGAAAGGTTCAAAACATAGACAGTAAGAAGAGTCAGTCTTCTTGTTCTTCAATCGGCATTGTGCCTTTTGTATTTAATTCTGATGCAATTTCTGTGCTTCTTCGTCAATACGAAGTTCCAAGGGATACAATAAACCTGAAGTGAAGCATCGGAATCTGAAACTGGTCTCACAGGAAAGGTTCAAAACATAGACAGTGAGAGGAGTGTGTATTCTCGTACTTAAGTCGCCATTGTGCCTTTTGTGTTTAATTCCGATGCAATTTCTGTAGTTCATCGTCAATAAGAACGTCCAAGGGATACAGTAGACATGAAGTGAAGCATCGATATCTAAAACCGGTCTCACAAGAAAGGTTCAAAACATAGACACTGAGGAAAGTCAGTTTTCTGGTACTTAAGTCGCCATTGTGCCTTTTGTATGTAATTCCGATGCAATTTCTGTGCTTCATCGTCAATACGAAGGTCCAAGGGTTACAATATACCTGAAGTGAAGCATCGGAATCTAAAACTGGTCTCACAGGAAAGGTTCAAAACATAGACAGTAAGAAGAGTCAGTCCGCATGTACTTCAATTCGCATTATGCCATTTGTATTTAATTCCGATGCAATTTCTCTGTTTCATCGTCAATAAGAAGGTCCAAGGGATAGAGTAAACCTGAAGTGAAGCATCGATATCTAAAACTGGTCTCACAGGACAGGCTCAAATCATAGAACGTAAGAAGAGTCAGTAATCTTGTACTTCAGTCGGCATCGATCTTTTGTATTTAATTCCGATGCAATTTCAGTGTTTTATCGTCAATAAGAAGGTCCAAGTGAAACAGTAAACCTGAAGTGAAGCATCGGAATCTAAACCGGTCTCACAGGAAAGGTTCAAAACATAGACACTAAGAAGAGTCAGTATTCTTGTACTTAAGTCGCCATTGTGCCTTTTGTATTTAATTCCGAAGCAATTTTTATGTTTCATCGTCAACAAGAAGGTCCAAGGGATACAGCAAACCTGAAGTGAAGCATCGGAATCTAAACTGGTCTCACAGGAAAGGTTCAAGTCATAGACACATTGAAGATTCAGTCCTCTCGTACTTAAGTCGTCATTGTGCCTTTTGTATTTAATTCCGATGCAATTTCTGTGCTTCATCGTCAATACGAGGGTCCATGGGATACAATAATCCTGAAGTGAAGCATCGGAATCTAAAACTGGTCTCACAGGAAAGGTTCAAAACATAGACAGTAAGAAGAGTCAGTCTCTATGTACTTATGTCGGCATTGTGGCTTTTGTATTTAATTCAGGTGCAATTTCTGTGTTTCATTGACAATAAGAACGTCCAAGGGATACAGTAGACCTGATGTGAAGCATCGATATCTAAAACTGGTCTCACAGGAAAGGCTCAAATCATCGAATGTAAGAAGGGTCAGACCTCTTGTACTTAAGTTGGCATCGTTCTTTTGTATTTTATTCCGATGCAATTTCTGTGTTTCATCGTCAATACGAAGGTCCAAGTGTTACAGTTAACCTGAAGTGAGGCATCGAAATCTAAACTGGTCTCACAGGAAAGGTTCAAAACATAGACAGTAAGAAGAGTCAGTCTTCTTGTACTTCACTCGGTATTGTGCCTTTTGTATTTAATTCCCATGCAATTTCTGTGTTTCATCGTCAATAAGAACGTCCAAGGGATACAATAAACTTGAAGTGAAGCATCTTAATCAAAAACTGGTCTCACAGGAAGGGTTCAAAACATAGACAGTAAGAAGAGTCAGTCATCCTCTACTTTATTCGGCATTGTGCGTTTTGTATTTAATTCCGATGCAATTTCTGCGTTTCATCGACAATAAGAGCGTCCAAGAGATACAGTGGACCTAAAGTGAAGCATCGATATCTAAAACTGGTCTCACAGTAAAGGTTCAAAACATAGACTGTAAGAAGAGTCAGTCTTCTTGTAGTTCAATCGGCATTTGCCTTTTGTATTTAATTGCGATGCAATTTCTGTGTTTAATCGTCAGTAAAAAGGTCCAAGGGATACAGTAAACCTTAAGTGAAGCATCGATATCTAAAACTGGTCTCACTGGAAAGGCTCAAATCATAGAATGTTAGAAGAGTCAGTCCTCTTGTACTTAAGTCGGCATCGCTCCTTTTGTATTTAATTCCAATGCAATTTCAGTGTTTCATCGTCAATAAGGAGGTCCAAGTGATACAGTAAACCTGAAGTGAAGCATCGGAATCTAAACTGGTCTCACAGGAAAGGTTCAATACATTGACACTAAGAAGAGTCAGTCTTTTTGCACTTAAGTCGCCATTGTGCCTTTTGTATGTAATTCCGATGCAATTTCTGTGCTTCATCGTCAATACGAAGGTCCAAGGGATACAATAAACCTGAAGTGAAGCATCGGAATCTGAAACTGGTCTCACAGGAAAGGTTCAAAACATAGACACTAAGAGAAGTCAGTTTTCTTGTACTTAAGTCGCCATTGTGCATTTCGTATTTAATTCCGATGCAATTTCTGTGTTTCGTCATCAATGAGATGGTCCAAGCGTTACAGTAAACCTGAAGTGAAGCATCGGAATCTAAAACTGGTCTCACAGGAAAGGTGAAAACATAGATAGTAAAAAGAGTCAGTCTTCTTGTACTTAAGACGGCATTGTGCCAATTGTATTTAATACCGATGCAATTTCTGTGTTTCATTGGCAATAAGAAGCTCAAAGGAATACAGTATACCTGAAGTGAAGCATCGGAATCTAAAACTGGTCTCACAGGAAAGGTTCAAATCATAGATTGTAAGATGAGTGAGTCCTCTTGTACTTAAGTCGGGAACGTTCCTTTGTATTTAATTCCGATGCAATTTCTGTGTTTCATCGTCATAAAGAAGATCCAAGGGATACAGCAAACATGAAGTGACGCATCGATATCTAAAACTGGTCTCACACGAAAGGCTCAAATCATAGATTGTAAGATGAGTCAGTCCTCTTGTACTTAAGTCGGGAACGTTCCTTTGTATTTCATTCCGATGCAATTTCTGTGTTTCATCGTCAATACGAAGGTCCAAGTGTTACGGTTAACCTGAAGTGAAGCATCGGAATCTAAACTGGTCTCACAGGAAAGGTTCAATACATAGACAGTAAGAACAGTCAGTCTTCTTGTACTTCAATCGGCATTGTGCCTTTTGTTTTTAATTCCGATGCAATTTCTGTGTTTCGTCGTCAATAAGAAGGTCCAAGTGATAGATTGAACCTGAAGTGAAGCATCGGAATCTAAACTGGCCTCACAGGAAAGGTTCAAAACATAGAGAGTAAGAAGAGTCAGTCTTCTTGTACTTCAATCGGCATTGTGCCTGTTGTATTCGGTTCCGATGCAGTTTCTGTGTTTCAACGTCAATACGAACGTCCAAGGGATACTATAAACCTGAAGTGAAGCATCTTAATCTAAAACTGGTCTCACAGGAAAGGTTCAAAACATAGACAGTAAGAAGAGTCAGTCTTCTTGTACTTCAATCGGCATTGTGCCTTTTGTATTTAATTCCGATGCAATTTCTGTGCTTCTTCGTCAATACGAAGTTCCAAGGGATACAATAAACCTGAAGTGAAGCATCGGAATCTGAAACTGGTCTCACAGGAAAGGTTCAAAACATAGACAGTGAGAGGAGTGTGTATTCTCGTACTTAAGTCGCCATTGTGCCTTTTGTGTTTAATTCCGATGCAATTTCTGTAGTTCATCGTCAATAAGAACGTCCAAGGGATACAGTAGACATGAAGTGAAGCATCTATATCTAAAACCGGTCTCACAAGAAAGGTTCAAAACATAGACACTGAGGAAAGTCAGTTTTCTGGTACTTAAGTCGCCATTGTGCCTTTTGTATGTAATTCCGATGCAATTTCTGTGCTTCATCGTCAATACGAAGGTCCAAGGGTTACAATATACCTGAAGTGAAGCATCGGAATCTAAAACTGGTCTCACAGGAAAGGTTCAAAACATAGACAGTAAGAAGAGTCAGTCCTCATGTACTTCAATTCGCATTATGCCATTTGTATTTAATTCCGATGCAATTTCTCTGTTTCATCGTCAATAAGAAGGTCCAAGGGATAGAGTAAACCTGAAGTGAAGCATCGATATCTAAAACTGGTCTCACAGTACAGGCTCAAATCATAGAATGTAAGAAGAGTCAGTAATCTTGTACTTCAGTCGGCGTCGATCTTTTGTATTTAATTCCGATGCAATTTCAGTGTTTTATCGTCAATAAGAAGGTCCAAGTGATACAGTAAACCTGAAGTGAAGCATCGGAATCTAAACTGGTCTCACAGGAAAGGTTCAAAACATAGACACTAAGAAGAGTCAGTTTTCTTGTACTTAAGTCGCCATTGTGCTTTTTGTATTTAATTCCGAAGCAATTTTTGTGTTTCATCGTCAATAAGAAGGTCCAAGGGATACAGCAAACCTGAAGTGAAGCATCGGAATCTAAACTGGTTTCACAGAAAGGTTCAAGTCATAGACACATTGAAGATTCAGTCCTCTCGTACTTAAGTCGTCATTGTGCCTTTTGTATTTAATTCCGATGCAATTTCTGTGCTTCATCGTCAATACGAGGGTCCATGGGATACAATAATCCTGAAGTGAAGCATCGGAATCTAAAACTGGTCTCACAGGAAAGGTTCAAAACATAGACAGTAAGAAGAGTCAGTCTCTATGTACTTATGTCGGCATTGTGGCTTTTGTATTTAATTCAGGTGCAATTTCTGTGTTTCATTGACAATAAGAACGTCCAAGGGATACAGTAGACCTGATGTGAAGCATCGATATCTAGAACTGGTCTCACAGGAAAGGCTCAAATCATCGAATGTAAGAAGGGTCAGACCTCTTGTACTTAAGTCGGCATCGTTCTTTTGTATTTTATTCCGATGTAATTTCTGTGTTTCATCGTCAATACGAAGGTCCAAGTGTTACAGTTAACCTGAAGTGAGGCATCGAAATCTAAACTGGTCTCACAGGAAAGGTTCAAAACATAGACAGTAAGAAGAGTCAGTCTTCTTGTACTTCACTCGGTATTGTGCCTTTTGTATTTAATTCCCATGCAATTTCTGTGTTTCATCGTCAATAAGAACGTCCAAGGGATACAATAAACTTGAAGTGAAGCATCTTAATCAAAAACTGGTCTCACAGGAAGGGTTCAAAACATAGACAGTAAGAAGAGTCAGTCATCCTCTACTTTACTCGGCATTGTGCGTTTTGTATTTAATTCCGATGCAATTTCTGCGTTTCATCGACAATAAGAATGTCCAAGAGATACAGTGGACCTAAAGTGAAGCATCGGTATCTAAAACTGGTCTCACAGTAAAGGTTCAAAACATAGACTGTAAGAAGAGTCAGTCTTCTTGTAGTTCAATCGGCATTTGCCTTTTGTATTTAATTGCGATGCAATTTCTGTGTTTAATCGTCAGTAAAAAGGTCCAAGGGATACAGTAAACCTTAAGTGAAGCATCGATATCTAAAACTGGTCTGACTGGAAAGGCTCATATCATAGAATGTTAGAAGAGTCAGTCCTCTTGTACTTAAGTCGGCATCGCTCCTTTTGTATTTAATTCCAATGCAATTTCAGTGTTTCATCGTCAATAAGGAGGTCCAAGTGATACAGTAAACCTGAAGTGAAGCATCGGAATCTAAACTGGTCTCACAGGAAAGGTTCAATACATTGACACTAAGAAGAGTCAGTCTTTTTGCACTTAAGTCGCCATTGTGCCTTTTGTATGTAATTCCGATGCAATTTCTGTGCTTCATCGTCAATACGAAGGTCCAAGGGATACAATAAACCTGAAGTGAAGCATCGGAATCTGAAACTGGTCTCACAGGAAAGGTTCAAATCATAGACAGTAAGTGAAGTCACTCTTCTTGTATATCAATCGGCTTTGTGCCTTTTGTATTTAATTCCGATGCTATTTCTGTGATTCATCGTCAATAAGAAGGTCCAAGAAATACAGTAAACCTGGAGTTAAGCGTCCATATCTAAAACTGGTCTCACAGGAAAGGCTCAAATCATAGAACGTAAGAAGAGTCAGTCCTCTTGTACTTAAGTCGGCTTTGTGAATTTTGTATTTAATTCCGATGCAATTTCTGTATTTCATCGACAAAGAGAAGGTCCAAGCGATACCGTAAACTTGAAGTGAAGCATCGGAATCTATAACTGGTCTCACAGGAAAGGCTCAAATCTTATACAGTAAGATGAGCCAGTCTTCTTGTACTTAAGTCGGCAATGTGCCTTTTGTATTTAATTCCGTGCAGTTTCTGTGTTTCATCGTCAATAAGAAGGTCCAAGGGATACAATAAACCTCAAGTGAAACATTGGATTCTAAACTGGTCTTACAGGAAAGGTTCAAAACGTAGTCAGTAAGAAGGGTCAGTCGTCTTGTACTTCAATCGGCATTGTGCCTTTTGTACTTAATTCCCATGCAATTTCTGTGTTTCATCGTCAGTAAAAAGGTGTAAGGGATACAGTAAACCTTAAGTGAAGCATCGATATCTCAAACAGGTCTCACTGGAAAGGCTCAAATCATAGAATGTAAGAAGAGTCAGTCCAATTGTATTTAAGTCGGCATCGTTCCTTTTGTATTTAATTCCGATGTAATTTCTGTGTTTAATCGTCAGTAAGACGGTCCAAGGGATACAGAGAACCTGATGTGAAGCATCGGAATCTGAAAATGGTCTAACAAGAAAGGTTCGAAACATACACAGTAAGAAGAGTCAGCCTTCTAGTACTTAAGTCGGCATTGTGCCTGTTGTATTTAATTCCGATGCAATTTCTGTGTTTCATCGTCAATAAGAGGATCCAATGGATACTGTAAACCTGATGTGAAGCATCGGAATCCAAAACTGGTCTCACAGGAAAGGTGAAAATATAGATAGTAAGAAGAGTCAGTCTTCTTGTACTTAAGGCGGCATTGTGCCAATTGAATTTAATTCCGATGCAATTTCTGTGTTTCATTGCCAATAAGAAGCTCAAAGGGATACAGTATACCTGAAGTGAAGCATCGGAATCTAAAACTGGTCTCACAGGAAAGGTTCAAATCATAGAATGTAAGAAGAGTCAGTCCTCTTGTCCTTATGTCGGCAGTGTGCCCTTTGTATTTAATTCCTATGCAATTTCTGTGTTTCATAGTCAATAAGAAGGTCCAAGGGATACAGTAAACCTGAAGTGAAGCATCGGAATCCAAAACTGGTCTCACAGGAAAGGTTCAAATCATGGACAGTAAGAAGTGTCAGTCTACTTGTACTTAAGTCGGCATTTTGCCTTTTGTATTTAATTCCGTTCTATTTCTGTGTTTCATCGTTAATATGAAGGAGCAAGGAATACAGTAAACCCGAAGTGAAGCATCGGAATCTAAAACTTGTCTCACAGGAAAGGCTCAAATCATAGAATGTAAGAAGAGTCAGTCCTCCTGTACTTGAGTCGGAATTTTGCCTTTTGTATTTCATTCCGAAGCAATTTTTGTGTTTCATCGTCATAAAGAAGAATAAAGGGATACAGCAAACATGAAGTGACGCATCGATATCTAAAACTGGTCTCACACGAAAGGCTCAAATCATAGATTGTAAGATGAGTCAGTTCTCTTGTACTTAAGTCGGGAACGTTCTTTCGTTTTTCATTCCGATGCAATTTCTGTGTTTCATCGTCAATACGAAGGTCCAAGTGTTACAGTTGACCTGAAGTGAAGCATCGGAATCTAAACTGGTCTCACAGGAAAGGTTCAATAAATAGACAGTAAGAACAGTCAGTCTTCTTGTACTTCAATCGGCATTGTGCCTTTTGTATTTAATTCCAATGCAATTTCTGTGTTTCGTTGTCAATAAGATGGTCCAAGGGATACAGCAAACCTGAAGTGAAGCATCGGAATCTAAACTGGTCTCACAGGAAAGGTTCAAGTCTTAGACACATAGAAGATTCAGTCCTCTCGTACTGAAGTCGTCATTGTGCCTTTTGTATTTAATTCCGATGCAATTTCTGTGCTTCATCGTCAATACGAGTGTCCATGGGATGCAATAAACCTGAAGTGAAGCATCGCAATCTAAAACTGGTCTCACAGGAAAGGTTCAGATCATAGACACTAAGAAGAATCAGTATTCTTGTACTTAAGTCGCCATTGTGCCTTTTGTATTTAATTCCGATGCAATTTCTGTGCTTCATCGTCAATGCGACGGTCCTAGGGATACAGTAAACCTGAAGTAAAGCATCGGAATCTAAAACTTGTCTCACAGGAAAGTTTCAAAGCATAGATAGTAAGAACAGGCAGTCTTCTTGTACTTAAGTCGGCATTGTGCCTTTTGTATTTAATTCCGATGCAATTTCTGTGTTTTATCATCAATAAGAATGTCCAAGAGATACAATAAACCTGAAGTGAAGCATCGGAATCTAAAACTTGTCTCACAGGAAAGGCTCAAATCATAGAAAGTAAGAAGAGTCAGTCCTCTTGTACTTGAGTCGGAATTTTGCATTTTGTATTTCATTCCGAAGCAATTTCTGTGTTTCATCGTCATAAAGAAGATCCAAGGGATACAGCAAACATGAAGTGACGCATCGATATCTAAAACTTGTCTCACACGAAAGGCTCAAATCATAGATTGTAAGATGAGTCAGTCCTCTAGCACTTAAGTCGGGAACGTTCCTTTGTATTTCATTCCGATGCAATTTCTGTGTTTCATCGTCAATACGAAGGTCCAAGTGTTACAGTTAACCTGAAGTGAAGTATCGGAATCTAAACTGGTCTCACAGGAAAGGTTCAATACATAGACAGTAAGAACAGTCAGTCTTCTTGTACTTCAATCGGCATTGTGCCTTTTGTATTTAATTCCGATGCAATTTCTGTGTTTCGTCGTCAACGAGATGGTCCAAGTGATAGATTAGACCTGAAGTGAAGCATCGGAATCTAAACTGGTCTCACAGGAAAGGTTCAAAACATAGACAGTAAGAAGAGTCAGTCTTCTTGTACTTCAATCGGCATTGTGCCTGTTGTATTTGGTTCTGATGCAATTTCTGTGTTTCAACGTCAATAAGAACGTCCAAGGGGTACTATAAACCTGAAGTGAAGCATCTTAAACTAAAACTGGTCTCACAGGAATGTCACAAATCATAGAATGTAAGAAGTGTGAGTTCTCTTGTACTTAAGTCGGCATTGAGCCATTTTGTATATAATTCCGATGCAATTTCTGTGTCTCATTGTGATTAAGAAGGTCCAACGAATACAGTAATTCTGAAGTGATGCATCGGAATCTAAATCTGGTCTCACAGGAAAGGTTCAAAACATAGACAGTAAGAAGAGTCATTCTTCTTGTACTCAATCGGCATTGTGCCTCTTGTCTTTAATTCCGATGCAATTTCTGTGTTTCATCGTCAATAAGAGGGTCCAAAGGATACAGAAAACTGAAGTGTAGCAACGATACCTAAACTGGCCTCACAGGAAAGGTTCAAAACATAGACAGTAAGAAGAGTCAGTGTTCTTGTACTTAGGTCGGCATTGTGCCTTTTGTATTTCATTCCGATGCAATTTCTGTGTTTCATCGTCAATAAGAAGGTCCAAGGGATACAGTCAACCTAAAGTGAAACATCGGAATCTAAAATTGGTTTCTCTGGAATGGTTCGAAACATAGACAGTAAGAAGAGTCAGTCTTCTTGTGCTTAAGTCGGCATTGTGCCTTTTGTATTTAATTACGATGCAATTTCTGTGTTTCATCGTCAATAAGAAGGTCCAAGTGATACAGTAAACATGAAGTGAAGCATCGGAATCTAAACTGGTCTCACGGGAAAGGTTCAAAACATAGACACTGAGAATAGTCAGTCTTCTTGTACTTAAGTCGGCATTGTGTCTTTTGTATTTAATTCCGATGCAATTTGTGTGCTTCATCGTAAATATGAAGGTCCTAGGTATACAGTAAGCCTGAAGTGAAGCATCGATATCTAAAACTGTCTCACAGGAAAGGCTTAAATCATGAAACGTAAGCAGAGTCAGTCCTCATGTACTTAAGTCGTCATTGTGCCTTTTGTATTTAATTCATATGCAATTTCTGTGTTTCATCGTCAATAAGATGGTCCAAGCGATACAGAAAACCTGAAGTTAAGCATCGGAATCTAAAACTGGTCTCCCAGGAAAGGTTTAAAACATAGACAGTAAAAAGAGTCTGTCTTCTTGTACTTAAGTTGGCATTGTGCATTTTGTATTTAATTCCGATGCAATTTCTATGTTTCATCGTCAATAAGAAGGTCAAAGGGATACAGTAAACCTGAAGTGAAGCAACGGAATCGAAAATTCGTCTCACAGGAAAGGTTCGAAAGATAGACAGTAAGAAGAGTCAGTCATCATATACTTAAGTCTGCATTGTGCAATTAGTATTTAATTCCGATGCAATATCTGTGTTTCATCGTCAATAAGAAGGTCCAAGGGGTACAGTAAATCTGAAGTGAATCATCGGAATCAAATACTAGTCTCACAGGAAAGGTTCTGAACATGGACAGTAAGAATAATCAGTCTTCTTGTACTTAAGTCGGCATTGGGCTTTTGTATTTAATTCCCATGCAATTTCTGTGTTTCATCGTCAATAAGAAGGTCCAAGGGATACAGTAAACCTGAAGTGAGGCATCGCAATCTAAAACTGGTCTTACAGCAAAGTCTCAAAACTAAGACTTGAGGGGCAAATAAAAATTGCAGCGTTGTAATGCGATCACCCTGCTGTGAGAAAACAAAGATTAACTACACTTTGGAAATAAAATGCTACGTTCTTATATGAACTTGAACAAACAATCTTTAAAACACTTTAAAGCATCAGTACATACCAGTAGAATAACAACTTGTCCTCTTCCCCCCCCCCCCCCCACAATGTGGTTATCATGCTGCTGGTGGTGTGTCATTCCCATCAAAAGCCCACTTGATGGGCAAATAAAAATTGCAGCCATGTAATGCGATCACCCTGCTGTGAGAAAACACAGATTTACTACACCTTGGAAAGAAAATGCTACGTTCTTATAGCAACTAGAACAAACTATCTTTAAAACACTATAAAGTCTGATTACATACCAGTACAATAACAACTTGTTCTCATCCACTTACAACCCCCCCCCCCCCCTTTCGTCGACATCAAGCCGCTGGGGGTGTGTCATTTACATCAAAACCTCAGTTGATGGGCAAATAAAAATTGCAGCCTTGTAATGCGATCACACTGCTGTGAGAAAACAAAGATTTACTACACCTTGGAATTATAATGCTACGTTCTTATATGAACTTGAACAAACAATCTTTAAAACACTATGAAGCCTGAGTACTTACCAGTGGACTAACAACTTGTCCTCTTCCCCTTCCCCCCCCCCCCCCCCCCCCGCCACATGGTTATCATGCTTCTGGTGGTGTGCCATTTCCATTTCCACCAAAAGCACACTTGATGGGCAAATAAAAATTGCAGCCTTGTAATGCAATCACCCTGCTCTGAGAAAACAAAGATTTACCACACCTTGGAAATAAAGTGCTACGTTCTTATATGAACTTGATTGAACTATCTTTCAAACATTATAAAGCCTGATTACACTTCAGTAGAATAACAACTTGTCCTCTTCCACTTCCCGACCCCTCCCCCTCCTCGTGGTCATCAAGCTGTTGGTGGTGTTTCATTTCCACCAAAAGCCCACTTGATGGGCAAATAAATATTGCAGCCTTGTAATGCGATCAACCTGCTGTGAGAAAACAAAGATTAACTACACCTTGGAAATAATATGATACGTTCTTATATGAACTTGAATGAACAAAATTTAAACCACTATAAACCTCAGTGCATACCAAGAGGATAACAACTTGTTCCCTTCGACATCCCCCCTTCCCCCTCTCGTGGACACAATGCTCGTGGTGGTGGAGTGTCATTTCCTCCAAAAGCCTACTTGATGGGCAAATAAAAATTGCAGCCTTGTAATGCGGTCACCATGCTGCGAGAAAAGAAAGATTTACTTCACTTTGGAAATAAAATGCTACGTTCTTATATGAACATGAACGAACTATCTTTAAAACACTATAAAGCCTGAGTACATACCAGTAGAATAACAGCTTGTCCTCTTCCACTTGCCCCCCCCCCCCATCCTCCCACCCTCGCGTGGACATCATGCTGCTGGTGGTGTGTCATTTCCACCAAAAGCCCAGTTGATGGGCAAATACTATATGCGGCCTTGTAATGTGATCACCCTGCTGTGAGAAAACAATGATTTACTACACCTAGGAAATAAAATGCTACGTTCCTATATGAACTCAAACGAACAATCTTTAAAACACTATAAAGCCTGAGTACATGCCAGTAGACTAACAAATTGCCTCCTTCCACTTCCAGCCCCCTCCCCCCCCCCCCCACACTCTCGTGGACATCAAACTGATGGTGGGGTGCCATTTCCATCAAAAGCCCACTTGATGGGCAAATAAAAATTGCAGCCTTGTATTGCGATCACACTGCTGTGAGAAAACAAATATTTACTACACCTTGGAATTATAATGCTACATTCTTATATGAACTTGAACAAACAATCTTTAAAACACTATAAAGCCTTAGTACATACCAGTAGAATAACAACTTGACCTCTTCCACTTCCCCCCCCCCCCCACACGTGGTTATCATGCTTCTGGTGGTGTGTCATTTCCACCAAAAGCACACTTGATGGGCAAATAAAAATTGCAGTCTTGTAATGCGATCACCCTGCTGTGAGAAAACTAAGATTAACTACACCTTGGAAATAATATGATACGTTCTTATATGAACTTGAACGAACAATTTTTGAAACACTGTAAAGCTTGAGTACATACCAGTAGAATAACAATTTGTCCTCCTCAACTTCAACCCCCCCACCCCCACCCACCTCGTGGAAATCTAACAGCTGGTGGTGTGTCATTTCCACCAAAAGCACACTTGATGGGCAAATAAAAATTTCAGCCTTGTAATGCGTTCACCCTGCTGTGAGAAAACTAAGATTAACTACACCTTGGAAATAATATGATACGTTCTTATATGAACTTGAATGAACAAAATTTAAACTACTATAGACCTGAGTAAATACCGAGAGGATAACAACTTGTTCCCTTCCACATCCCCCATTCCCCCTCTCGTGGACATCTTGCTGCTGGCGGTGTGTCATTTCCACCAAAAGCCCACTTGATGGGCAAATAAAAATTGCAGCCTTGTACTGTGATCACCCTGCAGCGAGAAAACAAAGATTTGCTACACTTTGGAAATAAAATGCTACGTTCTTATACGAACTTTTATGAACTATCTTTAAAACACTATAAAGCCTGAGTACATACCAGTAGAATAACAGCTTGTCCTCTTCCACTTGCCCCACTCCTCCCCCCCTCGCGTGGACATCAAGCTGCTGGTGGTGTGTCATTTCCACCAAAACCCAAGTTGATGGGCAAATACAATATGCGGCATTGTAATGTGATCACCCTGCTGTGAGAAAACAAAGATTTACTACATCTAGGAAATAAAACGCTACGTTCCTATATGTTCTTGAACGACCAATAGTTATAACATAATAAAGCCTGAGTACATACCAGTAGACTAACAAATTCTCTTCTTCCAGATCCGGCCCCCTCCCCCCCACCCCCCTCTCGTGGACATCAAGCTGATAGTGGTGTGTCATTTCCACCAAAAGCCCAGTTGATGGGCAAATAAAAATTGCAGCCTTGTAATGCAATCACCGTGCTGTGAGAAAACAAAGATTTACTACACCTGGGAAATAAAATGCTACGTTCTTATATGAACTTGAACGAAATGTCTCTAAAACACTATAAAGACTGAGTACATACCAGTAGAATAATAGCTTGTCCGCTTCCACTTGCCCCCCCCCCCCCCACTCCCCCCCTCGCTTGGACATCAAGCTGCTGGTGGAGTGTCACTTCCACCAAAAGCCCAGTTGATGGGCAAATACAAAATGCGGCCTTGTAATGTGATCACCCTGCTGTGAGAAAACAAAGATTTACTACACCTAAAAAATAAAACACTATGTTCCTATATGTTGTTGAATGAACAATCGTTAGAACATAATAAAACCTGAGTACATACCAGTAGACTAACAACTTGTCTTCTTACACTTCCGGCCCCCTCCCCCCCCCCCCCCCTCTCGTGGACATCAAGCTGATGGTTGTGTGTCATTTCCACCAAAAGCCCACTTGATGGGCAAATAAAAATTACAGCCTTGTAATGCGAACACCCTGATGTGTGCAAACAAAAATTTACTACACCTTGGAAATAAAATGCTACTATCTTATATCAACTTGAACAAACAATCTTTAAAACACTATAAAGCATGAGTACACACCAGTAGAATAACAACTTGTCCTCTTCCACTTCCACCCCCCAACCCCTCCCAAGAGGACATCACGCTGCTGGTGGTGTGTCATTTCCACCAAAAGCACACTTGATGGGCAAATAAAAATTGCAGCTTTGTAATGCGATCACCCTGCTGTGAGAAAACAAATATTTACCGCACCATGAAAATAAAATGCAAGGTTCTTATTTAAACTTGAACGAACTATCTTGAAAACACTATAAAGCCTGTGTACATGCCACTAGAATGACAACTTGTCCTTTTCCATATCCCCCCCCCCCTCCCCCTCCGTGTACATTATTCTGCTGGTGGTGTGTCATTTCCACCAAAAGCCCAGTTGATGGGCAAATACAATATGCGGCCTTGTAATGTGACCACCCTGCTGTGAGAAAACAAAGATTTACTACACCTAGGAAATAAAACGCTACGTTCCTATATGTTCTTGAACGAACAATCGTTAGAACATAATAAAGCCTGAGTACATACCAGTAGACTAACAACTTGTCTTCTTCCACTTCCGGCCCATTCCCCCCCACCCCCCTCTCGTGGACATCAAGCTGACGGTTGTGTGTCATTTCCACCAAAAGCCCAATTGATGGGCAAATAAAAATTACAGCCTTGTAATGCGAACACCCTGCTTTGTGCAAACAAAAATTTACTACACCTTGGAAATAAAATTCTACGATCTTATATCAACTTGAACAAACAATCTTTAAAACACTATAAAGCATGAGTACATACCAGTAGAATAACAACTTGTCCTCTTCCACTTCCCCCCCCCCCCCCCCCCCCCGCAAGTGGATATCATGCTGCTGGTGGTGTGTCATTTCCACCAAAAGCACACTTGATGGGCAAATAAAAATTGCAGCTTTGTAATGCGATCACCCTGCTGTGAGAAAATAAATATTTACCGCACCATGAAAATAAAATGCAAGGTTCTTATATGAACTTGAACGAACTATCTTGAAAACACTATAAAGCCTGTGTACATGCCAGTAGAATGACAACTTGTCCTTTTCCATAGCCCCTTCCCCCCTCTCTCATGTACATCATTCTGCTGGTGGTGTGTCATTTCCACCAAAAGCCCAGTTGATGGGCAAATACAATATGCGGCCTTGTAATGTGATCACCCTGCTGTGAGAAAACAAAGATTTACTACACCTAGGAATTAAACGCTACGTTCCAATATGTTCTTGAACGAACAATCGTTAGAACATAATAAAGCCTGAGTACATACCAGTAGACTAACAACTTGTCTTCTTCCAGTTCCGGCCCCCTCCACCCCACCCCCCTCTCGTGGACATCAAGCTGATGGTGGTGTGTCATTTCCACCAAAAGCCCACTTGATGGGCAAATAAAAATTACACACTTGTAATGCGAACACCTTGCTGTGTGCAAACAAAGATTTACTACACCTTGGAAATAAAATTCTACGATCTTATATCAACTTGAACAAACATTCTTTAAAACACTATAAAGCATGAGTACATACCAGTAGAATAACAACTTGTCCTTTTCCACTTCCCCCCCCCCCCACGTGGTTCTCATGATGCTGGTGGTGTGTTATTTCCACCAAAAGCCCACTTGATGGGCAAATAAAAATTGCAGCCTTGTAATGCGATCGCCCTGCTGTGAGAGAACAAAGATTTAGAACACATTGGAAATAAAATGCTACGTTCTTATATGAACTTGAACGAACAATCCTTAAAGCACTATAAAGCCTGTGTACATACCAGTAGAATAACAACTTGTCCTCTTCCACTCCCCCCCCCCCCCCCCCCTCTCGTGGACATCTTGCTGCTGCTGGTGTGTCATTTCCACCAAAAGCTGACTTGATGGGCAAATAAAAATTGCAGCCTTGTAATGCGATCATCCTGCTGTGAGAAATAAAAATTTACTACACTTGGGAAATAAAATGCTACGTTCTTATATGAAGTTGAATGAAAAATCCTTGTTGTTGTTGTTGTGGTCTTCAGTCCTGAGACTGGTTTGATGCAGCTCTCCATGCTACTCTATCCTGTCCAAGCTTTTTCATCTCCCAGTACCTACTGCAACCTACATCCTTCTGAATCTGCTTAGTGTATTCATCTCTTGGTCTCCCTCTACGATTTTTACCCTCCACGCTGCCCTCCAATACTAAATTGGTGATCCCTTCATGCCCCAGAACATGTCCTACCAACCGATCCCTTCTTCTGGTCAAGTTGTGCCACAAACTTCTCTTCTCCCCAATCCTATTCAATATTTCCTCATTAGTTATGTTATCTACCCATCTAATCTTCAGCATTCTTCAGTAGCACCACATTTCGAAAGCTTCTATTCTCTTCTTGTCCAAACTATTTATCGTCCATGTTTCACTTCCATACATGGCTACACTCCATACGAATACTTTCAGAAATGACATCCTGACACTTAAATCAATACTGGATGTTAACAAATTGATCTTCTTCAGAAACGCTTTCCGTGCCATTGCCAGCCTACATTTTATATCCTCTCTACTTCGACCATCATCAGTTATTTTGCTTCCAAATAGCAAAACTCATTTACTACTTTAAGTGCTTCATTTCCTAATCTAATTCCCTCAGCATCACCAGACTTAATTAGACTACATTCCATTATCCTTGTTTTGCTTTTAAATGAACTTGAATGAAAAATCTTTAAAACACTATAAAGCCTGAGTACATACCAGCAGAATAACAACTTGTCCTCTTCACCTCCCCCCCCCCAACTTGCCCCTCCCCCCACCCGCCCCCCCCCCCAACACTAGTGGACATCATGCTGCTGCTGGTGTGTCATTTCCACCAAAATCCCTTTTGATGGGCAAATAAAAAATGCAGCCTTTAATGCCATCACCCTGCTATGAGAAAACAAAGATTTACTACACCTTGGAAATAAAATGCTAAGTTCTTATATGAACTTGAACGAACAATCTTTAAAACACTATAAGTCTAGTGTACACACCAGTAGAATAACAACATGTCCTCTTCCACTTCCCTACCCCCCTATCGTGGACATCTTGCTGCTGCTGGTGTGTCATTTCCACCAAAGCACACTTGATGGGCAAATAAAATTGCAGCTTTGCAATGCCATCACCCTGCTGCGAGAAGACAAAGATTTACCACACCTTGCAAATAAAATGCTACGTTCTTATATGAACTTGAACGAACAATCTTTAAAACACTATAAGGCCAGTGTACACACCAGCAGAATAACAACTTGTCCTCCTCCACTTCCCTACCCCACTCTCGTGGATATCTTGCTGCTACTGGTGTGTCATTTCCACCAAAAGCGCACTCGATGGGCAAATAAAAATTGCAGCATTGTAATGCGATCACCCTGCTGTGAGGAAACAAAGATTTACTACAGTTTGGAAGATTATTGCTACGTTCTTATATGCGCTTGAATGAATAATCTTTAAAACACTATTAAGCCTGTGTACATACCAGTAGAATAACAACTTGTCCTCTTCCTCTTCCCCCCGCACCCTTTCGTGTACATCATGCTGCTGGTGGTGTGTCATTTCTACCAAAAGCCCACCTGATTGGCAAATAAAAATTGCAGCCTCTAATGCCATCACCCTCCTGTGAGAAAACATAGATTTACTAAACTTTGGAAATAAATCGCTACATTCTTGTATGAACTTGAATGAACAATCTTTAAAACACTATAAAGCCTGAGTATATACCAGTAGAATTACAACTTGTACTATTTCTTTACCCCCCCCCCCCCCCCTTTGTGGACTTCAAGCTGCTGGTGGTGTGTCATTTCCACCAAAAGCCCACTTGACGGGGCAAATAAAAATTGCAGCCATGTAATGCGATCACCCTGCTGTGAGGAAAAAAAGATTTACTACACTTGGGAAATAAATAGCTACGTTCTTATATGAACTTGAACGAAAAATCTTTAAAACACTATAAAGCCTGAGTACATACCAGCAGAATAACAACTTGTCCTCTTCCCCTCCTCCCCCCAAAACCCGGCACCCCACTACACTCGTGGACATCATGCTGCTGGTGGTGTGTCATTTCCACCAAAATCCCTTTTGATGGGCAAATAAAAATTGCAGCCTTTAATGCCATCACCCTGCTGTGAGAAAACAAAGATTTACTACACCTTGGAAATAAAATGCAACGTTCTTAAATGAACTTGAATGAGCAATCTTTACAACACTATATACCCTGAGTACGTACCAGTAGAATAACACCTCGTCCTCTTCCACTTACAACCCTCCCCCCACCCTCTCGTCGACATCAAACTGCTGGTGGTGTGTCATTTCCACCAAAAGCCCACTAGACGAGTTAATAAAAATTGCAGCCTTGTAATGCGATCACCCTGCTGTGAGAAATCAAAGATTTACTACACTTTGGAAATAAAATGCTATGTTCTTATGTGAACTTGAACAGTCAATCTGCAAAACATTATAAAGCCTGAGTACATATCAGTAGAATAACAACTTGTCCTCTTTCACTTACCAACCCACCACCCCCCCCTCTCGTCGACATCAAGGTGCTAGTGGTGTGTCATTTCCACCAAAAGCCCACTTGATGGGCAGATAAAAATCCCGGCCTTATAATTTGATCTGCCTGCTGTGAGAAAACAAAAATTTACTACACCTTGGAAATAAAATGCTACGTTCTTATATGAACTTTAACGAACAATCTTTAAAGCACTTAAGGCCTGTGTACACATCATCAGTAGAATAACAACTTGTCCTCTTCCACTTCCCTACCCCCCTCTCGTGCACATCTTGCTCCTGCCGGTGTGTCATTTGCACCAAAAGCCCACTTGATGGCCAAATGAAAATTGCAGCCTTTAATGCCATCACCCTGCTGTGAGAAAATAAAGATTTACAAAACTTTGGAAAAAAAATTCTACTTTCTCATATGAACTTGTATGAACAATCTTTAAAACACTATAAAGCCTGAGCACATACCAGTAGAAACACAACTTGTCCTCTTCCACTCCCCCCCCCCCCCCCCCCAACCCCACTGCCCTCCGTGGACATCTAGCTGCTGGTATTGTGCCATTTCCACCAAAAGCCCACTTGATGGGCAAATAAAAATTGCATCCTTGAAATTTGATCAGCCTGCTGTGAGAAAACAAAGATTTACTACACCTTGGAAATAAAATGCTATGTTCTTATATGAACTTGAACGAACTATCTTTAAAACACTATAAAGCCTGATTACATACCAGTAGAATAACAACTTGTCCTCATCCACTCCCCCATCCACCAACTTCGTTGACATCATGCTGTTGGTGGTGTGTCATTTCCTCCAAAAGCCCACTTGATGGGAAAAAAAATTGCAGCCTTTTAATGCAAAAACTCGGTGTGAGAAATCAAAGATTTATTACACCTTGGAAATAAAATGCTACGTACTCATATGAACTTGAACGAACAATCTTTAAAACACCATAAAGCCTGAGTATATACCATTGGAATAAAAACTTGTCCTCTTCCACTTACAACCCCCTGCTCTCGTCGACATCAAGCTGCTGGTCATGTGTCATTTCCACCAAAAGCCCACTAGATGGGCAAATAAAAATTGCAGCCTTGTAATGCTAACACCCTGCAGTAAGAAGACAAAGGTTTACCACACCTTGGAAATAAAATGCTACGTTCTTATTTGAACTTGAACGAACTATCTTTAAAACACTATAAAGCCAGTGTACATACCAGTAGAATAACAACTTGTCCTCTTCCACTTCCCCCGGCACCCTCTCTTGGACATCATGCTGCTGGTGGTGTGTCATTTCCATCAAAGTCCAACTTGATAGGCAAATAAAAATGCAGCCTCTAATGCCATCATCCTGCTGTGAGAAAACAAAGGTTTACTACACCTTGAAAATAAAATGGTACGTATTTATATGAACTTGAACGAACAATCTTTAAAACACAATCAAGCCTGAATAGATACCATTAGAATTACAACTTGCCCTCCTCCACTTACAACCCCCCTCCTCTCGTCGAAATAAAGCTGCTGGTCGTGTGTCATTTCCACCATAACCCCACCAGATGGGCAAATAAAAAATGCAGCCTTGTAATGCGATCACCCTGCTGTGAGAAAACAATAATTTACTACACCTTGGAAATAAAATGCTACGTTCTCATATGAACTTGAACGAACAATCTTTAAAACACTATAAGGCATGAGTACATACCAGTAGAGTAACAACTTGTCCTCTTCCACTTGCCTCTGCCCCCACAACTCTCGTGGACATCATGCTGCTGGTAGTGTGTCATTTCCACAAAAAGCACACTTCATGGGCAAATAAAAATTGCATCCTTGTAATGCGATCACCCTGCTGTGAAAAAACAAAGATTTACTACACCTTGGAAATAAAATGCAACGTTCTTACACAAACTTGAACAAACAATTTTTAAATTACTATAAAACCTGAGTACATACCAGTAGAATAGCAACTTGTCCACTTCCAGTCCCGCGTCCCCTTGCCCGCCTCGTGGACATCATGCTGCTGCTGGTGTGTCATTTCCTAGAAAAGCCCTCGTGATGGGCAAATAAAAATTGCAGCCTTGTAATGCGATCACCCTGCTGTGAGAAAACAAAGATTTACTACACCTTGGAAATAAAAAGCTACGTTCCTATATGAACTTGAACAAACTATATTTCAAACACTATAAAGCATGAGTACATACCCGTAGAATAACAACTTGTCCTCTTCCACTCGCCCCCTCCCCCCCCCCCCCTTCTCGTGGACATTATGCTGCTGGTGGTGTGTCATTTCCACAAAAAGCCCACTTGATGGGCAAATAAAAATTGCACCCTTGAAATGCGATCTATCAGCTGTGAAAAAACAAAGATTTATTACACCTTGGAAATAAAATGCTACGTTCTTATATGAACTTGAATTAATAATCTTTAAAACACTACAAAGCCTGAGTACATACCCGTAGAATACCAACTTGTCCTCTTCCACTCCCCCCACCCCGCCCCCAACCGGGGGCATCATGCTGCTGGTGGTGTGTCATTCCCACCAAAAGCCCACTTGATGGGCAAATGAAAATTGCAGCCTTGTAATGCGATCACCCTGCTGTGTGAAAACAAGAATTACTAATCTTTAGAAATAAAATGCTACGTTCTTATGTGAACTTGAACCAACAATCTTTAAAACACTATAAGGCCTGAGTACATACCAGTAGAAAAACAAGTTGTCCTCTTCCACTTCCCCCACCCCCCCCCCCCTCGCTAACATCATGCTGGTGGTGGTGTGTCATTTCGTCATTTCCAACAAAAGCCCACTTGATAGGCAAATATAAATTGCAGCATTGTAATACGATCATCCTGCTAAGAGCAAACAGAGATATACTACACATTGGAAATGAATTCACACGTTCTTTTATGAACTTGAACAAACAATCTTTAAAACACTATAAAGCATGAGTACATACCAGTAGAATAACAACTTGTCCTCTTCCACATCCCCCCCCCCCTTTCGGACATGATGCCGCTGGTGTGTGTGATATTTCGACAAAAAGCTCTCTTGATGAGCAATTAAAAATTACAGCCTTGGAATGTGATCACCCTGCTGTGAGAAAACAAACATTTACTAAACCTTAGAAATAAATTCCAACGTCCTTATATGAACTTAAACGAACAATGTTTAAAACACTATACAGCTTGAGTACATACCAGTAGAATAACAACTTGCCCTCTTCCTCTTCCACCCCCCCCCTCCCCTCTCATGGGCATCATGATGTTGGTGGTGTGTCATTTCACCCTAAAGTCAACTTAATGGGCAAATAAAAATTTCAGCCTTGTAATGCGATCACCCTGCCGCGAGAAAACAAAGATTAACTACACCTTGGAAGTAAATTGCTACGTTCTTAAATAAACCTTAACAAACAATCTTTAATACACTATACAGCTTGAGTACATACCAGTAGAATAACAACTTGCCCTCTTCCACATCCCTCCCGCCCCCCCCCCCCCCCCCTCGTGGACATCATGCTGGTGGTGGTGTGTCACCTCCACCAAAAGGCCACTTAATGGACAAATAAAAATTGCAGCCTTGTAATGCAATCACCCTGCTGTGAGAAAACAAAAATTTACTACACCTTGGATACAAAATGCTACGTTCTTATGCGAACTTTAACGAACTATCTTTCAATAAAGACTGAGTACATACAAGTAGAGTAACAATTTGTTCTCTTCCACATGCGCCCGCCCCTCCCTCTCATGGACATCATGCAGCTGGTGGTGTGTCATTTCCACCAAAAGCCCACTTGATTGGCTAATAAAATTTGCAGCCTTGTAATGCGACCACCATGCTGTGAGTAAACAGGGATTTACTAAACCTTGGAAATAAAATGCTACGTTCTTATATGAACTTGAACAAACATGCTCTAAAATACTATAAAGCCTGAGTACATACCAGTAGAATAACAACATGTTCTGTTCCACTTCCCCACCCCCCCCCCCCCCCTTGTGGACATCATGCTGTTGGTGGTGTGACATTTACTCCAAAAGCCCACTTAATGGACAAATAAAAATTGCAGCCTTGTAATGCGATCACCCTGCTGTGAGAAAACAAAGATTTACTACACCTTGGAAATAAAATGCTATGTTCTTCTATGAACTTGAACAAACTATCTTTAAAATACTGTAAAGACTGAGTACATTCCAGTAGAATAATAACTTCTACTCTTCCATTCAAACACCACGCCCCCACCCTCCCCGCTCTCGTGGACATCAAGCTGCAGGTGGTGTGTCATATTCACCAAAAGCCCCCATGAATTGCAAATAAAAATTGCAGACTTGTAATGCGTTCAAACTGCTGAGAGAAAACAAAGATTTACTACACCTCGGAATTAAAATGCTACGTTCTTATATGAACGTTAACGAACAATCTTTGAAACACTATAAAGCCTGAGCACATACCAGTAGGCTAACAACTTGTCCTTTTCGATTTCCCCCCCCCCCCCCCCCCATCAACCACTCATGGACATCATGGTGCTGGTGGTGTGTCATTTCCAATAACAGCCAACTTGATGGGCTATTAAAAATTGCAGCCTTGTAAAGCGATCACCCTGCTGTGAGAAAACAAAAACTTACTACACCTTCGACATAAAATGCTACGTTCTTATATGAACTTTAACGAACTATCTATAAAACACTATAAAGCCTGAGTACATAAAAGTAGAGTAACAATTTGTTCTCTTCCACTTGCCCCCGCCCTCTCATGGACATCATGCAGCTGGTGTTGTGTCATTTCCACCAAAAGCCCACTTGATTGGCTAATAAAATTTGCAGCCTTGTAACGCGACCACCATGCTGTGTGTAAACAGGGATGTACTAAACCTTGGAAATAAAGTGCTACGTTCTTATATGAACTTGAACAAACAATCTTTAAAATACTATTAAGCCTAAGTACATACCAGTAGAATAACAACATGGTCTCTTCCACTTCCCCCCCCCCCCCCCCAAACTTGTGGACATCATGCTGCTGGTGGTGTGTCATTTTCACCAAAAGATCACTTAATGGAAAAATATAAATTGCAGCCTTGTAATGCGATCACCCTGCTGTGAGAAAACAAAGATTAACTACACCTTGGAAATATAATGCTACGTTCTTTTATAAACTTGAACAAACAATCTTTGAAATAACAACTTGGCCTCTTCCACTTCCCCCCCCCCCCCCCCCCCCACGTCTTTGTGGACATCATGGGGCTGGTGGTGTGTCTTTTCCACCAAAAGCCCACTTGACGCAAAAATAAAAATTGCAGCCTTGTAATGTGACCTCCCTGCTGTGAGTAAACAAGGATTTACTAAACCTTGGAAATAAAATGCTACGCTCTTATATGAACTTGAGCAAACAATCTTTAAAACACTATAAAGCCTGAGTACTTACCAGTAGAATAACAACTTGTCCTCCTCCACTCCCCCCCACCCACTATCATGGACATCATTCTGTTAGTGCTGTGTCATTTCCACCAAAAGCCCACTTTATGGGCAAATAAAAATTGCAGCTTTGTAATGCGATCTCCTTGCTGTCAGAAAACAAAGATTTACTAAACCTTGGAAATAAAATGCTACGTTCTTATATGAACTTCAACGAACTATCTTTAAAACACTATAAAGCCTGAGTACATACCAGTAGAATAACAACTTGTCCTCTTACACTCACCCCTCCCCCCCCTCTCGTGGACATCATGCTGCTGGTGGTGCGTCATTTCCACCAAAAGGCCGCTTGATGGGCAAATAAAATTTGCAGCCTTGTAATGCAAACACCCAGCTCTGAGAAAACAAAGATTTACTACACCTTGGAAATGAAACGCTACGTTCTTATATGAACTTGAGCAAACAATCTATAAAACATTATAAAGCCTGAGTACATACCAGTAAAATTTCAACTTGTCCTCTTCCACTCCTTCCCCCCCCACCCCCCACTCCTCTCGTGGACATCATGTGGCTGGTGGTGTGTCATTTGCACCAAAAGCCCACTTGATGGGAAAATAAAAGATGCTGCCTTGTAATGCGATAACCCTGCTGTGAGAAAACAATGATTTACTACCCCTTGGAAATGAAACGCTACATTCTTTTATGAACTTGAAAGAAGATTCTTTAAAACACTACAAAGCCTGAGTACATACCAGTAGAATAAGAACTTGTCCTCTTCTACTTCCCTCCCCCCCCCCCCCCCAAAACCACTCGTGTACGTCATACTGCTGGTTGTGTGTCATTTCCACCAAAAGCCCACTTGATGGGGAAATAAAAATTGCATCCTTGTAATGTGACCACACTGCTGTGAGAAAACAAAGATTTACTACAACTTTGAAATAAATTGCTACGTTCTTATAGGGACTTGAACGAACAATCTTTAAAACACTGTAAAGCCTGAGTACATACCAGTAGAATAACAACTTGTCCTCTTCCACTTCCCCCCCTCCCCCCTCACATGGACATCATGCTGCTGGGGGTTTGTCATTTCCCCCAAAAGCCCACCTGATGGGAAAATAGAAATTGCAGCCTTGTAATGCGATCACCCTGCTGTGAGAAAAGAAAAAATGACTAACCTTGGAAATAAAGTGCTACGTTCTTATATGAACTTCTACGAACAATCTTTAAAACACTATAAATCCTGAGTACATACCAGTAGATTAACAACTTGTTCCCTTCCATTTGCCCCGCCCCCCCCCCCCCCCCTTTCTCGTAAAGTAAAAATCATGCTGCAAGTGGTGTGTCATTTCCAACAAAAGACCACTTGATTGGCAATTAAAAATTGCAGCCATATTATGCGATCACCCTGCTGTGGGAAAACAAAGATTTACTACACCTTGAAAATAAAATGCTACGTTCCTATATGATCTTGAATTAACAAACATTCAAATACTATAAAGCCTGAGAACGTACAAGTAGAACAACAAGTTGACCTCTTCCACTTCTCCCCAAACCCCCCCCCCCCCCACACTCGTCGATTTCATGCTGCTCTTGGTGTGTTATTTCCACCAAAAGCCCACTTGAACGGCAAATAAAAATTGCAGCCTCGTAATGCTTTCACCCTGCTGCGAGAAAACAAAGATATACTACACATTGGAGATAAATTCTTACGTTCTCATATGAACTTGATCGAACAATCTTTAAACCACTATAAAGATTGTGTACATACCACTAGAATAACAACTTGTCCCCTGCCATTTCCCCCCCTCCCCCCCCCCCGCCCTCTCGTGAACATCATGCTGCGGATGGTGTGTCATTTCTACCAAAAGTCCACTTGATGGGCAAATAAAAATTGCAGCCTTGTAATGCGATCACAATGCTGTGAGAAAACAATGATTTACTACACCTTGGAAATAAAATGATACATTCTAATATGATCTTAAACAAACAATCCTTAATACACTATAAAGCATAAGTACATACCAGTAGAATAACAACTTGTCCTCTTACACTTCTCCCCACCCCCACCCCCCCCACCCCCCGCCCTATCGTGCACATATCCACCAAAAGCCCACTTGAAGGATAAATATAAATTGCAGCCTTGTAATGCCATCACCCTGCTGTGAGATAACAAAGATTTACTACACGTTGGAAATAAAATGCTACGTTCTTATATGAACTTGAACGAACTATCTTTAAAACACTATAAAGAGTGAGTACATACCAATAGAATAACAACTTGTTCTTTTCCACTCGCCCCCCCCCCCCCCCCCCCCAACTGTCGTGGACATCGTGCTTCTGGTGGTGTGTCATTTCCACCAAAAGCCCACTTGATGGGCAAATAAAAATTGTGGATTTGTAATGCGATCAACCTGCTGTGAGAAATCAAAGAAGTACTAAACCTTAGAAATAAAATGCTACGTTCTTATATGAACTTGAACGAACAATCTTTAAAACACTATAAAGCCTGAGTACATACCATTAGAATTATAACTTCTCCTGTTTCACTTCCCCCCTCCGCCCCCTCACACTCGTGGACATCATGCTGCTGGTGGTGTGTCATTTCCACCAAAAGTCCACTTGAACGGCAAATTAAAATTGCAGCCTAGTAATGCGATCACCCTGCTGTGAGAAAACAAAGATTTACTACACATTGGAAATAAATTCTTACGTTCTTATATGAACTTGATCGAACAATCTTTAAAACACTATAAAGCCTGAGTACATACCAGTAAAATAACAACTTGTCCTCTTCCTTTCCCCCCCGCCCATCCTCCCACTCACACTCGTGGACATCATGCTGCTGGTGGTGTCTCATTTGCACCAAAAACCCACTTGATGGACACAGAAAAATTGCACCATTGTAATACGATCACCCTGCGGTGAGGAAACAAAGATATACTACACATTGGAATAAATTCCTACCTTCTTATATGAACTTGAACACACAATCTTTAATACACTATAACGCCTGAGTACATACCAGTAGAATAACAACTTGTCCTCTTCCACTTCCCCCCCCCCCCCACCCTGTGGACATCACTCTGCTGGTGGTGTGTCATTTCCACCAAAAGCCCACTTGAACGGCAAATAAAAATTGCAGCCTTGTAATGCGTTCATACTGCTGTGAGGAAACTAAGAATTACTACACCTTGGAAATAAAATGCTACGTTCTTATATGAACTTGTACGAACAATCCTTAAAACACTATAAAGCCTGAGTACTTACCTGTAGAATAACAACTTGTCCTCTTCCACATCCCCCTCCCCCCCCCCACCCTCTCGTGGACACTATGCTGATGGGGGTGTGTCAATTCCTACAAAAGCCCACTTGATGGGAACATAAAATTTGCAGCCTTGTAATGCGATTACCCTGCTATGAGAAAATAAAGATTTACTACACCTTGGAAATAAAATGCGACGTACTTATATGACATTGAACATACTATCTTCAAAACACTATTAAGCCAGAGTACATGCCAGTAGAATAACAACTTGTCCTCTTCCACTCCCCCTATCCCCCCATCCCTCCCTCGTGGACATCATGCTGCTGGTGGTGTGTCATTTCCACCAAAAGACCACTTGATTGGCAAATAAAATTTGCAGCCTTGTAATGCGCCCACCCTGCTGTGAGTAAACAAGGATTTACTAACCCTTGGAAATAAAGTGCTACATTCTTATAAGATCTTGAATTAACAACCTTTAAAATACTATAAAGCCTGAGTACATATCAGCAGAATAACAACTTGTCCTCTTCCACATCCCCCTCCGCCGCACCTGTCTCGTGGACACCATGCTGCTTGGGGTTTGTCAATTCCTCCAAAAGCCCACTTGATGTGAAAATGAAAATTGCAGCCTTGTAATGTGATCAACCTGCTGTGAGAAAACAAAAAATTACTAACCTTAGAAATAAAATGCTACGTTCTTATATGTACTTGATTGAACAGTCCTTAAAACACTATAAATCCTGAGTACATACCAGTAGAATAACAACTTGTCCCCTTCCACTTCCCCCCCCCCCCTTGTCGACATCATGCTGTTGGTGGTGTGTCATTTCCACCAAAAGCTCTTTTAATTGCGAAATGAAATTTGCAGCCTTGTAATGCGCCCACCCTGCTGTGAGTAAACAAGTATTTACTAAACCTTGGAAATAAAGTGCTACGTTCTTATATGAACTTGAACAAACAAACTTTAAAATACTATAAAGCCTGGGTACATACCAGTAGAATAACATCTTGTCCTCTTCCACTCCCACCCCCTCCCCACCCTCTCGTGGAAATCATGCTGCTGGTGGTGTGTCATTTCCACCAAAAGCCCACTACATGGGCAATTAAAAATTGCAGCCTTGTAATGCGATCAAACTGCTGTGAGAAAACAAAGATTTACTAAAGCTTGGAAATAAAATGCTACGTTCTTATATGAACATGAAGGAACAATGTTTAAAACACTGTAAAGCCTGAGTACATAGCAGTTGAATAACAACTTCTCCTCTTCCACTCCCGCGCCCCGCCCCCAACCTCCCCGCCCTCGTGGACATCAAGCTGCTGGTGGTGTGTCATTTCCACCAAGAGCCCACATGAAGGGCAAATTAAAATTGCAGCTTTGTAATGCGTTCAACCTGCTGTGAGAAAACAAAGATTTACTACACCTTGGAAATAAAATGCTACGTTCTTATATGAACTTTAGCGAACTATCTTTGAAACACTATAAGGCCTGAGTACATACCAGTAGTATAACAACTTGTCTTCTTCCACTCCTCCCCCCCCCCTCTCGTGGACATCATGCTGTTGGTGGTGTGTCATTTCCCGAAAACCCCACTTGATGGGCAAATAAAAATTGCAGCTTTGTATGCGATCACCCTGCTGTGAGAAAAAAAAAATAACTACACCTTGGAAATAAATTGCTACATTCTTTTATGAACTTGAACGAACAATCCTTAACACACTATAAAGCCTGAGTACATACCAGTAGAACAACAACTTGCCCTCTTTCACTGCCCCCCCCCCCCCCCATTCGTGGACATCATGCAGTTGGTGGTGTGTCATTTCCACCAAAAGCTCACTTGATGGGCAAATAAAAATTGCAGCTTTGTAATGCGATCACAGTACTGTCAGAAAACAGAGATTTACTACACCTTGCAAATAAAATGCTACGTTCTTATATGAACTTGAACGAACAATCTTTAAAACACTATGAAGCCTGAGTACATACCAGTAGAATAACAACTTATCCTTTTCCACTTCCCCTCCCCCCCCCCCTCCCCCCACACCCATGGACATCATGCTGCTGGTGGTGTGTCACTTCCACCAAATGCCCACTTAATGGACAAATAAAAATTGCAGCCTTGTAATGCGATCACCCTGCTGTGAGAAAACAAAGCTTAACTACACCTTGGAAATAAAATGCTACATTCTTATATGAATCTGAAAAACAATCTTTAATACACAATAAAGCCCGAGTGCATACCAGTATAATAACAACTGGTCCTCTTCCACATCCCCCTCCCCCCTGCCCATCCCTTGGACACCATGCTGCTGGAGGTGTGTCATTTACACCAAAAACACACTTGATGGGCGAATAAAAATTGCAGCTTTGTAATGCGATCTCCCTGCTGTCAGAAAACAAAGATTTACTACACCCTGGAAATGAAATGCTACGTTCTTATATGAACTTGAACGAGCTATCTTTAAAACACTTTAAAGCCTGAGTACATACTAGTAGAATTACAACATGTGCCCTTCCACTCCCCCCCCACCCAGGCTCTCGCGGACAACATGCTGTTGGTGGTGTGACATATCCACCAAAAGCCCACTTGTTGGGAAAATAAAAATTGCAACCTTGTAATGCGATCACCCTGCTGTGAGAGAACTAAGTTTTACCACACCTTCGAAATAAAGTGCTACATTCTTAAATGAACTTGAACAAACAATCTTTAATACACTATAAAGCCTGAGTACATACCAGTAGACTTATAACTTGTCCTCTTTCACTTCCCCCATCTGCCCCCTCACACTTGTGGACATCATCCTGCTGGTGGTGTGTCATTTCCACCAAAAATCCTTTTGATGGACAAATAAAAATTGCAGCATTGTAATGCGGTCACCCTGCTGTGAGAAAACAAAGATTTAATACACCTTGGAAATAAAATACTACGTTCTCATATGAACTTGAACGAACTATCTTTAAAACACTGTAAAGCCTGAGTACATACCAGTACAATAACATTTGTCCTCTTCCACATCCCGCTCCCCCTCACCCCTCTCGTGGACACCAAGCTTCTGGGGGTTTGTCAATGCCTCCAAAAGCCCACTTGATGGGAAAATAAAAATTGCAGCCTTGTAATGCGATCACCCTGCTATGAGAAAACAAAGAATTACTAAACCTTAGAAATAAAATGCTACGTTCTTATATGAACTTGAACGAACAATCTTTAAAACCCTATAAAGCCTGAGTACATACCAGTAGAATAACAACATGCCTCTACCACTAAGCCCACCCCCCCATCCTCTCGTGGACATCATGCTGCTGGTGGTGTGTCATTTCCACCAAAAGCCCACGTAATCGGCAATTAAATATTGAAGCCGTGTGATGCGATTGCCCTGCTGTGAGAAAACAATGATTTACAACGCCTTGGAAACAAAATGCTACGTTCTTATATGAATATGAACGAACAATCTTTAAAACACTATAAAGCCTAAATACATACCAGTAGAATTACAACATGTCCCCTTCCTCTCCCCCCCCCCCCCCCCCAGCCTCTCGTGGACAACATGCTGTTGGTGGTGTGAGATATCCACCAAAAGCCCACTTGATGGGAAAATAAAAATTCCAGATTTGCAATGCGATCACCCTGCTGTGAGAAAACTATGATTTACCACACCTTCGAACTAAAATGCTACGTATTTATATGACATTGAACGTACTACCTTTAAAACACTATAAAGCCTGAGTACATGCCAGTAGAATAACAACTTGTCCTCTTCCAATCCCCCTCCCCACCCCCACCCCCCCACTTGTGCACAACATGCTGCTGGTGGTGTGTCATTTCTACCAAAAGGCCACTTGATGGGCAAATAAAAATTGCAGCCCTGCAATGCGATCACCCTGCTGTCAGAAGACAAAGATTTACTACACCTTGGAAATAAAATGCTACGTTCTTATATGAACGTGAACAAACAATCTTTCAAATATTTTAATGCCTGAGTACAAACCAGTAGAATAACAAATTGTTCTCTTCAACTTTCCCCCCCTACCACCACCACCGATCGCGGGCATCATGCTGCTGGTGGTGTGTCCTTTCCAGCAAAAGCCCGCTTGATGGGCAAATAAAAATTGCGGCCTTGTAATGCGATCACCCTGCTGTGTGGAAACAAAGAATTACTAAACCCTAGAAATAAAATGCTACGCTCATATATGAACTTGAAAGAACAATCCTTAAAACACTATAAAGCCTGAGTACATACCTGTAGAATTACAACTTGTCCTCTTTCACTTCCCCCCTCCGCCCACTCACACTCTTGGACATCTGCTGCTGGTGGTGTGTCATTTCCACCAAAAGGCCACTTGATGGGCAAATTAAAATTGCAGCCTTGTAATGCGCTCACCCTGATGTGAAAAAACAAAGATTTACTACAACTTGGAAATAAAATGCTACATTCTTATATGAACTTGAACGAACAATCTTTAAAACGCTATAAAGCCTGAGTACATACCAGTAGAATAACATCTGTCCTCTTCCACATCCCCCTCCCCCGCACCCCTCTCGTGGACACCAAGCTTCTGGGTGTTTGTCAATTCCTCCAAAAGCCGACTTGATGGGAAAATAAAAATTGCAGCCTCGTAATACGATCACCCTGCTGTGAGAAACCAAAGATTCACTACACTTTGGAAATAAAATGCTAGGTTCCCATATGAGCTTGACCGAACTATCTTTAAAACACTATGAAGCCTGAGTACATACCAGTAAAATAACAACTTGTCCTCTTCCACCCCCCCTCACCCCTCCCAACGCTCGTGGATATCATGCTGCTGGTGGTGTGTCATTTCCACCAAAAGTCCACTCGATGGGCAAAAAAAATTGCAGCCTTGTAATGGCATCACACTGCTGTGAGAAAACAAAGATTTACTACACCTTGGAAATAAAATGCTACATACTTATATAACAAAGAATGATCTACCTTTAAAACACTATAAAGCCTTAGTACATACCAGTAAAATAACAATTTGTCCTCTTCCACTCCCCCTCCCCCCTTCCGTCACTCGTGGACGACATGCTGCTGGTGGTGTGTCATTTCCACCAAAAGGCCACATGATGGGCAAATAAAATTGCAGCCTTTTAATGCGATCACCCTGCTGCGAGAAAACAAAGATTTACTACACCTTGGAAATGAAACACTACTTTCTTATATGATCTTGAAAGAATTCTCTTTAAAAAACTATAAAGCCTGAGTACGTACCAGTAGAATAACAACTTGTCCTCTTCCACTCCCCCCGAGCCCACACGGACATTATGCCGCTGGTGGTGTGTCATTTCAACCAAAACACCACTTGATGGGGAAATAAAAATTGCAGCCTTGTAATAGGATCACGCTGCTGTGAGAAAACAAAGATTTACTCCACCTTGGAAATTATATGTTACATTCTTATACGCACTTGGAAAAAACAGTGTTTGAAACACTATAAGGCCTGAGAACATACCAGCAGAGTAACAACATGTCTTCTTATACTCCCCTCCCCCCCGCCCTTTATGGTAAAAATCATCCTGCAGGTGGTGTGTCATTTCCACCAAAAGCCCACTTTATGGGCAAATAAGGATTGCAGCGTTGTAATGCGATCACCCTGCTGTGACAAAACAAAGATATACTACTCGTTGGAAATAAAATGCTACGTTCTTATATCAACAACAACGAAAAATCCTCAAAACACTATAAAGCATGATTACTTAGCAGTAGACTAACAACGTGTCCCGGTTCCAATTTCCCCCCCCCCCCCCCTCTCATGGACATCACGCTGCTGGTGGTGTGTCATTTCCACGAAAAGCCCACTTGATGGGCAAAAAAAAATTGCAGCCTTGTAATGCGAACACCATGCTGTGAGAAAACGAAGATTTACTACACAGTTGGAAACAAAATGCTACGTTCTTATATGAACTTGAACGAACTATCTTTAAAACACTATAAAGCTTGAATACATACCAGTAGAATAACAACTTGTCCTCCTCAACTGGTACCCCCCCCCCCTCCACTCGTGGAAATAATGCTGCAGGTCGTCTGTCATTTCCACCAAAAGCACACTTAATGGGCAAATAAAAATTGCAGCCTTGTAATGCAATCACGCTGCTGTGAGAAAACAAAGATTTACTACACCTTGGAAATAAAATGCTACGTTCTTACATGAACTTGATCGAACTATCTTTAAAACACTATAAAGCCCGAGTACATACCAGTAGAATAACAACTTGTCCTCTTCAACTCCCCCTCGCCCTCGTGGACATCATGCTGCTGGTGGTGTGTCATTTCCACCAAAAGCCCTCTTGATGGGCAAATAAAAATTGCAGCCTTGTAATGCAATCACGCTGCTGTGAGAAATCAACGATTTACTACACCTTGGAAATAAAATGCTATATTCTTATATGAACTTGAACGAACTATCTTTAAAACACTATAAAGCTTCAGTACATACCAGTAGACTGACAACTTGTCCTCTTCCAGTTGTCCCTGCCCCCCCCCCCCCTTTCGTGGACATCATGCTGCTGGTGGTGTGTCATTTCCACCAAAAGCCCACATGATGGGCAAATAAAAATTGCAGCCTTGTAATGCAATCACGCTGCTGTGAGAAAACAACGATTTACTACACCTTGGAAATAAAATGCTACGTTCTTACATGAACTTGATCGAACTATATTTAAAACACTATAAAGCCTGAGTACATACCAGTAGAATAACAACTTGTCCTCTTCAACTCCCCCTCGCCCTCGTGGCCATCATGCTGCTGGTGGTGTGTCATTTCCACAAAAAGCCCTCTTGATGGGCAAATAAAAATTGCAGCCTTGTAATGCGATCACCCTGCTGTGAAAAAACAATGATTTACTACACCTTGGAAATAAAATGCTATATTCTTATATGAACTTGAACGAACTATCTTTAAAACACTATAAAGCTTCAGTACATACCAGTAGACTGACAACTTGTCCTCTTCCAGTTGTCCCTGCCCCCCCCCCCTTTCGTGGACATCATGCTGCTGGTGGTGTGTCATTTCCACCAAAAGCCCACATGATGGGCAAATAAAAATTCCAGCCTTGTAAAGCGATCACCCTGCTGTGAGAAACCAAAGATACACTGCACATTAAAAATAAAATGCTACGTTCTTATATCTGGTTGAACGAACAACCTTCAAAACACTATAAAGCCTGAGTACATACCAGTAGAATAACAAGTTGTCCTCCTCCAATTCCATCCTCGCCCCCTCTAATGGACATCATGCTTCTGGTGGGGTGTCATTTCCACCAAAAGCCCACTTGATGGGCAAATAAAAACTGCACCCTTGTAACGCGATCACCCTGTTGTGAGAAAACAATGTTTTACTACACATTGGAAATAAAATGCCACGTTCTTATATGAACTTGAACGAACAATCTTTATAACACTATAAAGAATAAGTACATACCAGTAGAATAACAACTTATCCTCCTCCACTTCCCCCCCCCCCCCCCCCCCGCCACTCTCATGAACATCATGCTGCTGGTGGTGTGTCATTTCCACCAACTGCACACTTGATGGGCAAATAAAAATTCCAGCCTTGTAAAGCGATCACCCTTCTGTGAGAAACCAAAGATACACTACACATTAAAAATAAAATGCTACGTTCTTATATCTGGTTGAATGAACAACCTTTAAAACACTATAAAGCCTGAGTACATACCAGTAGAATAACAACTTGTCCTCTTCCAATTCCATCCTCGCCCCCTCTCATGGACATCATGCTGCTGGTGGGGTGTCTTTTCCACCAAAAGCCCACATGATGGGCAAATAAAAATTGCAGCCTTGTAATGCCATCACCCTGCTGTGAGAAAACAAAGGTATACTACAAATTGGAAATAAAATGCTACATTCTTATATGAACTTGAACAAACAATCTATAAAACACTATAAAGCCTAAGTACATACCAGTAGATTAACAACGTGTCCTCTTCCAGTCCCCCCCCCCCGCCCTCTTAAGAATATCATGCTGCTGGTGAGGTGTCATTTCCACCAAAAGCCCACTTAATGGGCAAAAAAAAATTGCCGCCTTGTAATGCGAACACCATGCTGTGAGAAAACGAAGATTTACTACACAGTTGGAAACGAAATGCTACGTTCTTATATGAACTTGAACGAACTATCTCTAAAACACTATAAAGCTTGAATACATACCAGTAGAATAACAACTTGTCCTCCTCAACTTGCCCCCGCCCCCCTCCTCTCGTGGAAATAATGCTGCAGGTCGTGTGACATTTCCACCAAAAGCCCACTTGATGGGCAAATAAAAATTGCAGCCTTGTAATGCAATCACGCTGCTGTGAGAAAACAAAGATTTACTACACCTTGGAAATAAAATGCTACGTTCTTATATGAACTTGAACGATCAATCTTTATAACACTATAAAGAATAAGTACATACCAGTACAACAACAACTTATCCTCCTCCTCTTCCCCCCCCCCCCCCCCGCCCCTCTCATGTACATCATGCTGATGGTGGTGTGTCATTTCCTCCGAAAGCCCACTTGATGGACAAAAAAAATTGCAGCCTTGTAATGCGATCACCCTGCTGTGAGAAAACCAAGACTTACTAGACCTTGGAAATAAAATGCTACGTTCTTCTACGAATTTGAACAAACATTCTTTAAAACACTATAATGCCTGAGTACATACCAGAAGAATAACAACATGTCCTCCTCTACTCCCCACCCACTGGCACCTTCCCGTGGACATCATGCTGGTGGTGTGTCATTTCCACCAAGAGCACACTTGATATAAAAATAAAAATTGCAGCCTCGAATGCGATCAAACTTCTGTGAGAAAACAAAGATTTACAACACCTTGGAAATAAAATGCTACATTCTAATATGAACTTGAACGAACTGTCATTAAAACACTATAAAGCTTGAGTACATACCAGTAGAATGACAACTTGTCCTCTTCCAGTTGTCCCTGCCCCCCCCCCCCCCCTCTCGTTGACATCATGCTGCTGGTGGTGTGTCATTTCCACCTAAAGCCCACTTGATGGCCAAATTATAAATGCAGCCTTGTTATGCGATCACCCTGCTGTGAGAAAACAAAGATTTACTACACCTTGGAAATATAGTGCTACGTTCTTATATGAACTTGAGTTAACAATCTTTATAACACTACAAAGCCTGAGCACATACCAGTAGAATAACAACTTCCCCTTCCACTCCCCCCCCCCTCCATCCCACCCCCCCCCCTCCCACCCAGCTCTCGAGGTCTTCATTCTGATGGTGGTGTGTCATTTCCACCAAATGCTCACTTGATGGGCAAATAAAAATTGCAGCCTTGTGATGCGATCACCCTGCTGTGAGAAAACAAAGATATACCACACATTGGAAATAAAATGGTACGTTCTTATAACAACTTGAACGAACAATCTTTAAAACACTATAAATCCTGAGTACATACTGGTAGAATAACAACTTGTCCTCTTCCACTCCCCCCCCCCCCCCCCCTCACGTGGACATCATGCAGCTGGTGGTGTGTCATTTCCACCAAAACTCTACTAGATGGACAAATAAAAATTGCAGCCTCGTAATGCGATCACCCTGCTGTAAGAAAACAAACAATTACTACACCTTGGAAATGAAATGCTACGTTTTTATAAGAACTTGAACAAACTATCTTTAAAACACTATAAAGCCTGAGTACATACCAGTAGAATAACAACTTGTCCTCTTCCACTATACCCCCCACCCCCCTCACGTGGACATCATGCTGCTGGTGGTGTGTCATTTCCACCAAATGCCCACTTGATGGGCAAATAAATATTGCAGCGTTGTAATGCGATCACCCTGCTGTGAGAAAACTAAGATTTACTACACAGTAGAAATAAAATGCTACGTTCTTATAACAGGTTGAACGAAGAATATTTAAAACACTATAAAGCCATAGTACATAACAGTAGAATAACAACTTGTCCTCTTCCAAATCCACCCTCACCCCCCTCGTGGAAAGCATGCTGCTGGTGGTGTGTCATTTCCACCAAAAGGCCCTTTGATGGGCAAATAAAAATTGCAGCCTTCTAATGCGATCACCCTGCTGTGAGATAACAAAGATATGCTACACATTAGAAATAAATTGCTATGTTCCTATATCAGGTTGACGAACAATCTTTAAAACACTATAAAGCCTGAGTACATATCAGTAGTATAACAACTTGTCCTCTTCCAATTCCACCCCCGCCCCCTCTCCTGGACATCATGCTGCTGGTGGTGTGTCTTTTCCACCAAAAGGCCCTTTGATGGGCAAATAAAAATTGCAGCCTTCTAATGCGATCACCCTGCTGTGAGATAACAAAGATTTACTACACCTTGGAAACAAAATGCTACGTTCTCATATGAACTAGAACGAACTATCTTTAAAACACTATCAAGCCGGAGTACATACCAGTAGAATTACAACTTGCCCTCTTCCACTCCCACCCCTCCCCCCTCTCGTGGACATCGTATTGCTGGATGTGTGTCATTTCCAACAAAAGCCCACTTGATGTGCAAATAAAAATTGCAGCCTTGTAATGCGTTCACCCTGCTGTGAGAAAACAAAGATTTACTACTCCTTGGAAATGAAATGCTACGTTCTTATATAAACTTGAATGAACTATTTTTAAAACATTATAAAGCCTGAGTACATACCAGTAGAATAACAACATGTCCACTTCTATTCCCCCCACCCTCTTTTACATCATGCTGCTGGTGGTGTGTCATTTCCACCAAAAGCCCACTTGATGGGCAAATGAAAATTGCAGCCTTGTAATGCTATCACCCTGCTGTGAGAAAACAAAGGTATACTACACATTGGAAATAAAATGCTACATTCTTATATGAACTTGAACAAACTATCTATAAAACACTATAAAGCCTAAGTACATACCAGTAGATTAACAACGTGTCCTCTTCCAGTCCCCCGCCCCCCCCCCCCCCCCCTCTTAAGAACATCATGCTGCTGGTGGGGTGTCATTTCCATCAAAAGTGCACGCCAGTACAATAACAACTGGTCCTAATCCACTCCCGTGTCCCGCATCCCCCCCAACACCCACTTTACGACAAATAAAAATTGCAGCCCTGAAATGTGATCACCCTGCTGTGAGATAACAAAGATTTACTACAACTTGGAAATAAAATGCTTCGCTCTTATATGAACTAAAACGAACTATCTATAAAAAACTATAAAGCCTGAGTACATACCAGGAGACTAACAACTTGTCCTCTTCCACTCCCACCCCTCCCCCCTCTCGTGGATATCATACTGCCGGATGTGTGTCATTTCCACCAAAAGCCCACTTGATGGGCAAATAAAAACTGCAGCCTTGTAATGCGATCAACCTGATGTGAGAAAACAAAGATTTAAGAAAACTTAGAAATAAAATGCTAAGTTCTTATATGAATTTGAACGAACAATCTTTAAAATACTATAAAGCCTGAGTACATACAAGTAGAATAACAATTTGTCCTCTTGCACTTCCCCTAACCCCCTCCAACCCCCCCCCCCCCCCTACTGTAGGACATCATGCTGCTGGTGGTGTGTCATTTCCACCTAAAGCCCACTTGATGGGCAAATAAATATTGGAGCTTTGTAATGCGATCACCCTGCTGTGAGAAAACAAAGATATACTACACATTGGAAATAAAATGCTTTGTTCTTATATGAATTTGAACAAACAATCTATAAAACACCATAAAGCCTAAGTACATACCAGTAGAATAACAACTTGTCCTCTTCTATTCCCCCCCCCCCCCCCCTCTCAAGTACATCATGCTGCTGGTGGGGTGTCATTTCCTCCAAATGCCCAGTTGATGGGCAAGTAGAAATTGCAGGCTTCTAATGCGATCACCATGTTGTGAGAATACAAATATTTACTACACCTCATAAATAAAATGCTACGTTCTTATATGAATTTGAAAATACAATGTATAAAATACTATAAAGCTTGAGTACATACAGTAGAGTAACAAGTTGTCCTCTTCCACTTCCTCCCCCCCCCCACCAACCTGCCTTTCTTGGACATCATGCTGCTGGTGGTGTGCCATTTCCTCCAAATGCCCACTTGATTGTCAAATAAAAATTGCAACCTTGTAATGCGATCACCCTTCTGTAGGAAAACAAAGATTTACTAAACCTTTGAAATAAAATACTACGTAATTATATGAACTTGAACGAACAATTTATAAAACACCATAAAGCCTAAGTACATACCAGAAGAATAACAACTTGTCCTCTTCCAGTTTCCCCCCCCCCCCCCCTCAAAAGTACATCATGCTGCTGGTGGGGTGTCATTTCCACCAAAAGTCCACATGATGTGCAAGTAAAAATTGCAGGCTTGTTATGTGATCACCCTGTTGTGAGAATACAAAGATTTACTACACCTCGGAAATAAATTGCTACGTTCTTATATGAATTTGAAAAAACAATCTATAAAATACTATAAAGCCTGAGTACATACAGTAGAATAACATGTTGTCCTCTTCCACTTCCCCCCCCCCCCTTACTCTCGTGGACATCATGCTGCTGATGGGGTGTCATTTCCACCAAAAGCCCACTTGACGAGCAAATAAAAATTGCAGCCTCGTAATGCGATCACCCTGGTGTGATTAAACAAAGATATTTTACCCCTTGGAAATGAAATGCTACGTTCTTTTATGAACTTGAACGAACAATCTTTAAAACACTATAAAGCCTGGGTATATACGAGTGGAATAAAAACATGTCCTCTTCGACTCCCCCCCCTCCCCCTCTTAATAACATCATGCTGCTGGTGGGGTGTCATTTCCACCAAAAGCCCACTTAATGGGCAAATAAAAATTGTAGCCTTGTAATGCTACCACCCTGCAGTGTGAAAACAAAGATTTACTACACCTTGGAAATAAAATGCTATGTTCTTATATGAACTTGAACAAACAATCTTTAAAACACTGTAAAAACCAGAGTACATACCAGCAGATAAACAACATGCCCTCTTCCACTCCCCCCACCCTCTCGTGGACATCACGCTGCTGGTGGTGTGTCATTTCCACCAAAAGCCCCTTTGATGGGCAAATAAAAATTGCAACCTAGTAATGCGATCACCCTGCTGTGAGAAAACAAAGATATACTACACATTAGAAATAAAATGCTACGTTATTAATTCAGGTTGAACGAACAATCTTTAAAACACTATAAAGACTGAGTACATACCTGTAGAATAACAACTTGTCCTCTTCCAATTCCACTGTCGCCCCCTCTCATGGACATCATGCTGGTGGTGGTGTGTATTTTCCACCAAAAGCCCACTTGATGGGCAAATAAAAATCGCAGCCTTGTAATGCGATCACCCTGCTGTGAGAAAACAAAGATTTACTACACCTCGGAAATAAAATGCTACATTCTTATATGAACTTGAATTAACAATCTTTAAAATACTATAAAGCCTGAGTACTTACCAGTAGAATAACAATTTGTCCTCTAGCACTTCCCCCAACCCCCCCACAACTCCCCCCCCCCCCCCTTACTGGTGGACATCATGCTGCTGGTGGTGTGTCATTTCCACCTAAAGCCCACTTGATGGGCAAATAAAAATTGCCGCCCTATAGAGCGATCACCGTGCTGGGAGAAAACAAAGATTTACTACACCTTGGAAATGAATTGCTACGTGCTTATATGACTTTGAACGAACTATCCAGTAGAATAACAACATGTCCTCTTCTATTCCCCCCACCCCCGTGGACATCATGCTGCTGGTGGTGTGTCATTTCCACCAAAAGCCCACTTGTTGGGAAAATAAAAATTGCAGCCTTGTAATGTGATCACCCTACTGTGAGAAAACAAAGATTCACTACACCTTGAAAATGAAATGCTACGTTATTATATGAACTAGAATGAACTATCTTTAAAACGCTATATAGCCTGAGTGCATACCTGTAGAATAACAACTTGTCCTCTTCCACTTGCCCCCGCCCCACCTTCTTGTGGACATCATGCTGCTGGTGGTGTGTCATTTTCACCAAAGGGCCACTTGATGGGCGAATAAAAATTGCAGCCTAGTAATGCGATCACCATGCAGGGAGAAAACAAAGATTTACTACACCTTAAAAATGAAATGCTACGTTCTTATTTGAACTTGAACGAACAATCCCGAATAAAATATAAAGCCTGAGTACATACCAGTAAAATAACAACTTGGCCTCTACTACTTCACCCCCTCCCCCCCATCTCGTGGACATCATGCTGCGGGTGGTGTGTCATTTCCACCAAAAGCACACTTGATTGGCAAATAAAAATTGCAGCCTTGTAATGCGATCACCCTGGTGTGAGAAAACTAAGATTTACTACACTTGGCAATAAAATGCAAAGCTCTCATATGAACGTGAATGAAAAATCTGTAAAATACTACAAAGCCTGAGTACATACCAGTAGAATAACAACTTGTCCTCTTCCACTTCCCCCCCCCCCCCTCCCCCTCCCAACCCCCTCTGGTGGTCATAATGCTGCTGGTGGGGGTCATTTCCAACAAAACCCACTTTATGGCCAAATAAAAATTGCAGGCTTGTAATGCGACCACCCTGCTGTGAGAAAATAAAGATTTACTACACCTTGGAAATTAAATGCTACGTTCTTATATGAACTTGAACAAACAATCTTTAAAATATTATAAAGAATGAGTACATACCAGTAGAATGACAACATGTCCTCTTCCACTTCACCCTCCCCTCCCCATGTGGACATCTTGCTGCTGCTGGTGTGTCATTTCCACCAAAATCTCACTTGATGGGCAAATAAAACTAGCAACCTTGTAATGCGATCACCCTTCTGTGAGAAAACAAAGATTTACTACACCTTAGAAATAAAATGTCACATTCTTATATGACCTTGAACGAACTATCTTTAAAACACTATAAAGCCTGAGCACATACCTGTAGAATAACAACTTGTCCTCTTTCACTTCCCCCCCTCCTCACGGTCTCGTGGACATTATGCTGCGGGTTGCATGTCATTTCCAACAAAAGCCCACTTGATGGGCAAATAAAAATTTCAGCCTTGTAATGCGATCACCCTGCTCTGAGTAAACAAAGATTTACTACACCTTGGAAGTTAAATGCTACGTTCTTATATGAACTTGAACGAACAATGTTTAAAATACTATAAAGCCTGAGTACATACCAGTAGAATAACAACTATTCCTCATCCACTCCCTCCCCCTCCCCCCCCCCCACCCAAGGACTTCATGCCACTGGTGGTGTGACAATTCCACAATAGTGCACTTTATAGGCAAATAAAAACTGCAGCCTTGTAATGCGAACTCCCTTCTGTGAGAAAACAAAGATTTACTACAACTTGGAAATAAATTGCTACGTTCTTATGTGAACTTGAACGAACAATCTTCAAAATACGATAAACCCTGAATACATACCAGTAGAATAACAACTTTCCACTTCCCCCCCCCCCCCTCACCATGTGAACATCATGATGGTAGTGGTGTGTCATATCAACCAAAAGACCACTTGACGTACAAACAAAAATTGCAGCCTTGTAACGCGATCAACCTGCTGTGAGAAAACAACGATTTACTACATCTTGGAAATTAAATGCTACGTTCTTATATGAACTTGAATGAACAATGTTTAAAATACTATAAAGCCTCAGTACGTACCAGTAGAATAACAAAACGTCCTCTTTAAGTTCCCCCCCCCCCCCCCCCCACATCCCATGGACATCATGCCGCTGGTGGTGTGTCATTTCCACCAAAAGGCCACTTGATAGGCAAATATATATTGTAGCATTGTAATGCGATCACCCTGCTGTGAGAAAACAAAGATTTACTACACCATGGAAATAAAATGCTACATTCTTATATGAACTTGAACGAACAATTTTCAAAATACTATAAATCCTGAGTATATACCAGTAGAATAACAACTTTCCATTTCCCCAACCCCACACGTGGACATCAGGCTGGTGGTGGCGTGTCATATCCACCAAAAGTGCACATGACGGGCAAATAAAAATTGCAGCCTTGTAATGCGATCACCCTGCTGTGAGAAAACAAAGATTTACTACACCTTGGAAATAAAATGCTACGTACTTATATGAACTTGAACGAACAATCTTCAAATTACTATAAAGATTGAGTACATACCAGTAGAATAACATCTTTAAACTTCCCCCTCCCCCCACACCCCCACGCGTGGACATCATGCAGGTAGTGGTGTGTCATATCCACCAAGAGCCCACTTGATGGGCAAATAAAAATTGCAGCCTTGAAGGTGATTACCCTGCTGTGAGAAAACAAAGATTTACTACACCTTGGAACTTAAATGCAACGTTCTTATATGAACTTGAACGAACAATGTTTAAAATACTATAAAGCCTGAGTACATACCTGTAGATTAGCAACATGTCCTCTTCCAATCCTCACCCCCCCCCCCCTCCCATAGCACACTCTCATGGGCCACATGCTGCTGGTGGTGTCTCATTTCCACCAAAAGCCCACTTGATAGGAAAATAAAAATTGCAGCCTTGTAATGCAATCATCCTTCTGTGAGATAACAAAGATTTACTACACCTTGGAAATAAAATGCCACATTCTTATATGACCTTGAACGAACTATCTTTAAAACACTATAAAGCCAGAGTACATACCAGTAGAATAACAACTTGTCCTCTTTCACTTCCCCCCCTCCTCCCCGTCTCGTGGACATCATGCTGCAGGTTGCGTGTCATTTCCACCAAAAGCCCACTTGATGGGCAAATAAAATTGCAGCCTTGTAATGCGATCACCCTGCTCTGAGAAAACAAAGATTTACTACAACTTGGAAATAAATGGCTACGTTCTTATGTGAACTTGAACGAACAATGTTTAAAATACACTCCTGGAAATTGAAATAAGAACCCCGTGAATTCATTGTCCCAGGAAGGGGAAACTTTATTGACACATTCCTGGGGTAAGATACATCACATGATCACATTGACAGAACCACAGGCACATAGACACAGGCAACAGAGCATGCACAATGTCGGCACTAGTACAGTGTATCTCCACTTTTCGCAGCAATGCAGGCTGCTATTCTCCCATGGAGACGATTGTAGAGATGCTGGATGTAGTCCTGTGGAACGGCTTTCCATGCCATTTCCACCTGGCGCCTCATTTGGACCAGTGTTCGTGCTGGACGTGCAGACCGCGTGAGACGACGCTTCATCCAGTCCCAAACATGCTCAATGGGGGACAGATCCGGAGATCTTGCTGGCCAGGGTAGTTGACTTACACCTTCTAGAGCACGTTGGGTGGCACGGGATACATGCACACGTGCATTGTCCTGTTGGAACAGCAAGTTCCCTTGCCGGTTTAGGAATGGTAGAACAATGGGTTCGATGACGGTTTGGATGTACTGTGCACTATTCAGTATCCCCTCGACGATCACCAGTGGTGTACGGCCAGTGTAGGAGATCGCTCCCCACACCATGATGCCGGGTGTTGGCCCTGTGTGCCTTGGTCGTATGCAGTCCTGATTGTGGCGCTCACCTGCACGGCGCCCAACACGAATACGACCATCATTGGCACCAAGGCAGAAGCGACTCTCATCGCTGAAGACGACACGTCTCCATTCGTCCCTCCATTCACGCCTGTCGCGACACCAATGGGGGCGGGCTGCACGATGTTGTGGCGTGAGCGGAAGACGGCCTAATGGTGTGCGGGACCGTAGCCCAGCTTCATGGAGACGGTTGTGAATGGTCCTCGCCGGTACCCCAGGAGCAACAGTGTCCCTAATTTGCTGGGAAGTGGCGGTGCGGTCCCCTACGGTCTTGGCGTGCATCCGTTCGTTGCTGCGGTATATACTCAGGATTTCCCTGGTCGACGGGCACGTGCACCTTCCGCCGACCACTGGCGACAACATCGATGTACTGTGGAGACCTCACGTCCCACGTGTTGAGCAATTCGGCGGTACGTCCACCCGGCCTCTTGCATGCCCACTATACGCCCTCGCTCAAAGTCCGTCAACTGCACATATGGTTCACGTCCACGATGTCGCGGCATGCTACCAGTGTTTAAGACTGCGATGGACCTCCGTATGACACGGCAAACTGGCTGACACTGACGGCGGTGGTGCAAAAATGCTGCGAAGCTAGCGCCATTCAACGGCCAACACCGCGGTTCCTGGTGTGTCCGCTGTGCCGTGCGTGTGATCATTGCTCGTACAGCCCTCTCGCAGTGTCCGGACCAAGTATGGTGGGTCTGACACACCCGTGTCAATGTGTTCTTTTTTCCATTTCCAGGAGTGTACTATAAAGCCTGAGTACATACCAGTAGAATAACAATTTGTCCTCTTTAAATTTGGCCCCCCCCCCCCCCCCCCATCCCGTGGACATCATGCCGCTGGTGGTGTGTCATTTCCACCAAAAGGCCACTTGATAGGCAAATAAATATTGCAGCATTGTAATGCGATCACCCTGCTGTGAGAAAACAAAGATTTACTACACCTTGGAAATAAAATGCTACGTTCTTATATGAACTTGAACGAATAATTTTCAAAATACTATAAAGCCTGAGTATATACCAGTGGAATAACAACTTTCCATTTCCCCAACCCCACACGTGGACATCATGCTGGTGGTGGTGTGTCATATCCACCAAAAGTGCACTTGACGGGCAAATAAAAATTACAGCCTGATAATGCGATCACCCTGCTGTGAGAAAACAAAGATTTACTACACCTTGGAAATAAAATGCTATGTTCTTATATGAACTTGAACAAACAATCTTTAAAACACTGTAAAAACCAGAGTACATACCAGCAGATAAACAACATGCCCTCTTCCACTCCCCTACCCTCTCGTGGACATCACGCTGCTGGTGGTGTGTCATTTCCACCAAAAGCCCCTTTGATGGGCAAATAAAAATTGCAACCTAGTAATGCGATCACCCTGCTGTGAGAAAACAAAGATATACTACACATTAGAAATAAAATGCTACGTTATTAATTTAGGTTGAACGAACAATCTTTAAAACACTATAAAGACTGAGTACATACCTGTAGAATAACAACTTGTCCTCTTCCAATTCCACTGTCGCCCCCTCTCATGGACATCATGCTGGTGGTGGTGTGTATTTTCCACCAAATGCCCACTTGATGGGCAAATAAAAATCGCAGCCTTGTAATGCGATCACCCTGCTGTGAGAAAACAAAGATTTACTACACCTCGGAAATAAAATGCTACATTCTTATATGAACTTGAATTAACAATCTTTAAAATACTATAAAGCCTGAGTACTTACCAGTAGAATAACAATTTGTCCTCTAGCACTTCCCCCAACCCCCCACAACTCCCCCCCCCCCCCTTACTGGTGGACATTATGCTGCTGGTGGTGTGTCATTTCCACCTAAAGCCCACTTGATGGGCAAATAAAAATTGCAGCCCTGTAGAGCGATCACCGTGCTGGGAGAAAACAAAGATTTACTACACCTTGGAAATGAATTGCTACGTGCTTATATGACTTTGAACGAACTATCCAGTAGAATAACAACATGTCCTCTTCTATTCCCCCCACCCCCGTGGACATCATGCTGCTGGTGGTGTGTCATTTCCACCAAAAGCCCACTTGTTGGGAAAATAAAAATTGCAGCCTTGTAATGTGATCACCCTACTGTGAGAAAACAAAGATTCACTACACCTTGAAAATGAAATGCTACGTTATTATATGAACTAGAATGAACTATCTTTAAAACGCTATATAGCCTGAGTACATACCTGTAGAATAACAACTTGTCCTCTTCCACTTGCCCCCGCCCCACCTTCTTGTGGACATCATGCTGCTGGTGGTGTGTCATTTTCACCAAAGGGCCACTTGATGGGCGAATAAAAATTGCAGCCTAGTAATGCGATCACCATGCAGGGAGAAAACAAAGATTTACTACACCTTAAAAATGAAATGCTACGTTCTTATTTGAACTTGAACGAACAATCCCGAATAAAATATAAAGCCTGAGTACATACCAGTAAAATAACAACTTGGCCTCTACCACTTCACCCCCTCCCCCCCATCTCGTGGACATCATGCTGCGGGTGGTGTGTCATTTCCACCAAAAGCACACTTGATTGGCAAATAAAAATTGCAGGCTTGTAATGCGACCACCCTGCTGTGAGAAAATAAAGATTTACTACACCTTGGAAATTAAATGCTACGTTCTTATATGAACTTGAACAAACAATCTTTAAAATATTATAAAGAATGAGTACATACCAGTAGAATGACAACATGTCCTCTTCCACTTCACCCTCCCCTCCCCATGTGGACATCTTGCTGCTGCTGGTGTGTCATTTCCACCAAAATCTCACTTGATGGGCAAATAAAAATAGCAACCTTGTAATGCGATCACCCTTCTGTGAGAAAACAAAGATTTACTACACCTTGGAAATAAAATGTCACATTCTTATATGACCTTGAACGAACTATCTTTAAAACACTATAAAGCCTGAGCACATACCAGTAGAATAACAACTTGTCCTCTTTCACTTCCCCCCCTCCTCGCGGTCTCGTGGACATTATGCTGCGGGTTGCGTGTCATTTCCAACAAAAGCCCACTTGATGGGCAAATAAAAATTTCAGCCTTGTAATGCGATCACCCTGCTCTGAGTAAACAAAGATTTACTACACCTTGGAAGTTAAATGCTACGTTCTTATATGAACTTGAACGAACAATGTTTAAAATACTATAAAGCCTGAGTACATACCAGTAGAATAACAACTATTCCTCATCCACTCCCTCCCCCTCCCCCCCCCCCAAGGACTTCATGCCACTGGTGGTGTGACAATTCCACAATAGTGCACTTTATAGGCAAATAAAAACTGCAGCCTTGTAATGCGAACTCCCTTCTGTGAGAAAACAAAGATTTACTACAACTTGGAAATAAATTGCTACGTTCTTATGTGAACTTGAACGAACAATCTTCAAAACACGATAAACCCTGAATACATACCAGTAGAATAACAACTTTCCACCCCCCCCCCCCTCCTCACCGTGTGAACATCATGATGGTAGTGGTGTGTCATATCAACCAAAAGACCACTTGACGTACAAACAAAAATTGCAGCCTTGTAATGCGATCAACCTGCTGTGAGAAAACAACGATTTACTACATCTTAGAAATTAAATGCTACGTTCTTATATGAACTTGAATGAACAATGTTTAAAATACTTTAAAGCCTCAGTACGTACCAGTAGAGTAACAAAATGTCCTCTTTAAGTTCCCCCCCCCCCCCCCCCCCACATCCCATGGACATCATGCCGCTGGTGGTTTGTCATTTCCACCAAAAGGCCACTTGATAGGCAAATATATATTGCAGCATTTTAATGCGATCACCCTGCTGTGAGAAAACAAAGATTTACTACACCATGGAAATAAAATGCTACGTTCTTATATGAACTTGAACGAACAATTTTCAAAATACTATAAATCCTGAGTATATACCAGTAGAATAACAACTTTCCATTTCCCCAACCCCACACGTGGACATCAGGCTGGTGGTGGTGTGTCATATCCACCAAAAGTGCACATGACGGGCAAATAAAAATTGCAGCCTTGTAATGCGATCACCCTGCTGTGAGAAAACAAAGATTTACTACACCTTGGAAATAAAATGCTACGTACTTATATGAACTTGAACGAACAATCTTCAAATTACTATAAAGATTGAGTACATACCTGTAGAATAACATCTTTAAACTTCCCCCTCCCCCCACACCCCCACGCGTGGACATCATGCAGGTAGTGGTGTGTCATATCCACCAAGAGCCCACTTGATGGGCAAATAAAAATTGCAGCCTTGAAGGTGATCACCCTGCTGTGAGAAAACAAAGATTTACTACACCTTGGAACTTAAATGCAACGTTCTTATATGAACTTGAACGAACAATGTTTAAAATACTATAAAGCCTGAGTACATACCTGTAGATTAGCAACATGTCCTCTTCCAATCCTCACCCCCCCCCCCCCCCTCCCATAGCACACTCTCATGGGCCACATGCTGCTGGTGGTGTCTCATTTCCACCAAAAGCCCACTTGATAGGAAAATAAAAATTGCAGCCTTGTAATGCAATCATCCTTCTGTGAGATAACAAAGATTTACTACACCTTGGAAATAAAATGCCACATTCTTATATGACCTTGAACGAACTATCTTTAAAACACTATAAAGCCAGAGTACATACCAGTAGAATAACAACTTGTCCTCTTTCACTTCCCCCCCTCCTCCCCGTCTCGTGGACATCATGCTGCAGGTTGCGTGTCATTTCCACCAAAAGCCCACTTGATGGGCAAATAAAATTGCAGCCTTGTAATGCGATCACCCTGCTCTGAGAAAACAAAGATTTACTACAACTTGGAAATAAATGGCTACGTTCTTATGTGAACTTGAACGAACAATGTTTAAAATACACTCCTGGAAATTGAAATAAGAACCCCGTGAATTCATTGTCCCAGGAAGGGGGAAACTTTATTGACACATTCCTGGGGTAAGATACATCACATGATCACATTGACAGAACCACAGGCACATAGACACAGGCAACAGAGCATGCACAATGTCGGCACTAGTACAGTGTATCTCCACTTTTCGCAGCAATGCAGGCTGCTATTCTCCCATGGAGACGATTGTAGAGATGCTGGATGTAGTCCTGTGGAACGGCTTTCCATGCCATTTCCACCTGGCGCCTCATTTGGACCAGTGTTCGTGCTGGACGTGCAGACCGCGTGAGACGACGCTTCATCCAGTCCCAAACATGCTCAATGGGGGACAGATCCGGAGATCTTGCTGGCCAGGGTAGTTGACTTACACCTTCTAGAGCACGTTGGGTGGCACGGGATACATGCAGACGTGCATTGTCCTGTTGGAACAGCAAGTTCCCTTGCCGGTTTAGGAATGGTAGAACGATGGGTTCGATGACGGTTTGGATGTACTGTGCACTATTCAGTGTCCCCTCGACGATCACCAGTGGTGTACGGCCAGTGTAGGAGATCGCTACCCACACCATGATGCCGGGTGTTGGCCCTGTGTGCCTTGGTCGTATGCAGTCCTGATTGTGGCACTCACCTGCACGGCGCCCAACACGCATACGACCATCATTGGCACCAAGGCAGAAGCGACTCTCATCGCTGAAGACGACACGTCTCCATTCGTCCCTCCATTCACGCCTGACGCGACACCAATGGGGGCGGGCTGCACGATGTTGTGGCGTGAGCGGAAGACGGCCTAATGGTGTGCGGGACCGTAGCCCAGCTTCATGGAGACAGTTGTGAATGGTCCTCGCCGATACCCTAGGAGCAACAGTGTCCCTAATTTGCTGGGAAGTGGCGGTGCGGTCCCCTACGGTCTTGGCGTGCATCCGTTCGTTGCTGCGGTCCGGTCCCTGGTCGACGGGCACGTGCACCTTCCGCCGACCACTGGCGACAACATCGATGTACTGTGGAGACCTCACGTCCCACGTGTTGAGCAATTCGGCGGTACGTCCACCCGGCCTCTTGCATGCCCACTATACGCCCTCGCTCAAAGTCCGTCAACTGCACATATGGTTCACGTCCACGATGTCGCGGCATGCTACCAGTGTTTAAGACTGTGATGGACCTCCGTATGATACGGCAAACTGGCTGACACTGACGGCGGCGGTGCAAAAATGCTGCGAAGCTAGCGCCATTCAACGGCCAACACCGCGGTTCCTGGTGTGTCCGCTGTGCCGTGCGTGTGATCATTGCTCGTACAGCCCTCTCGCAGTGTCCGGACCAAGTATGGTGGGTCTGACACACCCGTGTCAATGTGTTCTTTTTTCCATTTCCAGGAGTGTACTATAAAGCCTGAGTACATACCAGTAGAATAACAATTTGTCCTCTTTAAATTTGGCACCCCCCCCCCCCCCCCCATCCCGTGGACATCATGCCGCTGGTGGTGTGTCATTTCCACCAAAAGGCCACTTGATAGGCAAATAAATATTGCAGCATTGTAATGCGATCACCCTGCTGTGAGAAAACAAAGATTTACTACACCTTGGAAATAAAATGCTACGTTCTTATATGAACTTGAACGAATAATTTTCAAAATACTATAAAGCCTGAGTATATACCAGTGGAATAACAACTTTCCATTTCCCCAACCCCACACGTGGACATCATGCTGGTGGTGGTGTGTCATATCCACCAAAAGTGCACTTGACGGGCAAATAAAAATTACAGCCTGATAATGCGATCACCCTGCTGTGAGAAAACAAAGATTTACTACACCTTGGAAATTATATGCTACGTTCATATTTGAACTTGAACAAACAATCTCTAAAAGACTATAAAGCCTCAGTACATACCAGTAGATAACAACTTGTCCACTTCCACTTCCCCCCCCCCCCCCCTCGTGGACATCATGCTCTTGGTGGTATTTCCACCAAACGCCCACTTGATTGGCCAATTAAAAATTGCAGCCTTGTAATGGGATCACCCTAATGTGTGAAAAAAAAGATTTACTACAATTTGGAAATTAAATGCTTAGTTCCTATATGAACTTGCATGAGCAGTCTTTAAAATACCATAAAGAATGAGTACATACCAGAAGAATAACAACTTGTCCACTTCCACTTGCCCGCTCCCTACCCCCCCCACCCCCGCCCCTCGTGTACATCATGCTGCTGGTGGTACGTTATTTCCACCAAAACCCCAATTGATGGGCAAAGAAAAATTGCAGCCTTGTAATGCAATCACCCAGCTGTAAGAAAACAAAGATTTACTACACCTTGGAAATTCAATGCTATGTACTTATATGAACTTGAACGAACAATCTTCAAAATACAATAAAGCCTGAGTACATTTCAGTAGAATAACAACTTGTCCTCTTCCACTTCCCCCCCCACCCCCCCTCACTCACTCGTGGATGTAATGCTGGAGGTGGTGTGTCATTACCATCAAAAGCTCACATGATTGGCAAATAAAAATTGCAGCCCTGTAAAGCGATCACCCTGGTGTGAGAAAACAAAGATTTACTACACTTGGCAATAAAATGCAAAGTTCTCATATGAACGTGAATGAAAAATCTGTAAAATACTATAAAGCCAGTGTACATACCAGTAGAATAACACCTTGTCCTCTTCCACTTCCCCCAGCCCCCTCTCATGGACATCATGCTGCTGGTGGTGTGTCATTTCCACCTAAAGCCCACTTGACGGGCAAATAAAAATTGCAGCCTTGTAATGCAATCACCCTGCTGTGAGAAAACAAAGATTTACTACACCTTGGAAATTAAATGCTACGTTCTTATTTGACCTTGAACGAACAATGCCGAAAATACTATAAAGCCTGAGTACATACCAGTAAAATAACAACTTGGCCCCTACCACTTCACCCCCTCTCCCCCATCTCGTGGATTTCATGCTGCGGGTGGTGTCATTTCCACCAAAAGCATACTTGATTGGCAAATAAAAATTGCAGCCTTATAAAGCGATCACCCTGGTGTGAGAAAACAACGATTTACTACACTTGGCAATAAAATGCAAAGTTCTCATATGAACGTGAATGAAAAATCTGTAAAATACTATAAAGCCTGAGTACATACCAGTGGAATAACAACTTGTACACTTCCACTTGCCCACTCCCCCTCCAAACACCCCGCCCCCCCCTCGTGGACATCTTGCCACTGGTGGTACGTTATTTCCACAAAAAGCCCACTTGATTGGCAAATAAAAATTGGTGCCTTGTAATGTGATCACCCTGGTGTGAGAAAACAAAGATTTACTACACCTTGGAAATTAAATGCTACGTTCTTATATGAACTTGTACGAACAATCTCTAAAATACTATACAGCCTGAGTACATACCAGTAGAATGACAACTTGTCCTCTTCCTCTTCCACCCCCCCCCTCGTGGACATCATGATGCTGGTGGTGTGTCATTTCCACCAAAACCCCACTTGATGGGCAAATATAAATTGCTGCCCAGTAATGCGATCACCCTGCAGGGAGAAAACAAATATTTACTAAACCTTGGAAATTAAATGCTACGTTCTTATATGAACTTGAACAAACAATCTTTAAATTATTATAAAGAATGAGTACATACCAGTAGAATGACAACATGTCCTCTTCCACTTCACCCTCCCCTCCCCATGTGGACATCTTGCTGCTGCTGGTGTGTCATATCAACCAAAATCTCACTTGATGGGCAAATAAAAATTGCAGCCTTGTAATGCGATCACCCTGCTGTGAGAAAACAAAGATTTACTACACCTTGGAACTTAAATTCTACGTTCTTATATGAATTTGAACGATCAATCTTTAAAATACTATAAAGCCTTAGTAGATACCAGTAGAATAACAACTTGTCCCCTTCCATTCCACCCTTCCCCCCCACCCCGTGGACATCATGCTGCGGGTTACGTGTCATTTCCACCAAAAGCCCACTTGATGGGCAAATATAAATTGCAGCCTTGTAATGCGATCTCCCTGCTCTGAGTAAACAAAGATTTATTACACCTTGGAAGTTAAATGCTACGTTCTTATATGAACTTGAACGATCAATCTTCAAAATACTATAAAGCCTGAGTACTTACCAGTAGAATAACAACTATACCTCTTCCACTCCCCCCTCCCCCCCACCCTGTGGTCATCAAGCTGGGAGTCGTGTGTCATATCCACCAACAGCCCACTTGACGGAAAAATAAAAATTGCAGCCTTGCAATGCGATCAACCTGATGTGAGAAAACAAAGATTTACTACACCTTAGAAATTAAATGCTACGTTCTTATATGAACTTGAACAAACAATGTTTAAAATACTATAGAGGCTGAGTACATACCAGTAGGATAACAACTTGTCCTCTTTAACTTCCCCCCCTCCTCCCCCCATCCCATGGACATCATGCCACTGGTGGTGTGTCATTTCTACCAAAAGGCCACATGATAGGCAAATAAATATTGCAACATTGTAATGCGATCACCCTGCTGTGAGAAAACAAAGATTTACTACACCTTGGAAATAAAATGCTACGTTCTTATATGAACTTGAACGAACAATTTTCAAAATACTATAAAGCCTGAGTATATACCAGTAGAATAACAACTTTCCATTTCCACAACACCACACGTGGACATCACGCTGGTGGTGGTGTGTCATATCCACCAAAAGCGCACTAGACGGGCAAATAAAAATTACAGCCTGATAATGCGATCACCCTGCTGTGAGAAAACAAAGATTTACTACACCTTGGAAATTAAATGCTACGTTCGTATTTGAACTTGAACGAACAATCTCTGAAGTACACTCCTGGATATTGAAATAAGAACACCGTGAATTCATTGTCCCAGGAAGGGTAACCTTTATTGACACATTCCTGAGGTCAGATACATCACATGATCACACTGACCGAACCACAGGCACATAGACACAGGCAACAGAGCATGCACAATGTCGGCACTAGTACAGTGTATATCCACCTTTCGCAGCAATGCAGGCTGCTATTCCCCCATGGAGACGATCGCAGAGATGCTGGATGTAATCCTGTCTAACGGCTTAAATGCCATTTCCACCTGGCGCATCCAAACATGCTCAATGGGGGACAGATCCGGAGATCTTGCTGGCCAGGGTAGTTGACTTACACCTTCTAGAGCACGTTGGGTGGCACGGGATACATGCAGACGTGCATTGTCCTGTTGGCACAGCAAGTTCCCTTGCCGGTCTAGGAGTGGTAGAACGATGGGTTCGATGACGGTTTGGATGTACCGTGCACTATTCAGTGTCCCCTCGACGATCACCAGTGGTGTACGGCCAGTGTAGGAGATCGCTACCCACACCATGATGCCTGGTGTTGGCCCTGTGTGACTCGGTCGTATGCATTCCTGATTGTGGCGCTCAACTGCATGGCGCCAAACTTGCATACGGCCATCATTGGCACCAAGGCAGAAGCGACTCTCATCGCTGAAGACGATACGTATCCATTCGTCCCTCCATTCACGCCTGTCGCGACACCACTGGGGGCGGGCTGCACGATGTTGTGGCGTGAGCGGAAGACGGCCTAACGGTGTGCGGGACCGTAGCCCAGCTTCATGGAGACGGTAGCGAATGGTCCTCGCCGATACCCCAGGAGCAACAGTGTCCCTAATTTGCTGGGAAGTGGCGGTGCGGTCCCCTACGGCACTGCGTAGGATCCTACGGTCTTGGCGTGCATCCGTGCGTCGCTGCGGTCCGGTCCCAGGTCGACGGGCACATGCACATTCCGCCGACCACTGGCGACAACATCGATGTACTGTGGAGACCTCAGGCCCCACGTGTTGAGCAATTCGGCGGGACGTCCACCCGGCCTCCTACATACCCACTATACGCCCTCGCTCAAAGTCCGTCAAATGCACATACGGTTCACGTCCACGCTGTCGCGGCATGCTACCAGTGTTAAAGACTATGATGGAGCTCCGTATGCCACGGCAAACTGGCTGAAACTGACAGCGGCGGTGCACAAATGCTGCGCAGCTAGCGCCATTCGACGGCCAACACCGCGGTTCCTGGTGTGTCCGCTGTGCCGTGCGTGTGATCATTGCTTGTACAGCCCTCTCGCAGTGTCCGGAGCAAGTACGGTGGGTGTGACACACCGGTGTCAATGTGTTCTTTTTTCCATTTCCAGGAGTGTACTATAAAGCCTCAGTACATACCAGTAGATAACAACTTGTCCTCTTCCACTTCCCCCCCCCCCCCCCCCCTCTCGTGGACATCATGCTGTTGGTGGTATTTCCACCAAACGCCCACTCGATTGGCCAAATAAAAATTGCAGCCTTGTAATGGGATCAACCTGGTGTGTGAAAAAAAAGATTTACTAGTATTTGGAAATTAAATGCTTAGTTCCTATATGAACTTGCACGAGCTATCTTTAAAATACCATAAGGCCTGAGTGCATACCAGTAGAATAACAACTTGTCCTCTTACACTCCCCTCCCCCTTCACCACCCCCCAATATGGACATCATGCTGCTGGTGGTGCGACATTTCCACCAAAAGCCATTTTTTAATGGGAAAATAAAAATTGCAGCCTTGTAATGCGACCATCCTGCTGTGAGAAAACAAAGATTTACTACACCTTGGAAATGAAATGCTATGTTCTTATATGAACTTGAATGGACAATCTTTAAAATACTATAAAGCCTGAGTACTTACCAGCAGAATAACAACTATTCCTCTTCCACTCCCCCCCCCCCCCCCCCCCCCAATGGACATCATGCCACTGGTGGTGTGTCAATTCCACAAAAGTCCACTTTATAGGCAAATAAAAATTGCAGCCTTGTAATGCGAACAATCTTCAAATACGATAAACCCTGAATACATACCAGTAGAATTACAACTTTCCACTCCCCCCCCTGTGGACATCATGCTGGTAGTGGTGTGTCATATCCACCAAAAGCGCACTTGACTTGCAAATAAAAATTACAGCCTGATAATGCGATCACCCTGCTGTGTCAAAACAAAGATTTACTACACCTTGGAAATGAAATGCTACGTTCTTATATGAACTTGGATGAACAATCTTTAAAATACTATCAAGCCTGAGTACATACCAGTGGAATAACAACTTGTCCTCTCCCACTTCCCCCCCCCCCCCTCGCCCCCCTCCCCCATCATGGTTATCATGCTGCTGGTGGTGTGTCATTCCCACCAAAAATCAACTTAATGGGCAAATAAAAATTGCAGCCTTGTAATGGGATCACCCTGGTCTGTGAAAAAACAGATTTAGTACAATTTGGAAATTAAATGCTTAGTTCCCATATGAACTTGCACGAGCAATCTTTAAAATACCATAAAGCCTGGGTACATACCAGTAGAATAACAACTTGTCCACTTCCACTTGCCCGCTCCCTCCCTCCCCCGGCCCCTTCGTGTACATCATGCTGCTGGTGGTACGTTATTTCCACCAAAACCCCAATTGATGGGCAAAGAAAAATTGCAGCCTTGTAATGCAATCACCCTGCTGTAAGAAAACAAAGATTTACTACACCATTGAAATTCAATGCTACATACATATATGAACTTGAACGAACAATCTTTAAAATACAATAAAGGCTGAGTACATTTCAGTAGAATAACAACTTGTCCGCTTCCACTCCCCCCCCCCCCCCCTTCACACGTAGATGTAATGCTGGAGGTGGTGTGTCATTACTGCCAAAAGCTCACATGATGGGCAATTAAAAATTGCAGTTTTATAAAGCGAACACCCTGCTGTGAGAAAACAAAGATTTACTACACCTTGGAAATGAAATGCTACGTTCTTATATGAACTTGAATGAACAATCTTTAAACCACTATAAAGCCGAGTACATACCAGTAGAATAACAACTTGTCCTCTTACACTCCCCCTCCCCCCTCACCACCCCCCTATATGGAGATCATGCTGCTGGTGGTGTGACATTTCCACCAAAATCCTGGTCAGGTTGTGCCACAAAATTGGTGATCCCTTGATGCCTCAGGACATGTCCTACCAACCGATACCTTCTTCCGGTTAGGTTGTGCCACAAAATTCTCTTCTCCCCAATCCTATTCAATACTTCCTCATTAGTTACGTGATCTACCCATATAATCTTCAGCATTCTTCTGTAGCGCCACATTTCGAAAGCTTCTATTCTCTTCTTGTCCAAACTATTTATCGTCCATGTTTCACTTCCATACATGGCTACACTCCATTCAAATACTTTCAGAAATGACTTCCTGACACATAAATCAATACTGGTTGTTAACAAATTTCTCTTCTTCAGAAACGCTTTCCTTGCCATTGCCAGCCTACATTTTATATCCTCTCTACTTCGACCCTCATCAGTTACTTTGCTCCCCAAATAGGAAAACTCCTTTACTACTTTAAGTGCCTCATTTCCTAATCTAATTCCCTCAGCATCACCTGTCTTAATTAGACTACATTCCATTATCCTTGTTTTGCATTTGTTGATGTTCATCTTATATCCTCCTTTCTAGACACTGTCCATTCCATTCAACTGCTCTTCCCAGTCCTTTGCTGTCTCTGACAGAATTACAATGACATCGGCGAATCTCAAAGTTTTTGTTACTTCTACGTGAATTTCAATACTTACACCAAATTTTTCTTTTGTTTCCTTTACTGCTTGCTCAATATACAGATTGAACAACATCGAGGAGAGGCTACAATCCTGTCTTACTCCCTTCCCAACCACTGCTTCCCTTTCATGTCCCTCGACTCTTATAACTGCCATCTGGTTTCTGTACAAATTGTATATAGCCTTTCGCTTCCTGTATTCTACACCTGTCACCTTTAGAATTTGAAAGAGAGTATTCCAGTCAACATTGTCAAAAGCTTTCTCTAAGGCTACGAATGCTAGAAACGTAGGTTTGCCATTCCTTAATCTTTCTTCTAAGATAAATCGTGAGGTCAGTATTGCCTCATGTGTTCCAGTGTTTCTACGGAATCCGAACTGATCTTCCCCATAGTTGGCTTCTACTAGTTTTTCCATTCGTCTGTAAAGAATTTGTGTTAGTACACACCAGTAGAATAACAACTTGTCCTCTTCCACTTCCCCTCCCCCCCCCCACACACTATCGTGGACCTCAAGCTGCTGGTGGTGTGTCATTTCCTCCAAAAGCCCACTTGATGGGCAAATAAAAATTGCAGCCTTGTAATGCGACCACCCTGCTGAGAGAAAACAAAGATTTACTACACCTTGGAAATAAGATGCTGCGTTCTTATATGAACTTGAACGAACTATCTTTAAAACACTATAAAGCCTGAGTACATACCAGTGGAATAACAACTTGTCCTCTTCCACTTCCCCCCAACCCTCTCGTGGACATCATGCTGCTGGTGGTGTGTCATTTTCACCAAAAGCCCACTTGATGGGCAAATAAAAATTGCAGCCTTGTAAAGCGAACACCCTGCGGTGAGAAAACAAAGTTTACTACACCTTGGAAATAAAATGCTGCGTTCTTATATGAACTTGAATGAACTATCTTTAAAACACTATAAAGCCTGAGTACATACCAGTGGAATAACAACTTGACCTCTTCCATTTCCCCCCCTCCCCTCCACACACCCCCAACCACCCACCCCTACCCCACCCGAGCCCCCCCACCACCAACATGGACATCATGCTGCTGGTGGTGTGTCATTTCCACCAAAAGCCCACTTGATGAGCAAATTAAAATTGCAGCCTTGTAAAGCGAACACCCTGTGGTGAGAAAACAAAGTTTACTACACCTTGGAAATAAAATGCTGCGTTCTTATATGAACTTGAACGAACAATCTTTAAAACACTATAAAGACTGAGTACATACCAGTAGAATAACAACTGATCCGGTTCCACTTACCCCCCCCCCACACCCACACTTTCGTGGACATCGAGCTGCTGGTGGTGTGTCATTTCCACCAAAAGCCCACTGGATGGGCAAATAAACATTGCAGCCTTGTAATGCGATCACCCTGCTGTGAGAAAACAATGATTTCCAACACTTTGGAAATAAAATGCTACAATCCTATAAGAACTTGTACGAACTATTTATAAAACACTATAAACCCAGAGTATATACCAGTAGAATAACAACTTGTCCTCTTCGACTTCCACCCCCCCCCCCCCTCATGGACATCATGCTGCTGGTGGTGTGTCATTTCCACCAAAAGCCCACTTGATGGGCAAATATAAATTGCAGCCATGTAATGCGATCACCCTGCTGTGAGAAAATAAAGATTTACTACACCTTGGAAATTAAATGCTACGTTCTTATATGAACTTGAACGAACTATCTTTAAAATACTATAAAGCCTGAGTACATACCAGTAAAATAAAAACTTGGCCTGTACCACTTCCCCCCCTCCAACCCATCTCGTGGACTTCATGCTGCAGGTGGTGTGTCATTTTCACCAAAAGCCCACTTCATGGGCAAATAGAAATTGCAGCCTTGTAAAGCGATCACTCTGCTGTGAGAAAACAAAGATTTACTACACCTTGGAAATAAAATGCTACGTTCTTATATGAACTTGAATGAACTATCTTTAAAACAATATAAAGCCTGTGTACATACCAGTAGAATAACACCTTGTCCTCTACCAGTACCCCCAGCCCCCTCTCATGGACATCATGCTGCTGGTGGTGTGTCATTTCAACCAAAAGCTTACTTGATGGGCAAATAAAAATGGCAGCCTTGTAATGTGATCACCCTGCTGTGAGAAAACAAAGATTTACAACACCTTGGATATAAAATGCTACGTTCTTATGAGAACTTGAACGAACAATCTTTAAAACATTATAAAACCTGAGTACATAGCAGTAGAATAACAATTTGTCCTCTTCCAATCCCCCCCCCCCACCCCCCCGTTTCGTGGACATCATGCTGCTGGTGTTTTGTCATTTCCACCAAAAGCCCACTTGATGGGCAAATAAAAATTGCAGCCTTGTAATGCGATACCCTGCTGTGAGAAAACAAAGATTTACTAAACCTTGGTAATAAATTGCTACTTTCTTATACGGACTTGAACGAACAAACTTTAGAACACTATAATGCCTGAGTACATACCAGTAGAACAACAACTTGTCCTCTTACACTTCTCCCCCTTCCCCCCCCCCCCCCCCTCTTGTGGATATCATGCTGCTGGTGGTGTGTCATTTCCACCAAAAGCCCACTTGATGGGCAAATAAAAATTGCAGCCTTGTAAAGCGAACACCCTGCGGTGAGAAAACAAAGTTTACTACACCTTGGAAATAAAATGCTGCGTTCTTATATGAACTTGAATGAACTATCTTTAAAACACTATAAAGCCTGAGTACATACCAGTGGAATATCAACTTGACCACTTCCATTTCCCCCTCACCCCTCCACACCCCCCCAACCACCTACCCCTACCCCACCCCCAGCCCCCCCACCACCAACGTGGAAATCATGCTGCTGGTGGTGTGTCATTTCCACCAAAAGCCCACTTGATGAGCAAATTAAAATTGCAGCCTTGTAAAGCGAACACCCTGCGGTGAGAAAACAAAGTTTACTACACCTTGGAAATAAAATGCTGCGTTCTTATATGAACTTGAACGAACAATCTTTAAAACACTATAAAGCCTGAGTACATACCAGTAGAATAACATCTGATCTGGTTCCACTTACCCCCCCCCCCACACTCACACTTTCGTGGACATCGAGCTGCTGGTGGTGTGTCATTTCCACCAAAAGCCCACTGGTTGGGCAAATAAACATTGCAGCCTTGTAATGCGATCACCCTGCTGTGAGAAAACAATGATTTCCAACACTTTGGAAATAAAATGCTACGTTCCTATATGAACTTGTACGAACTATTTATAAAACACTATAAACCCAGAGTATATACCAGTAGAATAACAACTTGTCCTCTTCGACTTCCACCCCCCCCCTCGTGGACATCATGCTGCTGGTGGTGTGTCATTTCCACCAAAAGCCCACTTGATGGGCAAATATAAATTGCAGCCATGTAATGCAATCACCCTGCTGTGAGAAAATAAAGATTTACTACACCTTGGAAATTAAATGCTACATTCTTATATGAACTTGAACGAACAATCTTTAAAATATTATAAAACCTGAGTACATAGTAGTAGAATAACAATTTGTCCTCTTCCAATCCCCCCCGTTTCGTGGACATCATGCTGCTGGTGGTTTGTCATTTCCACCAAAAGCCCACTTGATGGGCAAATAAAAATTGCAGCCTTGTAATGCGATACCCTGTTGTGAGAAAACAAAGATTTACTAAACCTTGGTAATAAATTGCTACTTTCTTATACGGACTTGAACGAACAAACTTTAGAACACTATAATGCCTGAGTACATACCAGTAGAATAACAAACTGTCCTCTTACACTTCTCCCCCTTCCCCCCCCCCCCCCCTCTCGTGGACATCATGCTGCTGGTGGTGTGACATTGCCACCAAAAGCCCACTAGATGGGCAAATAAAAATTGCAGCCTTGTAATGCGATCACCCTGCTGTGAAAAATCTAAGATTTACTACACCTTAAAAAAAAAAAAAATGCTACGTTCGTATATGAAATTGAACGAACAATCGTCAGAACACTATAAAGCCTGCGTACATGTTGCTGTTGTTGTGGTCTTCAGTCCTGAGACTGGTTTGATGCAGCTCTCCATGCTACTCTATCCTGTGCAAGCTTTTTCATCTCCTAGTACCTCCTGCAACCTACATCCTTCTGAATCTGCTTAGTGTTTTCATCTCTTGGTCACCCTCTACGATTTTTACCCTCCACGCTGCCCTCCAATACTAAATTGGTGATCCCTTGATGCCTCAGGACATGTCCTACCAACCGATACCTTCTTCCGGTTAGGTTGTGCCACAAAATTCTCTTCTCCCCAATCCTATTCAATACTTCCTCATTAGTTACGTGATCTACCCATATAATCTTCAGCATTCTTGTGTAGCGCCACATTTCGAAAGCTTCTATTCTCTTCTTGTCAAAACTATTTATTGTCCATGTTTCACTTCCATACATGGCTACACTCCATTCAAATACTTTCAGAAATGACTTCCTGACACATAAATCAATACTGGTTGTTAACAAATTTCTCTTCTTCAGAAACGCTTTCCTTGCCATTGCCAGCATACATTTTATATCCTCTCTACTTCGACCATCATCAGTTACTTTGCTCCCCAAATAGGAAAACTCCTTTACTACTTTAAGTGCCTCATTTCCTAATCTAATTCCCTCAGCATCACCTGTCTTAATTAGACTACATTCCATTATTCTTGTTTTGCTTTTGTTTATGTTCATCTTATATCCTCCTTTCTAGACACTGTCCATTCCATTCAACTGCTCTTCCCAGTCCTTTGCTGTCTCTGACAGAATTACAATGACATTGGCGAACCTCAAAGTTTTTATTACCTCTACGTGAATTTCTATACCTACACCAAATTTTTCTTTTGTTTCCTTTACTGCTTGCTCAATATACAGATTCAACAACATCGGGGAGATGCTACAAGCCTGTCTTACTCCCTTCCCAACCATTGCTTCCCTTTCATGTCCCTCGACTCTTATAACTGCCATCTGGTTTCTGTACAAATTGTATATAGCCTTTCGCTTCCTGTATTCTACCCCTGTCACCTTTAGAATGTGAAAGAGAGTATTCCAGTCAACATTGTCAAAAGCTTTCTCTAAGTCTACGAATGCTAGAAACGTAGGTTAGCCATTCCTTAATCTTTCTTCTAAGATAAATCGTAAGGTCAGTATTGCCTCATGTGTTCCAGTGTTTCTACAGAATCCAAACTGATCTTCCCCAAAGTTGGCTTCTACTAGTTTTTCCATTCGTCTGTAAAGAATTTGTGTTAGTATATACCAGTAGAATAACAACTTATCCTCTTCCACTTACCCATCCCCCCCCCCCCACCACACACACTATCATGGACCTCAAGCTGCTGGTGGTGTGTCATTTCCTCCAAAAGCCCACTTGATGGGCAAATAAAAATTGCAGCCTTGTAATGCGATACCCTGCTGTGAGAAAACAAAGATTTACTAAATCTTGGAAATAAATTGCTACGTTCCAATATTAACTTGAACGAACAATCTTTACAACACTATAAAGCCTGAGTACATACCAGTAGATTAACAACTTGTCCTCTTCCACTCCCCACCCCTCCACACCCCCCCAACCACCCACCCCTACCACACGCCCATCCCCCCCCCCCCCCCCCCACCGCCAACGAAGACATCATGCTGCTGGTGGAGTGTCATTTCCACCAAAAGCCCACTTGATGGGCAAATAAAAATTGCAGCCTTGTAATGCGACCACCCTGCTGTGAGAAAACAAAGATTTACTACACCTCTGGAAATAAAATGCTGCATTCTTATATGAACTTGAACGAACTATCTTTCAAACACAATAAAGCCTGAATACATACCAGTAGAATAACAACTTGTCCTCTTCCACTTCCCCCCACCCCTCTCGTGGACATCATGCTGCTGGTGGTATGTCATTTCCACCAAAAGCCCACTTGATGGACAAATAAACTTTGCAGCCGTGTAATGCGATCACACTGCTGTGAGAAAAGAAAAATTTACTACACCTTGGAAATACAATTCTACGTTCTTATATGAACTTGAACGAACAATCTTTAAAACACTATAAAGCCTGAGTACATACCAGTAGAATAACAACTGATCCTGTTCCACTTAGCCCCCCCCACACTTTCGTGGACATCGAGCTGCTGGTGGTGTGTCATTTCCACCAACAGCCCACTTGATGGACAAATAAACATTGCAGCCATGTAATGCGATCACCCTGCCGTGAGAAAACAAAAATTTACTACACCTTGGAAATAAAATGCTTCGTTCTTATATGAACTTGAACGAACTATTTTTAAAACACTATAAAGCCAGAGTATATACCAGTAGAATAACAACTTGTACTCTTCCACTCCCCCCCCCCCCCCCTCTTGTGGACATCGCGCTGCTGGTGGTGTGTCATTTCCACCAAAAGCACAGTTGATGGGCAAATAAAAATTGCAGCCTTTAATGCGATCACCCTGCTGTGAGAAAATAAAGATTTACTACACTTTGGAAATAAAATGCAACGTTCTTATACGAACTTGAAAGAACAATCTCTAAAACACTATAGAGGCTGAGTACATACCAGTAGAATAACAACTTGTCCTGTTCCTCTAACCCCTTCGCACCCCTCTCGTGGATATCATGTTGCTGGTGGTGTGTCATTTCCACCAAAAGCCCAGTTGATGGGCAAATAAAAATTGCAGCCTTTAATGCGATCATCCTGTTGTGAGAAACCAAAGATTTACTAAACTTTGGAAATAAAATGCTATGATCTTATATGAACTTGAACGATCAATCTTTAAAACACTATAAAGCCTGAATACATACCAGTGGAATAACAACTGATCCTGTTCCACTCACCCCTCCCCCCCCTCCCCCCCCTATCATGGACATCAAGCTCCTGGTGGTGTGTCATTTCCACCAAAAGCCCACTTGAAGGCAAATAAAAATAGCAGCCTTGTAATGTGATCACCGTGCTTTGAGCAAACTAAGATTAACTACACCTTGGAAATAAAATGCTACATTCGTATATGAACTTGAACAAACAATCTTGAAAACACTATAAAGCCTGAGTACATACCAGTAGAATAACAACCGATCCTTTTCCATTTACCCCCGCCCGCCCCCCCCCCCCCCCCCCATTGGAGGACATCAAGCTGCTGGTGGTGTGTCATTTCCACCAAAAGCCCACTTGAAGGGCAAATAAAAATTGCAAAATTGCAGCCATGTAATGCAATCACCCTGCTGTGAGGAAACAAAGATTTACTACACCTTGGAAATAATATGCTTCGTTCTTGTATGAACTTTGAACGAACAATCTTTAAAACACTATAAAGCCTGAGTATATACCAGTAGAATAACAACTTGTCCCCTTCCATAAAAATTGCAGCCTTTAATGCGAACACCCTGCTGTGAGAAAACAAAGTTTTACTATACTTTGGAAATAAAATGCTACATTCTTATATGAACTTAACGAACAATCTTTAAAACACTATTAAGCCTGAGTACTTGCCTATAGAATAACAATTTGTCCTTTTCCACTCCCCCTCGCCCACTCGTGGACATCATGCTGCTGGTTGTGTGTCATTTCCATTAAAAGCCCACTTGACGGGCAAATAAAAATTGCAGCCTTGTAATGCGATCACCCTGCTGTGAGAAAACAAAGATTTACTACACCTTCGAAATAAAATGCTACATTGCTATATGAACTTGAACGAACAATGTTTAAAATTAATATGGCTGAGTATATACCAGTAGAATAACAACTGGTCCTCTACCACTCCCCCTCGCCCCCACCCCTTCCGTAGACATCATGCTGCTGGCGGTGTGTCATTTCTTCCAAAAGCCCACTTGATGGGCATAATAAAATTGCAGCCTTGTAATGCGATCAACCTCCCGTAAGAAAACAAAGTTTTACTACAATTTGGAAATAAAATGCTACGTTATTATATGAACTTGAACGGACAATCTTTAAAACACTATAAAGCCTGAGTACATACCAGTAGAATATCAACACGTCCGCTACCACTTCTCCCCCCCCTGCCCCCCACTTGTGGACATCATGCTGTTGGTGTTGTGTTATTTCCATCAAAAGCCCACTCGATGGGCAAATAAAAATTGCAGCCTTGCAATGCAATCATTCTGCTGTGGAGAAAACAAAGCTTTACTTCACCTTGGAAATAAAATGCTACGTTCTTATATGAACTTGAATGAAAAATCTTTAAAACACTATAAAGCCAGGGTACATTCCAGTAGAATAAAAACTTGTCCTCTTTCACTTCCCTCCCCCCCCCCCCCCCCCTTGGTGGACGTCATGCTGCTGGTGGTGTGTCATTTCCACCAAAAGCCCACTTGCTGGGCAAATAAAATTGCAGCCTTGTAATGCGATTAACGTGCTGTGAGAAAACAAAAATTTACCACACCTTGGAAATAAAATGCTACATTCTTATATGAACGTGAACGAACAACCGTTAGAAAACTATAAAGCCTGAGTACATACCAGTAGAATAACAACTTGTCACCTTCCACATTCCCCCCCCCCCCCCCCCATTCTCATGGACATAATGCTGCTGCTGGTGTGTCATTTCCACCAAAACCCCAGTTGATGGGCAAATCAAAATTGCAGCCTTGTCATGCGATCAACATGCTGCGAGAAAACAAAGATTTACGGCACCTTGGAAATAAAATGCTACGTTCTTATATGAAATTGAATGAACAATCGTTAGAAAAATATAAAGCCTGAGTACATACCAATAGAATAATAACTTGTCCTCTTCCACTTGCCCCCCCCCCCCCCCCCCTCTCGTTGACATCATGCTGCTGGTGGTGTGTCATTTCCACCAAAAGCACACTTGATGGGCAAATAAAAATTGCAGCCTTGTAATGCGATCGGCCTGCATTTAGAAAACAAAGATTTAACACAGCTTGGAAATTAAATGCTACGTTCTTATATGAACTTAAACAAACAATCTTGAAAACACTATAAAGCCTGAGTACTTACCAGTAGAATAACAACTAGTCGTCTTCCACTTACAACCCCCCCCCCCACTCATGGACATCATGCTGATGGTGGTGTGTCGATTCCAACAAATACCCACTTGATGGGAAAATAAAATTGCAGCCTTGTAATGCGATCAGCCCTGCTGTGAGAAAACAAAGACTTACTACACATGGGAAATAACATGCTATGTTCATATATGTACCTGAATGAACAATCCTTGAAATACTGTAAAACCTGAGTACGTACCAGTAAAATAACAACTTGTCCTCTTTCACTTACAACCCCATCACTCTCGTCAACATCAAGCTGCTGGTGGTGTGTCATTTCCACCAAAACGCCAGTTGATGGGCAAATAAAAATTGCAGCTTTGTCATGAGTTGAACCTGCTGTGGGAAAACAAAGATGTACTACACCTTGGAAATAAAATGCTATGTTCTTATATGAAATTGAACGAACAATCGTTAGCAAAATATAAAGCCTGAGTATATACCAGTAGAATAACGACTTGTCCTCTTCCACTTGCCCCCACACTCTCGTTGACATCATGCTGCTGGTGTTGTGTCATTTCCACCAAAACCCCAGTTAATGGGCAAATGAAAATTGCAGCATTGTAATGCGATCACCTGCTGTAAGAAAACAAAGAGTTACTGCACCTTGGAAATAAAATGCTACATTCTTATATGAACTTTAACAAACTATCTTTAAAACACTATAATACCATTGTACATAGCAGTAGAATAACAACTAGTCCTCTTCCACTTCCCCCCGCCACCTCTCGTGGACATCATCCAGCTGTTGGTGAGTCATTTCCTCCAAAAGCCCACTTGATGATCAAATAAAAATACCTGCCTTGTAAAGCGATCAACCTGCTGCGGGAAAACAAAGATTTACTACACCTTGGAAATAAAATGCTACGTACTTACATGAACTTGAACGAACTATCTTTAAAACATTATAGAGACTGAGTACATCCCAGTAGAATAACAACTTGTCCTCTACCACTTTCCCGATCCCCCCTCTTGTGGACATCATGGTGCTGGTTGTGTGTCATTTCCACCAAAAGCCCACTTGTTGGGCAAATAAAATTTGCAACCTTGAAATGCAATCACCCTACTGTGAGAGAACAAAGATTTACTAAACTTGTGATATAAAATGTTATGATCTTATATGAACCTGAACGAACAATCTTTAAAACACTATAAAGACTGAGTACATAGCATTAGAATAACAACATGTCCTCTTCCAATTCCCCCTCACCTTCTCGTGGACATCATGCTACTGGTGGTGTGACATTTCCACCAAAAGCCCACTTGACGGGAAAATAAAAATTGCAGCCTTGTAATGCGATCTCCCTGCTATGAGAAATGTAATATTTACTACACCGTGGAGGTAAAATGGTACGTTCTTATTTGAACTTGAACGAACAATCTTTGAAACATTATAAAGCCGGTGCACATACCAGTAGAATAACAACTTGTTCTCTTCCACTTCCCCGCCCCCCCCCCTTCCCACCCCCTCCCACCCTCTACGCCCCCTTCGTGGACTTAATGCTGCTGGTGGTGTGTCATTTCCACCAAAAGCCCACTTGATGGGCAAATAAAAATTGCAGCCTTGTAATGCAATCACCCTGCTGTGAGACAACAAAGTTTTACTACATCTTGGAAATAAAATTCTACGTTCTTATTTGAACTAGAACGAACTATCTTTAAAACACTATAAAGGCTGAGTACATACCAGTAGAATAACAACTTGTCCTTCTCCACATCCACCCCCCGCTCTCGTGGGCATCTTCCTGCTGTTGGTGTGTCATTTCCACCAAAAGCCCACTTGATGGGCAAATAAAAATACCCGCCTTGTAATGCGATCACCCTGCTGCGGGAAAACAAAGATTTACTACACCTTGGAAATTAAATGCTACGTTCTTACATGAACTGGAACGAACTATCTTTAAAACATGATAGAGCCTGAGTACATCCCTGTAGAATAACAACTTGTCCTCTACCACTTGCCCCATCCCCCCTGTTGTGGACATCATGCTGCTGGTTGTGTGTCATTTCCACCAAAGGCCCAGTTGATGGCAAAAAAAATTGCAGCCTTGTAATGCGATCACCCTGCTGTGAGAAGCAAAGATTTACTAAACCTTGGAAGTAAAATGCTATGTTCTTATATGAACTTCAACAAACTATCTTTAAAACACTATAAAGCCTGTGTACTTACCAGTAGAATAACAACTAGTCCTCTTCCACATCGCCCCCCCCCCACCTCATGGACATCATGCTGCTGGTCGAGTGTCATTTCCACCAAAAGCCCACTTGATGGGGAAATAAAAACTGCAGCCTTGTAATGCGATCACCCTGCTGTGAGAAAACAAAAATTTACCACACCTTGGAAATAAAATGCTACATTCTTATATGAACGTGAACGAACAATCGTTAGAAAACTATAAAGCCTGAGTACATACCAGTAGAATAACAACTTGTCACCTTCCACATTCCCCCCCCCCCCCCCCCCCCCACCCTTCTCATGGACATAATGCTGCTGCTGGTGTGTCATTTCCACCAAAACCCCAGTTGATGGGCAAATAAAAATTGCAGCCTTGTCATGCGATCAACATGCTGCGAGAAAACAAAGATTTACTGCACCTTGGAAATAAAATGCTACGTTCTTATATGAACTTCAACAAACTATCTTTAAAACACTATAAATCCTAAGTACTTACCAGTAGAATAACAACTTGTCCTCTTCCACATGCCCCCACCACCCACCCAACCTCTAGTGGACATCATGCTGTTGCTGGTGTGTCATTTCCACCAAAATCCCAGATGATGGGCAAATAAAAATTGCAGCCTTGTCATGAGTTCAACCTGCTGTGGGAAAACAAAGATGTACTACACCTTGGAAATAAAATGCTGCGTTCTTATATGAAATTGAACGAACAATCGTTAGAAAAATATAAAGCCTGAGTACATACCAATAGAATAATAACTTGTCCTCTTCCACTTGCCCCCCCCCCTCCCCCACTCTCGTTGACATCATGCTGCTGGTGTTGTGTCATTTCCACCAAAACCCCAGTTGATGGGCATATAAAAATTGCAGCCTTGTAATGAAATCACACTGCCATGAGAATACAAAGATTAACTACACCTAGGAAATAAAATGCTACGTTCTTATATGAACTTGAACGAACTATCTTTAAATCACTTTAAAGCCAGAGTACATACCAGTAGAATAACAACTAGTCCTCTTCCACTTCCCCCCCCCCCCCCACCCCCCACCCTCCTATCGTGGACATCATGTTGCTGGTGGTGTGTCATTTCCAACAAAAGCCCACTTGATGGGCAAATAAAAATTGCAGCATCGTAATGCGATCACCCTGCTGTAAGAAGACAAAGATTTACTACACCTTGGAAATGAAATGCTACGTTCTTACTTTCAATGAACCATCTTTAAAACACTATAAAGCCGGTGCACATACCTGTAGAATAACAACTTATCCTCTTCCACTTAGCCCTGCCCCCTCTCGTGGACAATATGCTGCTGGTGTTGTGTCATTTCCACCAAAACCCCAGTTAATGGGCAAATGAAAATTGCAGCATTGTAATGCGATCACCTGCTGTAAGAAAACAAAGATTTACTGCACCTTGGAAATAAAATGCTACCTCCTTATATGAACTTTAACAAACTATCTTTAAAACACTATAATACCATTGTACATAGCAGTAGAATAACAACTAGTCCTCTTCCACTTCCCCCCACCACCTCTCGTGGACATCATCCTGCTGTTGGTGAGTCATTTCCACCAAAAGCCCACTTGATGATCAAATAAAAATACCCGCCTTGTAATGCGATCAACCTGCTGCGGGAAAACAAAGATTTACTACACCTTGGAAATAAAATGCTACGTTCTTACATGAACTTGAACGAACTATCTTTAAAACATTATAGAGACTGAGTACATCCCAGTAGAATAACAACTTGTCCCCTACCACTTGCCCGATCCCCCCTCTTGTGGACATCATGGTGCTGGTTGTGTGTCATTTCCACCAAAAGCCCACTTGTTGGGCAAATAAAATTTGCAACCTTGAAATGCAATCACCCTGCTGTGAGAGAACAAAGATTTACTAAACTTGTGATATAAAATGTTATGTTCTTATATGAACCTGAACGAACAATCTTTAAAACACTATAAAGACTGAGTACATAGCAATAGAATAACAACATGTCCGCTTCCAATTCCCCCTCACCTTCTTGTGGACATCATGCTACTGGTGGTGTGACATTTCCACCAAAAGCCCACTTGATGGGAAAATAAAAAGTGCAGCCTTGTAATGCGATCTCCCTGCTATGAGAAATGAAATATTTACTACACCTTGGAGGTAAAATGGTACGTTCTTATTTGAACTTGAACGAACAATCTTTGAAACATTATAAAGCCGGTGCACATACCAGTAGAATAACAACTTGTTCTCTTCCACTTTCCCCCCCCCCCCCCTTCCCACCCCCTCCCACCCTCTACGCCCCCTTCGTGGACATAATGCTGCTGGTGGTGTGTCATTTCCACCAAAAGCCCACTTGATGGGCAAATAAAAATACCCGCCTTGTAATGCCATCACCCTGCTGTGAGAAAACAAAGATTTACTACACCTTGGAAATCAAATGCTGCGATCTTACATAAACTTGAACGAACAATCTTTAAAATACCATAAAGCCTGAGTATATACCAGTAGAATAACAAATTGTCCTCTTCCATTTCCCCCCCCCCCCCCCCCCGCCCCCCCCCCCCCCAACCGCTCGTGGACATCATGCTGGTAGTGGTGAGTCATGTCTACCAAAAGCTCACTTGATGGACAAATAAAAATTGCAGCCATGTAATGCGATCACCCTGCTGTGAGAAAAAAAAATTTACTACACCTTGGAAATAAAATGCTACGTTCTTATATGAACTTGAACGAACTATCTTTAAACCACTGCAAAGCCTGAGTACATACCAGTAGAATAACAACTTGTCCTCTTCCACTCCCCCCCCCCCCTCCCCACCACATGGTCATCATGCTGTTTTTGGTGTGCCATTTCCACCAAAAGCCCACTTGATGGGCAAATAAAAATTGCAGCCTTGTAATGCGATTACCCTGCCGTGAGATAACAAAGTTTACTACACATGTGAAACAAAATGCTACGTTCTTATATGAACATGAACAAACAATCTTTAAAACACTATAAATCCTGAATACATACCAGTAGAATAACAACTTGTACTGTTGAACTCCCCCCCCCCCCCCCCCCCCCCCTCTTGGACATCATACTGCTGGTGGTGTGCCATTTTCACCAAAAGCCTCTCCTTGGGCAAATAAAAATTGCAGCCTTGTAATGCGTTCACCCTACTGTGAGAAATTAAAAATTTACCACACTTAGGAAATAAAATGCTACATTCTTATATGAACGTGAACAAACTATCTTTAAAACACTGTAAGGCCTTTGTACACTCCAGTAGAATAACTTCTTGTCCTCTTCCACTTCCCCCACCGCGCTAATTTCTCGTGGACATCATGCTGCCATTGGTGTGTCATTTCCTCCAAAAGCCCACTTGATGGGAAAATAAAAATTGCAGCCTTGTAATGCGATCACCCTGCTGTGAGGAAAGAAAGATTTACTACTCCCAGGAAATGAAATGCTACGTTCTTATATGAACATGAACGTACAATCTTTAAAATACTATAAAGCCTGAGCACATACCAGTAGAATAACAACTTATCCTCTTCCACTCTCCCTCCCCCCTCCCCCCACCCTCGTGGACATAATGCTGCTGGTGGTGTGTCATTTCCACCAAAAGCCCACTTGATGGGCAAATAAAAATTGCAACCTTGTAATGCGATCACACTGCTGTTAGAAAACAAAGATTTACTACACCTTGGAAATTAAATGCTACATACTAATATGAACTTGAACGAACAATCTTTAAAATACTATAAAGCCTGAGTACATACCAGTAGAATAACAACTTGTCCTCTCCCACTTCCCAACACCCACCCCCCCCACTGCCCGCCACAGTCTCATGGACATCATGCTGCTGGTGGTGTGTCATTTAAACCAAGCACCCTCTTGATGGGTAAATAAAAATTGTAGCCATGTAATGCGATCACCCTGCTGTGAGATAACTGGGATTTACTACACCTCGAAATTAAATGCTACGTTCTTATATGAACTTGTACGATCTATCTTTAAAATACTATAAAGCCTGAGTACATACCAGTAGAATAACAACTTGTTTTGTACCACTTAACGCCCTCCCCCCCCCCCCCTCATTGGACATCATGCTGCTGGAGGTGTGTCATTTCTACCAAAACCCCACTTGATGGGCAAATAAGAAGTGCAGCCTTGTAATGCGATCACCCTGCTGTGAGAATACATAGATTTGCTACACCTTGGAAATAAAATGCTACGTTCCTATATGAACTTGAACGGACAATCGTTAGAACATAATAAAGCCTGAGTACATACCAGTAGACTAACAACTTGTCTTCTTCTACTTCCGGCCCCCTCCCCCCCGCCCCACTCTCGTGGACATCATGCTTATGGTGGTGTGTCATTTCCACCAAAAGCCCACTTGATGGGCAAATAAAAATTGCAGCATTGTAATGCGATCACCCTGCTGAACATGAACGAACAATCTTTAAAAAACTTTTACTCAACCCCCCCCCCTCCCCCTTCGTGGGCATCATGATGCTACTGGTGTGTAATTTCCACCTAAAGCTTACTTGATGGGCAAATAAAAATTGCAGGCTTGTAATTCGATCACCCTGCTGTGAGAAAACAAGGATTTACTACGCCATGGAAATAAAGGGCTACGTTCTAATATGGTCTTGAACGAACAATCTTTAAAAAACTATAAAGCCTGAGTACATACCAGTAGAACAACAACTTGTCCTCTTCCACTTCCAAGCCTCCCCCCCGTCACCAACCACCCTCGTGGACATTATGCTACTGCTGTTGTATCATTTCCACCAAACGCATAATTGATGGGCAAATAAAAAATGCAGCCTTGTACTGCGATCACCAAGCTGTGAGAAACAAAGATTTACTACACCTTGGAAATTAAATGCTACGTTCTTATATGGACTTGAACGAACAGTCTTTAAAATTCCATAAAGCCTGGGTACATACCAGAAGAATAACTACTTGTTCTCTTCCACTTCACCCCTCGCCCCCCACTCGTGCACATCATATTGCTGGTTGTGTGTCATTTCCAACAAAAGCCAACTCAGCCTTGTAATGCGATCACCCAGCTGTCAGAAAACAAAGATTTACTACACCTTGGAAATAAAATGCTACGTTCTTATATGAACTTTAACAAACAATCTTTAAAATATTATAAAGCCTGTGTACATACATTAGAACAACAACTTGTCCTCTTCCACTCGCCCCTCCCCCTGCCCATGTGGACATCATGCTGCTGGCGGTATGTGATTTCACCCAAAGCCCACTTGATGGGCAAATAGAAATTGCAGTCGTGTAATGGAATCACCCTGCTGTGAGAAAACGAAGATTTACTACACCTTGGAAATTTAATGCTACATTCTTATATGAACTTGAATGAACAATCTTTAAAATACTATATAGCCTCAGTACATACCACTAGAATAACAACTTGTCCTATTCCACTTCCACCCCTCCCCCCCGTCTCATGGACATCTTGCTGCTGGTGATGTGTCATTTCCACCAAAAGCCCACGTGATGGGCAAATAAAAATTGCAGCCTTGTAATGTGATCATCCTGGTATGAGAATGCAAAGATTTACAACACCTTGGAAATTAAATGGTACGTTCTTATATGAACTTGATCGAACTATCTTTAAAATACTATGAAGCCTGAGTACATACCAGTAGAATAACAACTTGTCGTCTTCCACTCCCCCCCCCCCCCCCCCCACCCCACTCGTGGACATCATGCTGGTGGTGGTGTGTCATTTCCACCAAAAGCCCACTAGATGGGCAAATAAAAATTGGAGCCTTGTAACGCAAACACTCTGCTATGAGAAAACAATGATTTACTACACCTTGTAAATTAAATGCTACGTTCTTGTATGAACTTGAGCGAACTATCTTGAAAATACTATAAAGCCTGTGTAAATACCAGTAGAATAACAACCTCTCCTCTTCCACTTCCCCACCCATGTGGACATCATGCTGCTGATGGTGTGTCATTTCTACCAAAATTCCAGTTGATGGGCAAATAAAGATTGCAGCCTTGTAATGCGATCAACCTGCTGTGAGAAAACATAGATTTACTAGACCTTGGACATTAAATGCTACTTTCTTATATGAATTTGAACAAACAATCTTTAAAATACTATAAAGCATGAGTACATACCAGTAGAATAAAAAGTTATACTCTTCCACCTCCACCCCCCCCCCTCCCTAGTGGACAACATGCTGCTGGTGGTGTGTCATTTCCACCAAGAGCCCACTTGATGGGCAAATAAAACTTGCAGCCGTGTAATACGATCACCCTGCTGTGAGAAAACAAAGATTTACTACACCTTGGAAATAAAATGCTACGTTCTTATATGAACTTGAACAAACAATCTTTAAAATACTATAAAGCCTGTGTACATACATTAGAACAACAACTTGTCCTCTTCCACTTCCCCCCTGCCCCCTCGTGGTCATCATGCTGCTGCTGGTGTGTCATGTCCTCCAAATCCCACTTGATGGGAATATAAAAATTGCAGCCTTGTTATGCGATCACCCTGCTGTGAGAAACCAAAGATTTACTAAACCTTGGAAATCAAATACTACGTTCTGGTATGAACTTGTACGAACGATCTTTAAAATACTGTAAAGCCTGAGTACATACCAGTAGAATAACAACTTGACCCCTTGCACTTTTCCCCTCCCCCACCCCACGTGGATATCATGCTGAGGGTTGTGTGTCACTTCCACCAAAAGTTTACTTGATGGGAAACTAAAAATTGCAGACTTGTAAAGTGATCACCTTGCCATGAGAAGACAAAGATTTGCTACACCTTGGAATTAAAGTGCTACGATGTTATATGGACTTGAACGAACAATCTTTAAAATACCATAATGCCTGGGTACATACCAGTAGAATAACAACTTGTTCTCTTGCACTTCACCCCTCACCCCCCACTCGTGGACATCATATTTCTGGTGGTGTGTCATTTCCACCAAAAGCCCACTTAATGGGCAAATAACAATTGCAGCCTTGTAATGCGATCACCCTGCTGTGAGAAAACGAAGATTGACTACACCTTGGAAATAAAATGCTACGTTCTTAAATGAACTTGAACGAAAAATCTTTAAAATACTACAAAGCCTGAGTACATACCAGTAGGATAACAACTTGTCCTCTTCCACTTGCCCCCCCCCCCCCCCACATGGATATCATGCTGTTGGTGTTGTGGCATTTTAACCAGAAGCCCACTTGATGGGCAAATAAAAATTTCAGCCAAGTAATGCGACACCCTGCTGTGAGAAAACAAAGACTTACTACACCTTGGAATTCAAATGATACGTTCTTATATGAACTTGAACGAATAGTGTTTAAAATACTATAAAGCCTGAGTACATACCAGTAGAATAAATCTTGTCCTCTTAGACTCCCATTCCCCTCCCCCCCCCCCCCCCCCCACCCCCACCACCTGTGGACATCATGCTGCTGGTGGTGTGTCATTTCTACCAAATGCCCTGTTGAAGAGGAAATAAAAACTGCAGGCTTGTAATGGGATCACCCTGCTGTGAGAAAACAAAGATTTACTACACCTTGGAAATTAAATGCTACGTTCTTATATGGACATGAATGAACAAACTTTAAAATACTATAAAGCCTGAGTACATACCAGGAGAATTATAACTCGTCCTGTTCCACATCCCCCTCCCTCCCCCACTCGTGGATATCATATTCCTGGTGGTGTGTCATTTCCACCAAAAGCCCACTTGATGTTGAAATAAAAATTGCAGCAATGTAATGCGATCACTCTGCTGTGAGAAAAGAAAGATTTACTACACCTTGGACATTAAATGCTACGTGCTTATATGAACTTAAACGAACAATATTTAAAATACTATAAAGCCTGAGTACATACCAGTAGAATAACAACTTGTCCTCTTCCTCCCCCCCCCCCCCCCCATCCTTTGTGGACATCTTGCTGCTGGTGGTGTGTCATTTCCACCAAACGACAACTTGATGGGGAAAAAAAAATCGCAGCCTTGTAATGCGATCACCCTGCTGTAAGAAAACAAAGATTTTCCACACCTTGGAAATTAAATGCTACATTTTTAATTTAACTTGAACAAACTATCTTTAAAATACTATAAAGCCTGATTTCATATCAGTAGAATAACAACTTGGCCTCTTCTTCTCCCCCCCCCGCCCCTCCCCCACCAACAGTGGACATCAAGCTGCTGGTGGTGTGTCATTTCCATCAAAAGCCCACTTGTTGGACAAATAGAAATTGCAGCCTTGTAATGCGAGACCCTGCTGTGAGAAAACAAAGATTTACTACACCTTGGAAATTAAATGCTACATTTTTAATTTAACTTGAGCAAACAATCTTTAAAATACTATATAGCCTGAGTACATACCGGTAGAATAACAACCAGACTTCTTCCACTCACCCCCGCCTCCCCCCCTCCCCTCACGTGGACATCATGCAGCTGGTGGTGTGTCATTTCCACCAAAAGCCCACTTGATGGGCAAATAAAATTTGCAGCCTTTTAATGCGTATACCCTGCTATGATAAAAAAAACATTTACTACACCATGGATATTAAATGCCACGTTCTTATATGAACTCGAAGAAACAATCTTTAAAGCACTAGAAAGCGTGAGCACATTCCAATAGAATAACAACTTGTACTCTTCGCTTTTCCACCCACTTCCCCCCCTCTCATGGACATCATGCTGCTTGTGGAGTGTCACTCCCACCAAGATCCGAGTTGATGGGCAAATTAAAATTGCAGCGTTGTAGTGCGACAACCCAGATGTGACAAAAGAAAGATTTATTACACTTTGGAAATAAAATGCTACATTCTTATATGAACTTGAACGAGCAATTTTTAACATTCTATAAAGCGTGAGTACATACCAATAGAATAACAACTTGTCCTCTTCCCCCCCTCTTGTGGACATCATGCTGCTGGTGGTGTGTCATTTCCACCAAAAGCCCATTTGATGGGCAAATAAATATTGAAGACTCGTAGTGCGACAACCCTGCTGTGAGAAAACAAAGACTTATTACACTTTGGAAATAAAATGTTACATTCTTATATGAACTTCAACAAACAATCTTTAAAACACTATAAAGGGTGAGTACATACCAATAGAATAACCACTTCTCCTCTTCCCCCCCCTCTTGTGGACATCATGCAGCTGCTGGTGTGTCATTTCCACCAAAAGCCCAGTTGATTGGCAAATAAAAATTTTAGCCTTGTAGTGCGACAACTCTGCTGTGAAAAAACAAAGATTTACTATACTTTGGAAGTTAAATGCTACGTTCTTGTATGAACGTGAACGAACAATCTTTAATACACAATAAAGCGTGAGTACATACCAAAAGAATAACAACTTGCACTCTTCACCTTTCCACCCCCTTCCCCCACTCTCGTGGACATCATGCTGCTAGTGGTGTGTCAATTCAACTAAAAGCCCAGTTTAGGGGGAAATAAAAACTGCAGCCTTGTAGTGCGACCACCCTGCTGTGAGAAAACAATAATTTATAACACTTTGGAAATAAATTGCTACATTCTTATATGAACTTGAACGAACAATCTTTAAAACACTATAAAGCGAGAGTACATACCGATAGAATAACAACTTGTCGTCTTTTACCCCTTTTGTGGACATCATGCTGGTGGTGGTGTGTCATTTCCAAAAAAAGTCCAGTTGATGGGCAAATGAAAATTGCAGCCTTGTAGTGCGACAACCCTGCTATGAGAAAACAAAGATTTACTACACTATGGAAATAAAATGGTATGTTTTTCTATGAACTTGAACGATCAATCATTAAAACACTATAAAGTGTGAGTACATACCAATAGAATAACAACTTGTGCTCTTCCACCTCTTTTGTGGACATCATGCTGGTGGTGGTGTGCCATTTCCACCAAAAGCCCAGTTGATGGGCAAATAAAAATTGCAGCCTTGTAGTGCGACAACCCTGCTGTGAGAAAACAAAGATTTACTACACTTTGGAAATAAAATGTTACGTTATTATATGAACTTGAACGAACAATATTTTTAACACTAGAAAGCATGAGTACATACCAGTAGAATAACAACTACAACTTGCCCACTTCCCCTCCCCCCCCCCCCCCCCCCCCCTCTTGTGGACATCATGCTGCTGGTGGTGTGTCATTTATACCAAAAGCCCAGTTGACAGGGAAATAAAAACTTCAGCTTTGTAGTGCGACAACCCTGCTGTGAGGAAACAAAGATTTACTACACTTTGGAAATAAAATGCTACGTTCCTGTATGAACTTGAACGAACAATCTTTAAAACACTATAAAGCGAGAGTACATTCCAATAGAGTAACAACTAGTCCTCTTTCCCCCCTGTTGTGGACATCATGCTGGTGGTGGTGTGCCATTTTCATCAAAGGCCCAGTTGATCTGCAAATAAATATTGCAGCCTTGTAGTGCTACAACCCAGCTGTGAGGAAACAAAGATTTACTACACTTTGGAAATAAAATGCTACGTTCTTATATGAACTTGAACGAAAAATTTAAAAAAACACTATAAACCATGAGTACAAACCAATAGTATATCAACTTGTCCTCTTCCTCTTCCCCCCCCCCCCTCCCGCCACCCACAATTCCCCTCTCGTGGACATCATGCTGCTGGTGGTGCGTCATTTCCACCAAAAGCCCAGTTGATGGGCAAATAAATCTTTCTGCCTTGTAGTGCGACAACCCTGCTGTGAGAAAACAAAGATTTACTACACTTTGGAAATAAAATGCTACGTTCTTATATGAACTTGAATGAAAAATCTTTAAAACACTATAAACCATGAGTACAAACCAATAGAATATCAACTTGTCCTCTTCCCCTTCCTCCCCCCCCCCCCTTCCCCTCTCGTGGACATCATGCTGCTGGTGGTGCGTCATTTCCACCAAAAGCCCAGTTGATGGGCAAATAAATCTTTCTGCCTTGTAGTGCGACAACCCTGCTGGGAGAAAACAAATATTTACTACACTTTGGAAATAAAATGCTACGTTCTTATATGAACTTGAACAAAGAATCATTAAAACATTATAAAGTGTGAGTACATACCAACAGAATAAATACTTGTCTCTTCACCTTCCCTCCACCTCCTCTCTCGTGGACATCATGCTACCGGTGGTGTGTCATTTCCACGAAAAGCCCAGTTGATGGGCAAAGAAAAATTGCAGCCTTGTAGTGCGACAACTCTGCTGTGAGAAAACAAAGATTTACTACACTTTGGAAGTTAAATGCTATGTTCTTGTATGAACGTGAACGAACAATCTTTAAAACACAATAAAGCGTGAGTACATATCAAAAGTATAACAACTTGCACTCTCCACCTTTGAACCCCCCTTCCCCCACTCTCGTGGACGTCATGCTGCTGGTGGTGTGTCAATTCAACTAAAAGCACAGTTTATGGGCAAATAGAAACTGCAGCCTTGTTGTGCGACCACCCTGCTGTGAGAAAACAATAATTTATTACACTTTGGAAATAAATTGCTACATTCTTATATGAACTTGGACGAACAACCTTTAAAACACTTTAAAGCGAGGGTACATACCAATAGAATAACAACTTGTCCCTTTCCCCCCCTCTTGTGGACATCATGCTGGTGGTGGTGTGTCAGTTCCACCAGAAGCCCAATTGATGTGCAAATAAAAATTGCATCCTTGTAGTGCAAAAACCCAGCTGTGAGGAAACTTTTACTACACTTTGGAAACAAAATGCTACGTTCTTATATGAACTTGAACGAACAATCTTTCAAACACTATAAAGCGAGAGTACATACCATAGAATAACAACTTGTCGTCTTCCACCCCTTTTGTGGACATCATGCTGATGGTGGTGTGTCATCTCCAATAAAAGTCCAGTTGATGGGCAACTAAAATTGCAGCCTTGTAGTGCGACAACCCTGCTATGAGAAAACAAAGGTTTACTACACTATGGAAATAAAATGGTATGTTTTTCTATGAACTTGAACGATCAATCATTAAAACACTATAAAGCGTGAGTACATACCAATAGAATAACAACTTGTCCTCTTCCACCCCTTTTGTGGACATCATGCTGGTGGTGGTGTGTCATTTCCACCAAAAGTCCAGTTGATAGGCAAATAAAAATTGCAGCCATGTAGTGCGACAACTCTGCTGTGAGAAAACAAGGATTTACTACACTTTGTAAATAAAATGTTACGTTCTTATGTGAACTTGAACGAACAATCTTTTTAACACTAGAAAGCGTGAGTACATACCAGTAGAATAACAACTTGCCCTCTTCCTCTCCCCCCCCCCCCCCCCTCTCGCAGACATCATGCTGCTGGTGGTGTGCCATTTATACCAAAAGCCCAGTTGACGGGGAAATAAAAACTTCAGCCTTGTAGTGCGACAACCCTGCTGTGAGGAAACAAAGATTTACTACACTTTGGAAATAAAATGCTACGTTCTTATATGAACTTGAACGAACAATCTTTAAATCACTATAAACCGTGAGTACATAAAAATAGAATAACAAGTTGTCTTGTTCCCCCCCCCCCCCCCCCCCCTACCACCATCACCGCCCCCGGCGCGCGTTGACATCATGCTGCTGCTGGAGTGTCATTTCCACCAAAAGCCCTGATGATTGGGGAATAAAATTTGCAGACTTGTAGTGCGACAAACTGGCCGTGAGGAAACAAAAATTTACTACACTTTCGAAATAAAATGCTACATTCTAATATGAACTTCAACGAACAATCTTTAAAACAAAATAAAGCGGTAGTACATAGCAATTGAATAACATCTTGTACTCTTCGCCTTTCCACCCCTTTCCCCCCTTCTCGTGGACATCATGCTGGTGGTGGTGTGTGAGTTCCACCAAATGCCCAGTTGCTGGGCAAATAAAAATTGCAGCCTTGCAGTGCGACAACCCTGCTGTGACAAAAAAAGATTTATTACACTTTGGAAATAAAATGCTACATTCTTATGTGAACTTGATCAAACAATCTTTGAAACACTATAAAGCGAGAGTACATTCCAATAGAATAACAACTTGTCATCTTTCCCCCCTGTTGTAGACATCATGCTGGTGGTGGTGTGCCATTTTCACCAAAGGCACAGTTGATCTGCAAATAAAAATTGCAGCCTTGTAGTGCTACAACCAAGCTGTGAGGAAACAAAGATTTACTACACTTTGGAAATAAAATGCTACGTTCTTATATGAACTTGAACGAAAAATCTTTAAAACACTATAAACCATGAGTACAAACCAATAGAATATCAACTTGTCCTCTTCCCCTTCCCCCCCCCCCTTACCCCTCTCGTGGACATCATGCTGCTGGTGGTGCGTCATTTCCACGAAAAGCCCAGTTGATGGGCAAATAAAAATTGCAGCCTTGTAGTGCGACAACTCTGCTTTGAGAAAACAAAGATTAACTACACTTCGGAAATAAAACGCTACGTTCTTATATGATCTTGAAGGAACAATCTTTAAAACACTATAAAGCATGAGTAATTACCAATAGTGTAACAACTTGTACTCTTCGCCTTTCCACCCCATTCCACCTTTGATGGTCATCATGCTGCTTGTGGTGTGTCATTTCCACCGAAAGCCCAGTTGATGGGCAAATAAAAATAGCAGCCTTGTAATGCAAACATCCTCCTGTGAGAAAAGATAGATTCACTACACTTTGGAAATAAAATGCTACATTCTTATGTGAACTTGAACGAACAATCTTTAAAACTCCATCTTTAAAATACTATAAAGCCTGAGTACATATCAATAGAAGAACAACTTCTCCCCTTCCGCCCCCCCCCCCCCCCCCACCCCCCCACCAACACCCTCTCGTGGACATCATGCTGCTGCTGGTGTGTCATTTCCACCAAAAGCCCACTTCTTGGGCAAGTGAAGATTGCAGACTTGTAATGCGATACCCTACCGTGAGAAACTAAAGATGTACTACACTTTGAAATTAAAACGCTACGTTCTTATACGAAGTTGAACGAACAACCTTTAAAACACCATAAAGCCTGTGTACATACCGATAGAAAAACAACTTGTCCTCTTCCCCTCCCCCTCCACCCCTCTCGTAGACATCATGCTCTTGGTGGTGTGTCATTTCCACCAAAAGCCCAGTTCATGGGCAAATAAAAATTGCAGTCTTGTAATGCGAACACCCTCCGGTGAGAAACAAAGATTTCCTACACTTTGAGAATAAAACGCTACGTTGTTATATAAACTTGTCCGAAAAATCTTTAAAACACTATAAAGTCTGAGTACATACCAATAGAACAACAACTTGATTGAACAATCTTTAAACACTATAAAGCCCGAGTACATACTAATAGAAGAACAACTTGTCCTCGTGGACATCATGCTACTGGTGGTGTGTCATTTCCACCAAGAGCCCAGTTGATGGGAAAATAAAAATTGCAGCCTGGTAATGCACACACCCTCCTGTGAGAAACCAAAGTATTACTACACCTTGGAAATAAAATGCTATGTTCGTACATGAACTTGAACAAACAATCTTTAAAACATTATAAAGCCTGAGTACATACCAAAGAAGAATAACTTGTTCTCTTCCCCTCCCCCTCCTCACGTAGGCATCATGCTGGTGGTGGTGTGTCATTTCCACCAAAGGCCCAGTTCATGGGCAAATAAAAATTGCAGCCTTGTAATGCGAACCCACTCCTGTGAGAAAACAGGGATTTACTACAGTTTGGAAATAAAATGTCACGTACTTATATGAACTCGAACAAACAATCTTTAAAACACTATGAAGAATGAGTACATGCCAATGGAAGAACAAATTGTCGTCTTCGTCTCCCCCTCTTCTCGTGGACATCATGCTGTTGGTAATGTGTCATTTCCACCAAAAGCCCAGTTCGTGGGCAAATAAAAATTGCGGCCTTGTAGTGCGACAACTCTGCTGTGAGAAAACAAAGATTTACTACACTTTGGAAGTTAAATGCTACGTTCTTGTATGAACGTGAACAAACAATCTTTAAAACACAATAAAGCGTGAGTACATACCAAAAGAACAGCAACTTGCACTCTTCACCTTTCCACCCCCCATCCCCCACTCTCGTGGACATCATGCTGCTGGTGGTGTGTCAATTCAACTAAAAGCCCAGTTTATGGGCAAATAAAAACTTCAGCCTAGTAGTGCGACCACCCTGCTGTGAGAAAACAATAATTTATTACACTTTGGAAATAAATTGCTACATTCTTATATGAACTTGAACGAACACCCTCTAAAACACTTTAAAGCGAGGGTACATACCAATAGAATAACAACTTGTCCCATTCCCCCCCTCTTGTGGACATCATGCTGGTGGTGGTGTGTCAGTTCCACCAAAAGCCCAATTGATGTGCAAATAAAAATTGCATCCTTGTAGTGCAAAAACCCAGCTGTGAGGAAACTTTTACTACACTTTGGAAATAAAATGCTACGTTCTTATATGAACTTGAACGAAAAATCTTTAAAACACTATAAACCATGAGTACAAACCAATAGAATATCAACTTGTCCTCTTCCCCTTCCCCCCCCCCCCTTACCCCTCTCGTGGACATCATGCTGCTGGTGGTGCGTCATTTCCACGAAAAGCCCAGTTGATGGGCAAATAAAAATTGCAGCCTTGTAGTGCGACAACTCTGCTTTGAGAAAACAAAGATTAACTACACTTCGGAAATAAAACGCTACGTTCTTATATGATCTTGAAGGAACAATCTTTAAAACACTATAAAGCATGAGTAATTACCAATAGTGTAACAACTTGTACTCTTCGCCTTTCCACCCCATTCCACCTTTGATGGTCATCATGCTGCTTGTGGTGTGCATTTCCACCAAAAGCCCAGTTGATGGGCAAATAAAAATAGCAGCCTTGTAATGCAAACATCCTCCTGTGACAAAAGAAAGATTCACTACACCTTGGAAATAAAATGCTACGTTCTTATGTGAACTTGAACGAACAATATTTAAAACTCCATCTTTAAAACACTATAAAGCCTGAGTACATATCAATAGAAGAACAACTTCTCCTCTTCCCCTCCCCCACACCTTCTCGTGGACATCATGCTGCTGGTGGTGTGTCATTTCCACCAAAAGCCCACTTCTTGGGCAAGTGAAGATTGCAGACTTGTAATGCGATACCCTACCATGAGAAACTAAAGATGTACTACACTTTGAAAATAAAACGCTATGTTCTTATACGAAGTTGAACGAACAACCCTTAAAACACCATAAAGCCTGTGTACATACCGATAGAAAAACAACTTGTCCTCTTCCCCTCCCCCTCCTCCCCTCTCGTGGACATCATGCTGCTGGTGGTGTGTCATTTCCACCAAGAGCCCAGTTGATGGGCAAATACCAATTGCAGCCTTGTAAAGCGAACACCCTCCTGTGAGAAAACAAAGATTTACTACACTGTGGAAATAAAATGCTATGTTCTTACATGAACTTGAACAAACAATCTTTAAAACACTATAAAGCCTGAGTACATGCCAATAGAAGAACAACTTGTCCTCTTCCCCTCCCCCTCCTCTCGTAGACATCATGCTCTTGGTGGTGTGTCATTTCCACCAAAAGCCCAGTTCATGGGCAAATAAAAATTGCAGTCTTGTAATGCGAACACCCTCCGGTGAGAAACAAAGATTTCCTACACTTTGAGAATAAAACACTACGTTGTTATATGAACTTGTCCGAACAATCTTTAAAACACTATAAAGCCTGAGTACATACCAATAGAACAACAACTTGATTGAACAAACTTAAACCACTATAAAGCCCGAGTACATACCAATAGAACAACAACTTGTCCTCGTGGACATCATGCTACTGGTGGTGTGTCATTTCCACCAAGAGCCCAGTTGATGGGAAAATAAAAATTGCAGCCTTGTAATGCGAACACCCTCCTGTGAGAAACCAAAGTGTTACTACACTTTGGAAATGAAATGCTATGTTCGTACATGAACTTGAACAAACAATCTTTAAAACACTATAAAGCCTGAGTACATACCAAAGAAGAATAACTTGTTCTCTTCCCCTCCCCCTCCTCACGTAGGCATCATGCTGGTGGTGGTGTGTCATTTCCACCAAAGGCCCAGTTCATGGGCAAATAAAAATTGCAGCCTTGTAATGCGAACCCACTCCTGTGAGAAAACAAAGATAGACTACACTTTGGAAATAAAATGTCACAAACTTATATGAACTCGAACAAACAATCTTTAAAACACTATGAAGCCTGAGTACATGCCAATGGAAGAACAAATTGTCGTCTTCGTCTCCCCCACTTCTCGTGGACATCATGCTGTTGGTAATGTGTCATTTCGACCAAAAGCCCAGTTCGTGGGCAAATAAAAATTGCAGCCTTGTAGTGCGAACACCCTCCAGTGAGAAAACAAAGATTCCCTACACTTTGAGAATAAAACACTACGTTGTTATATGAAGCCTGACTACATGCCAATGGAAGAACAAATTGTCATCTTCGTCTCCCCCTCTTCTCGTGGACATCATGCTGTTGGTGATGTGTCGTTCCCACCAAAAGCCCAGTTCGTGGGCAAATAAAAATTGCAGCCTTGTAGTGCAAACACCCTCCGGTGAGAAAACAAAGATTTCCTACACTTTGAGAATAAAACACTACGTTGTTATATGAACTTGTCCGAACAATCTTTAAAACACTATAAAGCCTGAGTACATACCAATAGAACAACAACTTGTCCTCTTCCCCTCGCCCGCCCCCCTCTCGTGGAAATCGTGCTGCTGCGGGTGTGTCATTTCCACCAAATCCCAGTTGACGGGCAAATAAAAATTGCAGCCTTGTAATGCGAACACCCTCCTGTGAGGAGACAAAGATTTACCACACTTTGGAAATAAAATGCTATGTTCTTATATGAACTTGAAGGAACAATCTTTAAAACACAATAAAGAGTGAGTACATACCAATATAAGAACAACTTGTCTCCTTCCCCTCTCCCACCCAACCCCTCTCGTGGACATCAGGCTGCTCGTGGTGTGTCAATTCCACCGGAAGCCCAGTTGATGGGCAAATAGAAAGTGCAGCCTTACATCAAGAACATGAGGAAACACAGATTTACTACATTTTGGTAATAAAATACTAAGTTCTTATATGAACTTGAAATAACAATCTTTAAAACACTGTAAAGCCAGAGTACATAGCTTTAGGAGAACTACTTTTCCCTCTTCCCCCCCCCCCCCCCCCCCAGCCCACCCACTCCCGCCGTCGTGGACATCATGCTGCTAGTGGTGTGTCAATTCCATCAAAAGCCCAGTTCATGGGCAAATAAAAATTGCAGCATTACAACGCGAACACCCTACTGTGAGGAAACAAAGATTTACTGCATTTTGGAAATAAAATACTACGTTCTTATATGAACTTGAAGGAACACACTTTTTAAAACTGTAAAGCCTGAGTAAAACCCAATAGAAAGAAGGCATGTCCAATTTCATTTTGTTGTGAACATTGAGCTGGTGATGGTGTGTCATTTTCTCCAAAATCACAGTCGATGGGCTAAGAAACATTGCAGCTTTGTATCGAGAACACTCTGCTGTGAGGAAATAAAAATTTTCTACATTTTAGATATCAAATACTTCTTACTTATATGAAGTTGATGTAGCTACCTTTTATAAACTATAATTGTTGAGTACTTACCATACATTCATTAGTTATTTACGTGACACCTAATGATTAGTCAACAATGTTAGTCATGGATTTTTTTTTAGCCACAATTTCGTTACTGCTTCCTTACTGACAACATAATACTCTCAGGCTTCTTTCAAATTGGTTGCTCCACTTCTTGTAATATCTTTTGGTTAATGTGTGATTATAGTTTGGTTACCAGATGCTTCAGACGAGGTCATCGATACAGGTGTACTCTTTATTATACACTGAAGGTGCTCAGAATGTTGGACACCTACCTAACATTGTGTAGAGCACACGCGAGCATGCAGATGTGTCGCAACATGACGTGGCGTGGATTTGTCTAATTTCTGTATATTGAGCAAGCAGTAAAGGAAATGAAAGAAAAATTTGGAGTAGGTATTAAAATCCATGGAGAAGAAATAAAAATTTTGAGGTTCGCCGATGACATTGTAATTCTGTCTGAGACAGCAAAGGACATGGAAGAGCAGTTGAACGGAATGAACAGTGTCTTGAAAGGAGGATATAAGATGAACATCAACAAAAGCTAATCGAGGATAATGGAATGTAGTCGAATTAAGTCAGTTGATGCTGAGGTAATTACATTAGGAAATAAGACACTTAAAGTAGTAAATGAGTTTTGCTTTTTGGGGTGCAAACTGACTGATGATGGTTGAAGTTGAGAGGATATAAAATGTAGACTGGCAATGGCAAAGAAAGCGTTTCTAAAGAAGAAAAATTTGTTAACGTCGAGTATAGATTCAAATGTCACGAAGTCGTTTCTGAAAGTATTTGTATGGAGTGTAGCCATGTATGGAAGTGAAATGTGGACGATGAATAGTTCGGACAAGAAGAGAATAGAAGCTTTCGAAATGTAGTGCTACAGAAGAATGCTGAAGATTAGATGGGTAGATCACATAACTAATGAGGAGGTATTGAATAGAATTGGGGAGAAGAGGAGTTTGTGGCACAACTTGACAAGAAGAATGGACCGGTTGGTAGGACATGTTCTCAGGCATCTATGGATTACAAATTTAGCACTGGAGGGCAGTGTGGAGGGTAAAAATTGAAGAGGGAGACCAAGAGATGAATACACTAAGCAGATTCAGAAGAATGTAGGTTGCAGTAAGTACTGGGAGATGAAGAAGATTGCACAGGATAGAGTAGCATGGAGAGCTGCATCAAACCAGTCTCAGGACTGAAGACCACAACAACAACAACGAAATTTCGCGAATTTATCTGTCTAGGTGACATACGTAAGTGATTAACATTGTAAGATCTTAAATTACTGAGAGTGTGAGATGAGCCACTACATATGTGAAATGCTAGTATATGAATAATAAGCATAAGAGCCAGAATGTTGCATGAAAACATGCAAACGTGGATACATTGTGTAGCACAGGTGCCGGATCTCAGTCTATGGGAATGATATCCATGGCTGTTGCACTTGGTCGGTCAGTACAGGGACGGTTAACGCTATTTGCAGATAATGCTGAAGTTGTTGCCTGATGCTGTCGTTAAAGACAGATCTGGTAATTGAACAGGCCAAGGCAACATGTCGACGAGTATGTTGGGTTGCAACAGCGCTACGCTGGCGAGTGTTATCCTGTTGGAAAATATCTGCAATGCTGTTCAAGAATGGCAGTAGAACAGTTCGAATCATCAGACTGGCATCCACATTTATAGCCTGAGTGCGTGAGATAACCACGAAAGTGCTCCTGCTGTCCTACGAAATCGCACTCAAGGTCATAGCGAGCGTTATCCTGTTGGAAAATATCTGCAATGCTGTTCAAGAATGGCAGTACAACAGGTTGAATCATCAGATTGGCATGCAGATTTGTAGTCAGAGTGCTTGAGATAACCACGAAAGTGCTCCTGCTGTCATACGAAATCGCACCCAAGAGCATAGCTCCAGTGTGTCTAGCATGTAGACGGGTTGGTTGCAGGCCCTCAACTGACTCTCTTCTATCCAACACATGACCATCACTGGCATCGAGGCAAAATCGCCTTTCATCAGAAAACACAACAGACCTCCACCCTGCCCTCCTATGAGCTTTCACTTGACACCACCAAACCGAAAATGGTGGTGTTTTGGGGTCAGTGGAATACACGGTACAGGGCGCCTGGCTCGGAGCTGTCCTTAGAGTAACAGATTTGTAACAGTTCATTGTGTCACTGTGGTGGCAACTGCTGCTCAGATAACCACTACAGAAGCAGTACGATTCGCTGGAGCTGAGTGCTGTTCATGATGGCTTCTGCTCTCGGTAATGAAAGGCCATCTGGAGCCCGGTCTTGTTGCGAACGTACAGTCTCATGACCAACGCTGCCAGCAATCACGTACATACCAGTAGAATAACAACTTGTCCCCTTCCACTTCCCCCACCACTTGTGGCCATCATGCTGCTGGCGGTGTGTCATTTTAATCATAAGCCCACTTGATGGGCAAAAAAAAACTGCAGCCTTGTAATGCGATCACACTGATGTGAGAAAACAAAGATTTACTACACCTTGGAAATAAAATGCTACGTTCTAATATGGAATTGATTGATCAATCTTTAAAACACCATAAAGCCTGAGAACATACCTGTAGAATAACAACTTGCCCTCTTCCATTTCCCCCCTCCCCCCCCCCCCCCCCCCCCCCCGTCTCGTGGACATCATGCTGCAGGTGGTGTGTCATTTCCACCAAGCACCCACTTGATGGGCAAATAAAAATTGCAGCCATGTAATGCGATCACCCTGCTGTGATAAAACAAAGATATACAATGACCTGGAAACTAAATGCTACATTCTTATATGAACTTGAACGAACAATCTTTAAAATACGTTAATGCCTGAGCACATACCAATAGAATAACAACTTGTCCTCTTTTACTCACCCCCCCCCCCCCCCCCCCTTCGTGGGCATCATGATGCTACTGGTGTGTAATTTCCACCTAAAGCTTACTTGATGGGCAAATAAAAATTGCAGGCTTGTAATGCGATCACCCTGCTGTGAGAAAACAAGGATTTACTACACCTTGGAAATAAAAGGCTACGTTCTAATATGGTCTTGAATGAACAATCTTTAAAAAACTATAAAGCCTGAGTACATACCAGTAGAACAACAACTTGTCCTCTTCCACTTCCAAACCTCCCCCCCTCACCAACCACCCACGTGAACATCATGTTACTGGTGATGTATCATTTCCACCAAACGCCCACTTGATGGGCAAATAAAAATTGCAGCCTTGTACTGCGATCACCCAGCAGTGAGAAACAAAGATTTACTACACCTTGGAAATTAAATGCTACGTTCTTATATGGACTTGAAAGAACAGTCTTTAAAATTCCATAAAGCCTGGGTACATACCAGATGAATAACAACTTGTTCTCTCCCACTTCACCCCTCGCCTCCCACTCGTGGACATCATATTGCTGGTTGTGTGTCATTTCCAACAAAAGCCCACTTGATGGGCAAATAAAAATTTCAGCCTTGTAATGCGATCACCCAGCTGTGAGAAAACAAAGATTTACTACACCTTGGAAATGAAATGCTACGTTGTAATATGAACTTGAGCGAACAACCTTTAAAATACTATAAAGCCTGTGTACATACCAGCAGAATAACAACTTGTCCTCCTCCACTCCCCCCCCCCCCCCCACCCACACTCTCGTGGACATCATGCTGGTGGTGGTGTGTCATTTCCACCAAAAGCCCACTAGATGGGCAAATAAAAATTGGAGCATTGTAACGCAAACACTCTGCTATGAGAAAACAATGATTTACTACACCTTGGAAATTAAATGCTACGTTCTTGTATGAACTTCAGCGAACTATCTTGAAAATACTATAAAGCCTGTGTAAATACCAGTAGAATAACAACCTCTCCTCTTCCACTTCCCCACCCACGTGGACATCATGCTGCTGGTGGTGTGTCATTTCCACCAAAATTCCAGTTGATGGGCAAATAAAGATTGCAGCCTTGTAATGCGATCACCCTTCTGTGAGAAAACAAAGATTTACTAGACCTTGGACATTAAATGCTACTTTCTTATATGAATTTGAACAAACAATCTTTAAAATACTATAAAGCTCGAGTACATGCCAGTAGAATAAAAACTTATACTATTCCACCCCCACCCCCCCTTCCCTAGTGGACAACATGCTGCTGGTGGTGTGTCATTTCCACCAAGAGCCCACTTGATGGGCAAATAAAACTTGCAGCCTTGTGATACGATCACCCTGCTGTGAGAGAACAAAGATTTACTACACCTTGGAAATAAAATGCTACGTTCCTATATGAACTTGGAGGAACAATCTTTAATTACTATAAAGCCTGTGTACATACATTAGAACAAAAGCTTGTCCTCTTCCACTCGCCCCTCCCCCCTCCCCATGTGGACATCATGCTGCTGGCGGTATGTGATTTCACCCAAAGCCCACTTGATGAGCACATAAAAATTGCAGTCTTGTAATGCAATCACACTGCTGTGAGAAAACGAAGATCTACTACACCTTGGAATTTAAATGCTACGTTCTTATATGAACTTGAATGAACAACCTTTAAAATACTATATAGCCTGAGTGCATACAACTAGAATAACAGCTAGTCCTATTCCACTTCCACCACTCCCCCCCGTCTCGTGGACATCTTGCTGCTGGTGGTGTGTCATTTCCACCAAAGGCCCACGTGATGGGCAAATAAAAATTGCAGCCTTGTAATGTGATCACCCTGGTATGAGAAAGCAAAGATTTACTACACCTTGGAAATTAAATGGTACGTTCTTATATGAACTTGATCGAACTATCTGTAAAGCCCGAGTACATACCTGTAGAATGACAACTTGTCCCCTTGCACTTTTCCCCTCCCCCGCCCCTCGTGGATATCATGCTGTGGGTTGTGTGTCACTTCCACCAAAAGTTTACTTGATGGGAAACTAAAAATTGCAGACTTGTAAATCGATCACACTGCTGTGAGAAAACAAAGATTTACTACACCTTGGAAATTAAATGCTACGTTCTCATATGAATTTGAACGAACATTCTTTAAAATACTATAAAGCCTGAGTACATACCTGTAGAATAACAAGTTGCCCTCTTCCAGTTCCCCCCCTCCCCACCGTCTCATGGACATCATATTCCTGGTGGTGTGTCATTTCCACCAAAAGCCCACTAGATGGACAAATAAAAATTACTGCCTTGTAATGTGATCACGCTGCTGTGAGAAATCAAAGCTTTACTACCCTTTGGAAAGTAAATGCTACCTTCTTATATGAACTTGAATGAACAATCTTCAAAATAAAATAAAGCAGGAGTGCATAGCCATAGAATAACAATTACTCGTCTTCCACTTCCCCCCCCGCCTCCCTCTCAAGGACATCATGCTGCTGGTGGTGTGTCATTTTAACCAAAATCCCGCTTGATGGGCAAATAAAAACTACAGCCTTGTAATGCGATCACCCTGCTGTGAGAAAACAAAGATTTACTACACCTTCAAAATAAAATGCTACGTTCTTATTTGGACTTGAACGAACACTCTTCAAAATACAATAAAGCCTGAGTACATTCCAGTAGAATAACAAGGTGGCCTCTTCCACTTAACACCCACCACCCGCACCCTCCCGTGGACATCATGCTGCTGGCGGTGTGTCATGTCCACCAAAAGCACACTTGATGGGCAAATAAAAATTGCAGCCTTGTAATGTGATCACCCTGGTATGAGAAAGCAAAGATTTACTGCACCTTGGAAATTAAATGGTACGTTCTTATATGAACTTGATTAAACTATCTTTAAAATACTATAAAGCCTGAGTACATACCAGTAGAATAACAACTTGTCCTCTTCCACTTCCCCCCACCGCCCCTCCACCCTCGTGGTCATCATGCTGCTGGTGGTGTGTCATCTCCAACAAAATTCCAGTTGATGGGCAAATAAAGATTGCAGCCTTGTAATGTGATCACCCTGCTGTGAGAAAACAAAGATTTACGAGACCTTGGAAATTACATGCTACTTTATTATATAAATTTGAATGAACAAGCTTTAAAATACTAAAATACTATAAAGCCTGGTACATACCAGTAGAATAACAACTTGTCCTCTTCCATACCCCCCTCCCTCACCGACACCATGCGGCTGGTGGTGTGTCATTTCCACAAAAAGCCCACTTAATGGGCAAATAACAATTGCAGCATTGTAATGCGATCACCCTACTGTGAGAAAACGAAGATTGACTACACCTTGGAAATAAAATGCTACGTTCTTATATGATCTTGAACGAAAAATCTTTAAAATACAATAAAGCCTGAGTACATACCAGTAGGATAACAACTTGTCCTCTTCCACTTGCCCCCCCCCCCCCCCCCCCGCCCCACATGGATTTCATGCTGTTGGTCGTGTGTCATTTTAACCAGAAGCCCACTTGATGGGCAAATAAAAATTGCAGCCTTGTAATGCGATCACCCTGCAGTGAGAAAACAAAGATTTACTACACACTGGAAATAAAATGCTACTTTCTTTAACGGACTTGAACGAACAATCTTTAAAATACCATAAAGCCTGGGAACATACCAGTAGAATAACAACTTCTCCTCTTCCACTTCCCAAACCCCACCCCCCTCTCTCGTGGACACCATTCTTCTGGTGATGTGTCATTTCCAACAAAAGCCCACTTGATGGGCAAATTAAAATTGCAGCCTTGTAATGCTATCACCCTGCTGTGATAAAACAAACATTTACTACACCTTGGAAATTAGTTGCTACATTCTTATATGAATTTGAACAAACAATCTTTAAAATACTATAAAGTCTGAGTACATTCCAGTAGAATAACAACTTGTCCTTTTGCACTTAACCCCCCCACCCCCATCCCCCCCGCCCCCTACCGTGGACATCATGCTGCTGGTGGTGTGTCATTTCCACCAAAAGCCCACTAGATGGGCAAATAAAAATTGCAGCCTTGTAATGCAATCTCCCTGCTGTGAGAAAACAAATATTTATTACACCTTCGAAAAAAAATGGTCCGTTCTTATATGGACATGAACGAACAATCTTTAAAACACTATAAAATCTAAGTACATACCAGTAGAATAACAACTTTTCCTCTTCCACTTCCGTCCCCTCTCGTGGACATCATGCTGCTGATGGTGTGTCATTTCACCAAAAGCCCACTTGATGGGGAAATAAAAATTGGAGCCTTGTAATGCAATCACCCTGCTGTGATACAACAAACATTAACTACACCTTGGAAATTAAATGCCACATTCTTATATGAACTCGAACAAACAATTTTTAAAGCACTATAAAGCGTGAGGACATTCCAATAGAACAACAACTTGTACTCTTCGCATTTCCACCCACTTCCCCTCTCTCATGGACATCATGCTGCTTGTGGAGTGTCACTCCCACCAAGATCCGAGTTGATGGGTAAATTAAAAATTGCAGCGTTGCAGTGCGACAACCCTGATGTGAGAAAAAAAGATTTATTACACTTTGGAAATAAAATGCTACATTCTTATATGAACTTGAACGACCAATTTTTAACACTCTATAAAGCGTGAGTACATACCAATAGAATAACAACTTGTCCTCTTCCCACCCTCTTGTGGACATCATGCTGCTGGTGGTGTGTCATTTTCACCAAAAGCCCATTTGATGGGCAAATAAATATTGAAGACTCGTAGTGCGACAACCCTGCTGTGAGAAAACAAAGACTTATTACACTTTGGAAATAAAATGTTACATTCTTATATGAACGTTAACAAACAATCCTTAAAACACTATAAAGGGGGAATACATACCAATAGAATAACCACTTCTCCTCTTCCCCCCCTCTTGTGGACATCATGCAGCTGCTGGTGTGTCATTTCCACCAAAAGCCCAGTTGATTGGCAAATAAAAATTTTAGCCTCTTAGTGCGACAACCCTTCTGTGAGAAAACAAAGATTTACTACACTTTGGATATAAAATGCTACGTTCTTATATGAACTTGAACAAACAATCTTTAAAACACTATAAAGCGAGAGTACATACCAATAGAATAACAACTTGCCGTTTTCCACCCCTTTTGTGGACATCATGCTGGTGGTGGTGTGTCAGTTCCATCAAAAGCCCAATTGATGTGCAAATAAAAATTGCATCCTTGTAGTGCGACAACTCTGCTGTGAGGAAACAAAGATTTACTATACTTTGGAAGTTAAATGCTACGTTCTTGTATGAACGTGAACGAACAATCTTTAAAACACAATAAAGCGTGAGTACACACCAAAAGAATAACAACTAGCACTCTTCACATTTCCACCCCCCTTCCCCCACTCTCGTGGACATCATGCTGCTGGTGGTGTGTCTATTCAACTAAATGCCCAGTTTATGGGCAAATAAAAACTGCAGCCTTGTAGTGCGACCACCCTGCTGTGAGAAAACAATAATTTATTACACTTTGGAAATAAATTGCTACATTATTATATGATCTTGAACGATCAACCTTTAAAACACTATAAAGCGAGGGTACATACCAATAGAATAACAACTTGTCCCTTTCCCCCCCTCTTGTGGACATCATGCTGGTGCTGGTGTGTCAGTTCCACCAAAAGCCCAATTGATGTGCAAATAAAAATTGCATCCTTGTAGTGCAAAAACCCAGCTGTGACGAAACAAAGATTTACTACACTTTGGAAATAAAATGTTACGTTCTTATATGTACTTGAACGAACAATCCTTTTAACACTAGAAAACGTGAGTACATACCAGTAGAATAACAACTTGCCCTCTTCCCCTCCCCCCCCCCCCCCTCTCGGGGACATCATGCTGCTGGTGGTGTGTCATTTATACCAAAAGCCCAGTTGACGGGCAAATAAAAACTTCAGCCTTGTAGTGCGACAACCCTGCTGTGAGGAAACAAAAATTTAATACACTTTGGAAATAAAATGCTACGTTCTTATATGAACTTAAATGAACAATCTTTAAAACACTATAAACCGGGAGTACATAACAATAGAAAAACAAGTTGTCTTGTTCCCCCCCCCCCCCCTCTTACCCGGTGCGCGTTGACATCATGCTGCTGCTGGAGTGTCATTTCCACCAAAAGCCCTGATGATGGAGGAATAAAATTTGCAGACTTGTAGTGCGACAACCTCGCCGTGAGGAAACAAAAATTTACTACTCTTTGGAAATAAAATGCTACGTTCTTATATGAACTTCAAAGAACAATCATTAAAAGAAAATAAAGCGGGAGTACATAGCAATTGAGTAACAACTTGTACTCTTCGCCTTTCCACCCCATTCCCCACTTTTCGTGGACATCATGCGGGTTGTGGTGTGTGAGTTACACCAAAAGCCCAGTTGCTGGGCAAATAAAAATTGCAGCCTTGCAGTGCGACAACCCTGCTGTGAAAAAAAAAAGATTTATTACACTTTGGAAATAAAATGCTACATTCTTATGTGAACTTGATCAAACAATCTTTAAAACACTATCAAGCAAGAGTACATTCCAATAGAATAACAACTTGTCCTCTTTCCCCCCTGTTACGGACATCATGCTGGTGGTGGTGTGCCATTTTCACCAAAGGCCCAGTTGATCTGCAAATAAAAATTGCAGCCTTGTAGAGCTACAACCCAGCTGTGAGGAAACAAAGATTTACTACACTTTGGAAATAAAATACTATGTTCTTATATGAACTTGAATGAAAAATCTCTAAAACACTATAAACCATGAGTACAAAGCAATAGAATATCAACTTGTCCTCTTCCCCTTCCCCCCCCCCCCCCCCCACCCAACCTTCCGCTCTCGCGGACATCATGCTGCTGGTGGTGCGTCATTTCCAACAAAAGCCCAGTTGATGGGCAAATAAATCTTTCTGCCTTGTAGTGTGACAACCCTGCTGGGAGAAAACAAATATTTACTACACTTTGGAAATAAAATGCTACGTTCTTTTATGAACTTGAACAAAAAATCATTAAAACATTATAAAGCGTGAGTACATACCAATAGAATAAATACTTGTCTCTTCACCTTCCCCCCGCCTCCTCTCTCGTGGACATCATGCAACCGGTGGTGTGTCATTTCCACGAAAAGCCCAGTTGATGGGCAAAAAAAAATTGCAGCCTTGTAGTGCGACAACTCTGCTGTGAGAAAACAAAGATTTACTACACTTTGGAAGATAAATGCTACGTTCTTGTATGAACGTGAACGAACAATCTTTAAAACACAATAAAGTGTGAGTAAATACCAAAAGAATAACAACTTGCACTCTTCACTTTTCCACCCCCCTTCCCCCACTTTCGTGGACATCATGCTACTGGTGGTGTGTCAATTCAACTAAAAGCCCAGTTTATGGGCAAATAAAAACTGCAGCCTTGTAGTGCAACCACCCTGCTGTGAGAAAACAATAATTTATTACACTTTGGAAATAAATTGCTACATTCTTTTATGAACTTGAACGAACAACCTTTAAAACACTATAAAGCGTGGGAACATACCAATAGAATAACAACTTGTCCCTTTCCCCCCCTCTTGTGGACATCATGCTGGTGGTGGTGTGTCAGATCCACCAAAAGCCCAGTTGATGGGCAAATAAAAATAGCAGCCTTCTAGTGCAAAAACCCAGCTCTGAGGAAACAAAGATTTACTACACTTTGGAAATAAAATGCTACGTTCTTAAATGAACTTGAACGAACAATCTTTAAAACACTATAAAGCGAGCGTACATACCAATAGAATAACAACTTTTCGTCTTCCACCCCTTTTGTGGACATCATGCTGGTGGTGGTGTGTCATTTCCAAAAAAAGCCCAGTTGATGGGCAAATGAAAATTGCAGACTTGTAGTGCGACAACCCTGCTATGAGAAAACAAAGATTTACTACACTATGGAAATAAAATGGTATGTTTGTCTATGAACTTGAACGATCATCATTAAAACACTATAAAGCGTGAGTACATACCAATAGAATAACAACTTGTCCTCTTCGACCCCTTTTGTGGACATCATGCTGGTGGTGGTGCGTCATTTCCACCAAAAGCCCAGTTGATGGGCAAATAAAAATAGCAGCCTTGTAATGCAAACATCCTCCTGTGAGAAAAGAAAGATTCACTACACTTTGGAAATAAAATGCTACGTTCTTATGTGAACTTGAACAAACAATCTTTAAAACTCCATCTTTAAAACACTATAAAGCCTGAGTACATATCAATAGAAGAACAACTTCTCCTCTTCCCCCCCACCCCCCTTTCTCGTGGACATCATGCTGCTGGTGGTGTGTCATTTCCACTAAAAGCCCACTTCTTGGGCAAGTGAAGATTGCAGATTTGTAATGCGATACCCTATCATGAGAAACTAAAGATGTACTACACTTTGAAAATAAAACGCTACGTTCTTATACGAAGTCGAACGAACAACCTTTAAAACACCATAAAGCCTGTGAACATACCGATAGAAAAACAACTTGTCCTCTTCCCCTCCCCCTCCTCCCCTCTCATGGACATCATGCTGCTGGTGGTGTGTCATTTCCACCAAGAGCCCAGTTGATGGGCAAATACAAATTGCAGCCTTGTAGTGCGACAACTCTGCTGTGAGAAAACAAAGATTTACTACACTTTGGAAGTTAAATGCTACGTTCTTGTATGAACGTGAACGAACAATCTTTAAAACACAATAAAGCGTGAGTAAATACCAAAAGAATAACAACTTGCACTCTTCACCTTTCCACCCCCCCTTCCCCCACTCTCGTGGACATCATGCCGCTGGTGGTGTGTCAATTCAACTAAAAGTCCAGTTTATGGGCAAATAAAAACTGCAGCCTTGTAGTGCAACCACCCTGCTGTGAGAAAACAATAATTTATTACACTTTGGAAATAAATTGCTACATTCTTTTATGAACTTGAACGAACAACCTTTAAAACACTATAAAGCGTGGGTACATACCAATAGAATAACAACTTGTCCCTTTCCCCCCCTCTTGTGGACATCATGCTGGTGGTGGTGTGTCAGATCCACCAAAAGCCCAGTTGATGGGCAAATAAAAATAGCAGCCTTGTAGTGCAAAAACCCAGCTCTGAGGAAACAAAGATTTACTACACCTTGGAAATTAAATGCTACTTTCTTTAATGGACTTGAACGAACAATCTGTAAAACACTATAAAGCGAGGGTACATACCAATAGAATAACAACTTGTCGTCTTCCACCCCTTTTGTGGACATCATACTGGTGGTGGTGTGTCATTTCCAAAAAAAGTTCAGTTGATGGGCAAATGAAAATTGCAGCCTTGTAGTGCGACAACCCTGCTATGAGAAAATAAAGATTTACTACACTATGGAAATAAAATGGTATGTTTGTCTATGAACTTGAACGATCAATCATTAAAACACTATAAAGGGTGAGTACATACCAATAGAATAACAACTTGTCCTCTTCCACCCCTTTTGTGGACATCATGCTGGTGGTGGTGCGTCATTTCCACCAAAACCCTACTTCTTGGGCAAGTGAAGATTGCAGATTTGTAATGCGATACCCTACCATGAGAAACTAAAGATGTACTACACTTTGAAAATAAAACGCTACGTTCTTATACGAAGTTGAACGAACAACCTTTAAAACACCATAAAGCCTGTGAACATACCGATAGAAAAACAACTTGTCCTCTTCCCCTCCCCCTCCTCCCATCTCGTGGACATCATGCTGCTGGTGGTGTGTCATTTCCACCAAGAGCCCAGTTGATGGGCAAATACAAATTGCAGCCCTGTAATGCGAACACCCTCCTGTGAGAAGACAAAGATTTACCACACTTTGGAAAAAAAATGCTATGTTTTTATATGAACATTAAGGAATAATCTTTAAAACACTATAAACCCTGAGTACATACCACTAAATGAACAACTTGTCCTCTTCCCATCCCCCCCCCCCCCTCCTCTCTTGGACATCACGCTGCTGGCAGTGTGTCATTTCCACCAATAGCCCAGTTGTAATGTAATCCTATGAGAAAATAAAGATGTACTACACTTTTGAAATAAAATGCTACGTTCTTATGTGAACTTGAATGGACAATCTTTAAAACACTGTAAAGCCTGAGTACATACCAATAGAAGAACAACTTGTCCTCTTCCCCTCCCCCCCCCCCCCCCCCCCTCTCGTGGACATCAATCTGCTGGTGGTGTGTCATTTGCACCAAATGCCCAGTTGTTGGGCAAATAAAAATCGCAGGCTTGTAATGCGAACACCCTCCTGTGAGAAATCAAAGATTTACTACACTTTGGAAATAAAATAATATGTTCTAATATCAACTTGAATGAACAATCTTTATAACACTATAAAGCCTGAGTACATGCCAATAGAAGAACAAGTTGTCCTCTTCCCCTCCCCCTCCTCTCGTAGACATCATGCTGGTGGTGGTGTGTCATTTCCACCAAAAGCCCAGATCATGGGCAAATAAAAATTGCAGACTCGAAATGCGAACACCCTGCTGTGAGAAAACAAAGATTTACTACACTGCGGAAATAAAATGCTATGTTCTAACATGAACTTGAACAAACAATCTTTAAAACTCTATAAAGCCTGAGTACATACCAATAGAAGAACAACTTGTCCTCTTCCCCTCCCCCTCCTCTTGTAGACATCATGCTGTTGGTGATGTGTCATTTCCGCCAAAAGCCCAGTTCGTGGGCAAATAAAAATTGCAGCCTTGTAGTGCGAACACCCTCCGGTGTGAAACAATGATTTCCTACACTTTGAGAATAAAACACTACGTTGTTATATGAACTTGTCCAAACAATCTTTAAAACACTATAAAGCCTGAGTACATACCAATAGAACAACAACTTGATTGAACAATCGTAAAACACTATAAAGCCCGAGTGCATACCAATAGAAGAACAACTTGTCCTCGTGGACATCATGCTACTGGTGGTGTGTCATTTCCACCAAAAGCCCACTTCTTGGGCAAGTGAAGATTGCAGACTTGTAATGCAATACCCTACCATGAGAAACTAAAGATGTACTACACTTTGAAAATAAAACGCTACGTTCTTATACGAAGTTGAACGAACAACCTTTAAAACATCATAAAGCCTGTGTACATACCGATAGAAAAAAAACTTGTCCTCTTCCCCTCCCCCTCCTCCCCTCTCGTGGACATCATGCTGCTGGTGGTGTGTCATTTCCACCCAGAGCCCAGTTGATGGGCAAATACAAATTGCAGCCTTGTAATGCGAACACCCTCCTGTGAGAAACCAAAGTATTACTACACTTTGGAAATAAAATGCTATGTTGGTACATGAACTTGAACAAACAATCTTTAAAACACTATAAAGCCTGTGTACATACCAAAGAAGAATAACTTGTTCTCTTCCCCTCCCTTTCCTCACGTAGGCATCATGCTGGTGGTGGTGTGTCATTTCCCCCAAAGGCCCAGTTCATGGGCAAATAAAAATTGCAGCCTTGTAATGAGAACCCACTCATGTGAGAAAACAAAGATTTACTACACTTTGGAAATAAAATGTCTCATACTTATATGAACTCGAACAAACAATCTTTAAAACACTATGAGGCCTGAGTACATGCCAATGGAAGAACAAATTGTCGTCTTCGTCTCCCCCTCTTCTCGTGGACATCATGCTGTTGGTAATGTGTCATTTCCACCAAAAGCCCAGTTCGTGGGCAAATGAAAATTGCAGCCTTGTAGTGCGAACACCCTCCAGTGAGAAAACAAAGATTTCCTACACTTTGAGAATAAAACACTACGTTGTTATATGAAACCTGAGTACATGCCAATGGAAGAACAAATTGTCGTCTTCGTCTCCCCCTCTTCTCGTGGACATCATGCTGTTGGTGATTTCTCATTTCCACCAAAAGCCCAGTTCGTGGGCAAATAAAAATTGCAGCCTTGTAGTGTGAACACCCTCCGGTGAGAAAACAAAGATTTCCTACACTTTGAGAATAAAACACTACGTTGTTATATGAACTTGTCCAAACAATCTTTAAAACACTATAAAGCCTGAGTACATACCAATAGAACAACAACATGTCCTCTTCCCCTGTCCCGCCCCCCTCTCATGGAAATTGTGCTGCTGGGGGTGTGTCATTTCCACCAAATCCCAGTTGACGGGCAAATAAAAATTGCAGCCTTGTAATGCGAACACCCTCCTGTGAGGAGACAAAGATTTACCACACTTTGGAAATAAAATGCTATGTTCTTATATGAACTTGATGGAACAATCTTTAAAACACAATAAAGAGTGAATACATACCAATATAAGAACAACTTGTCCCCTTCCCCTCCCCCACCCAACCCCTCTCGTGGACATCAGGCTGCTCGTGGTGTGTCAATTCCACCGAAAGCCCAGTTGATGGGCAAATAGAATCGAGAACATGAGGAAACAAAGATTTACTGCATTTTGGACATAAAATACTATGTTCTTATATGAACTTGAAGGAACACACTTTTTAAAACTGTAAAGCCTGAGTAAAACCCAATAGAAAGAAGGCATGTCCGATTTCATTTTTTTGTGAACATTGAGCAGGTGATGGTGTGTCATTTTCTCCAAAATCACAGTCGATGGGCTAAGAAACATTGCAGCTTTGTATCGAGAACACTCTGCTGTGAGGAAATAAAAATTTTCTACATTTTAGATGTCAAATACTTCTTACTTATATGAAGTTGATGTAGCTACCTTTTATAAACTATAATTGTTGAGTACTTACCATACATTCATTAGTTTTTTACGTGACACCTAATGATTAGTCAACAATGTTAGTCATGGATTTTTTTTTAGCCACAATTTCGTTACTGCTTCCTTACTGACAACATAATACTCTCAGGCTTCTTTCAAATTGGTTGCTCCACTTCTCGTAATATCTTTTGGTTAATGTGTGATTATAGTTTGGTTACCAGATGCTTCAGACGAGGTCATCGATACAGGTGTACTCTTTATTATACACTGAAGGTGCTCAGAATGTTGGACACCTACCTAACATTGTGTAGAGCACACGCGAGCATGCAGATGTGTCGCAACATGACGTGGCGTGGATTTGTCTAATTTCTGTATATTGAGCAAGCAGTAAAGGAAATGAAAGAAAAATTTGGAGTAGGTATTAAAATCCATGGAGAAGAAATAAAAATTTTGAGGTTCGCCGATGACATTGTAATTCTGTCTGAGACAGCAAAGGACATGGAAGAGCAGTTGAACGGAATGAACAGTGTCTTGAAAGGGGGATATAAGATGAACATCAACAAAAGCTAAACGAGGATAATGGAATGTAGCCGAATTAAGTCAGGTGATGCTGAGGTAATTACATTAGGAAATAAGACACTTAAAGTAGTAAATGGGTTTTGCTTTTTGAGGTGCAAACTGACTGATGATGGTTGAAGTTGAGAGAATATAAAATGTAGACTGGCAATGGCAAAGAAAGCGTTTCTAAAGAAGAAAAATTTGTTAACGTCGAGTATAGATTCAAATGTCGCGAAGTCGTTTCTGAAAGTATTTGTATGGAGTGTAGCCATGTATGGAAGTGAAATGTGGACGATGAATAGTTCGGACAAGAAGAGAATAGAAGCTTTCGAAATGTAGTGCTACAGAAGAATGCTGAAGATTAGATGGGTAGATCACATAACTAATGAGGAGGTATTGAATAGAATTGGGGAGAAGAGGAGTTTGTGGCACAACTTGACAAGAAGAATGGACCGGTTGGTAGGACATGTTCTCAGGCATCTATGGATTACAAATTTAGCACTGGAGGGCAGTGTGGAGGGTAAAAATTGAAGAGGGAGACCAAGAGATGAATACACTAAGCAGATTCAGAAGAATGTAGGTTGCAGTAAGTACTGGGAGATGAAGAAGATTGCACAGGATAGAGTAGCATGGAGAGCTGCATCAAACCAGTCTCAGGACTGAAGACCACAACAACAACAACGAAATTTCGCGAATTTATCTGTCTAGGTGACATACGTAAGTGATTAACATTGTAAGATCTTAAATTACTGAGAGTGTGAGATGAGCCACTACATATGTGAAATGCTAGTATATGAATAATAAGCATAAGAGCCAGAATGTTGCATGAAAACATGCAAACGTGGATGCATTGTGTTGCACAGGTGCCGGATCTCAGTCTGTGGGAATGATATCCATGGCTGTTGCACTTGGTCGGTCAGTACAGGGACGGTTAACGCTATTTGCAGATAATGCTGAAGTTGTTGCCTGATGCTGTCATTAAAGACAGATCTGGTAATTGAACAGGCCAAGGCAACATGTCGACGAGTATGTTGGGTTGCAACAGCGCTACGCTGGCGAGCGTTATCCTGTTGGAAAATATCTGCAATGCTGTTCAAGAATGGCAGTAGAACAGTTCGAATCATCAGACTGGCATCCACATTTATAGCCTGAGTGCGTGAGATAACCACGAAAGTGCTCCTGCTGTCATACGAAATCGCACCCAAGATCGTAGCTCCAGTGTGTCTAGCATGTAGACGGGTTGGTTGCAGGCCCTCAACTGACTCTCTTCTATCCAACACATGGCCATCACTGGCATCGAGGCAAAATCGCCTTTCATCAGAAAACACAACAAACCTCCACCCTGCCCTCCTATGAGCTTTCACTTGACACCACCAAACCGAAAATGGGGGTGTTTTGGGGTCAGTGGAATACACGGTACAGGGCACCTGGCTCGGAGCTGTCCTTAGAGTAACAGATTTGTAACAGTTCATTGTGTCACTGTGGTGGCAACTGCTGCTCAGATAGCCACTACAGAAGCAGTACGATTCGCTAGAGCCGAGTGCTGTTCATGATGGCCTCTGCTCTCGATAATGAAAGGCCATCTGGAGCCCGGTCTTATTGCGAACGTACAGTCTCATGAGCAACGCTGCCAGCAATCACGTACAATGCCTACATTCCTACCGAGTATTTCTGCAATATCGTAGAAGTAACATCCAGCTTCTCGTAGTCCAATTCCACGACCGCGTTCAAATTCAGTAAGGTGTTGATGATGGCATCCTTGTCACCCTAAGGGCGTTTTTGACTAATAACAACTCTTCACGTCCCATCTCAAAGCTAACTAAAGCTCCCGACCGTTGCAGGGCGTATTTCAAGCGAACACCGAGCGAGGTGGCGCAGTGGTTAGACACTGGACTCGCATTCGGGAGGACGACGGTTCAATCCCGCGTCCGGCCATCCTGATTTAGGTTTTCCGTGATTTCCCTAAATCGCTCCAGGCAAATGCCGGGATGGTCCCTTTCAAAGGGCACGGCCGACTTCCTTCCCCGTCCTTCCCTAATCCGATGAGACCGATGACCTCGCTGTCTGGTCTCCTTCCCCAAACCAACCAACCAACCAATTTCAAGCGAACCTGATTTGCACTCTCCTGCAGCCCGTTTACACGGGACGCCCAAACCCTAATTTCGTACATCGACTTCCCAATAACGATTTTGGGTGGTCATGCATGCGCTTCAAAGTCGATTCTGGAAATCTACATCTACATCCATACTCCGCAAGCCACCTGATGGTATGTGGTGGAGGGAACCTTGAGAACCTCTATCAGTTCTCCCTTCTATTCCAGTATCGTACTGTTCGTGGACAGGATTGTCGGTATGCCTCTGTGTGGGCTCTAATCTCTCTGATTTTATCCTCGTGGTCTCTTCGCGAGATATACCTAGGAGGGAGCAATATACTGCTTTACTCCTCGGTGAAGGTATGTTCTCGAAAACGAGCTACTGAGAGTCTGTCTTGCAGAGTCTTCCACTGGAGTTTATCTATCATCTCCGTAACACTTTTGCGATTACTAAATGATACTGTAACGGAGCGCGCTGCTCTCCGTTGGATCTTCTCTATCTCTTCTATCAACCCTATCTGGTACGGATCCCACACCGGTGAGCAGTATTCAAACAGTGGGCGAACAAGTGTACTGTAACCTACTTCTTGTGTTTTCGGACTGCATTTCCTTAGGATTCTTCCAATGAATCTCAGTCTGGCATCTGCTTTACCGACGATCAACTTTATATGGTCATTCCATTTTAAATCACTCCTACTATCTACTCCCAGATAATTTATGGAATTAACTACTGCCAGTTGCTGACCTGATATATTGTAGCTAAATGATAAAGGATCTTTCTTTCTATGTGTTCGCAGCACGTTACACTTGTCTACATTGAGAATCAATTGCCATTCCCTGCACCATGTGTCAATTCGTTGCAGATCCTATTGCATTTCAGTAGAATTTTCCAATCCGCTTGTCATTGCCGGTTTTCCAATTCAGCAGTCAACTTTCGCTGCCATGTAAACGCAACTGGTTTTGAAATGTGCTTGGGCTGTCAGGTTTCGTATTGTTTCTGAAAATTTTCAGTTAGTAAGGACGAAGTGGCTTCTCATGCAGTGAATGATAAGTAGAAATATTGCCCTGGAGCTGTTTACGCCTCGTCTAACTGAAGAGAAGCAGTAATTGTGCTGACTAAATCAAAACCGCCGGCCGTGGTGGCCAAGCGGTTCTAGGCGCTTCAGTCCGGAACCGCGCGAATCGTGCCTCGGGCGTGGATGTGTGAGATGTCCTTAGGTTGGTTAGGTTTAAGTACTTCTAAGTTCTAGGGCACTGATGACCTCATATGTTAAGTCCCATAGTGCTCAGAGCGATTTGAACCATTTTTTAAATCATAAACAGTAACAGCTGTTTTCCAGGAGTCATATTTAACTGCACTAGCAAATTCGCTTCAGACAATAAAATTTCGACACGACAGCCAAAAACGGTTTCCGAAATTCGGTTTTCGTCTTTCGGAAGACGTGTCGCATGTAAGCGAAGTGATAGTGGCAGTACTATCGCATCTCTTATGCGCCTGGCAAGAAACTGGAATAGACATCATTTTTCAAGTGCAGGAACACACCTACCAAGAACCTTTTATGTCGCACAACTCCTTCTTGGTGTTGCGATTTTTTTCCGTCAGTGTGTTTAGCGAGTTGAAGTTTGTGATATCGCAGTTCAGTAATTTAGATCATGTATTCACTGATTACCCAGACATTAAGTAAAACAGAGTAGCTGCACAGAAGAGAAAATGACGGTTTACGACCTTATCTAATGTAAGTTTGATCACCAGAGAAATTTTATTGCAATATTATTACTGAATTATATTAGCGGATTTAATTGATAAACACGTCTCACTTTCGCCTGAAATGCTGCCTTTTAAGGTGAATTAGTCCCTGTCTCAATTTTTTTCTTTCTCAGTAGAATGATGGTCGTGTTTAGTGATCCTGACAGACTGCTCAAAATCTGCGTTGATTCTGGTACTGTCTTCTGGGTTGTCTTAGTCGAGGAGGAAACAAGTGTATGTATGATGTTTACGTATGAAGTCAGGAATTTTGTGACTTGGAATGCATACACATATGTTGAGATGTTTCGCCCCATGGTGACTGTTGTAGCACAAAGACGCAATAGTGGGATATTTCATAACGACCTACACTGTCCAGATGTTCGATTATGAAACGAATTTCACTCACCGAAGGGATCGCACACCCGTAGCCTCAAAAGTGGTTGGAGCCCATTGATCATCTGGGACATCTGCTGCAACCCTGTTTCAAACAATTATTTCTTGTATAGTAAACTAGATTTTACAATTGCAGAAAGTTACATAACGGCGAATGTTCTTTGACTCTACTTCCAAGAGGACGTATTCGTACCTGAAAGTTTGCTGCTTAAAAACGCTGCCTCATTCTTTTTTACGATCTCGATTTTCTTGCCTGGTTTTTCAAATGCCCTGCCGCGTCTGCTGTAAATACGGGAGCTCCTAAGGTATCTGATAATCTGCGGTTTAGAATCATGAAGAGATGCTGTTCTATGATCATCAGGTCACGCGAAAGAAGGTTTCGCTACGGCTGTGATCAGCAAATATTGCAGAGGGACGGTTGACATTGTGTTGTAACTGTGAGCTAGAGACTGTCCTGCCGTGTGTGGGAAACCTTTCATCCAAAATAGGACGGATCCTCACTAAACATAAAGTAAAAGTGATTTTTCGTCCACCGGCGAAGACGGCTGCACTCCTGGGTTCCGTTAAAGATGACTTACTACTCCGCAAACCTGGAGTTTACAAGATACCATGTGAATGTGGCCTTTCATATATCGGACAAACGAATCGTACAGTCCAAGAGAGGTGTACGGAACATCGCAGGTACACTCGGCTCTTACAACCCAGTAAATCGGCTGTGGCAGAGCATTGTATTGATTCTGGTCACTCTATGGTATATGAAAATGTCGAAATTCTGACTTCTGTTTCATCTTTCTGGGACTCCGTAGTAAAAGAGGCCATTCAAATCCGCTTGGCGAAGAATTTAATTAATAGAGACAGCGGTTTCACATTAGATAAATCATGGAATCCGGCACTTTCAATATTGAACTTACAAAGACGTCGCTACAGTTCAGCTCCCAGTAATACATCGATCTCCCAGCATGGATCGAATGCGCAGCCACAGACGTAACTCATGCATATGTTACGTCTTTGCCGCCGATTAACATCACTGGCGCCTTGTTCATCTGTGGCCGCATGCGCAGTGGCGCGGTCCGCGAGTTTAAAAGGATGGAGCGAGCGCTGGAGCGTCAGTCGTACGACTCTCTCTGAAGATGGCTGAAAGATATACAGCCGAAATATTAGAAGAAGAAGCAGAATTTATGCGGCTGCATTCCCGAAATTTAATGGAGCATTATTTCGATATGTTTTCGAACATCCACCGCTAAGAGTGTGAATCCTGAATCCTTCTTGGTCATGCTGACAAAGTTTTATAAATTTATTTGTAGAAGTATAGACAGTGGAAATTGAAATGTCCTGTGGTGCCTCTCCTGCTCCAAGTCGGGCCGTTTGACGTCCTACCCCCCTTAACGGTGTTAGCAAAGAGGACGACGCTCAGGATGGGACCCTGAGCACATCGTTATGCTGGATAAAGGAGTCTGACAAAGCACAACTCCTTGCTATCAGTATTTTTTAATAGGTGCAGATATCTATACAGTGATGTGTTATGGTGGTTTCTCCGACTTTCGGGAAGCGTTTTCAGCAGCATAAAACGACCGATGACATTCATTAAAAGACTTGTGACGCTGATGTGCCAGGTTCCTTATATTACATTTGTTCTATACTGGCCTAATCATATTTGTGTCACTGAACTATTGTTCCTATAAAGATGATATGCAATTCGAAATTTGTGTCGAACAGTGTTGCAATGTAGTGCTTAGGTACATCAGGCTATTGAAAGCACACTGATGGGAAAAAATGCAACACCAAAAAATAATTAATGTAGAGTAATGAAATTTCGCGAATACATTTGCCTTCATAACATATGTAAGTGATTTGCAAGCTCACATGGTAATGTAAGTTTTTTTGTGGTTTTAGGGCGCACAACTACAGTGGTGATTAGCGCCCAGACTAAGTTATGAATGCACTGCGAGGCACAATGTCAAAACAGCAGCTAAAAAGGACAACACTAAAAAAGGCACATTAACAGGCAGGGGGTTAAAAGAAAACAGCATAATCAAATGTCTTTCGATAGGTTTGTCAAGTGGATAAAACGAGGAACGCGAGCAGCTGCTCCCGGGTCATCCGCTAAAATGTCATCCAGAGTATGTGGCAGGCCAAGATCAACGAGCAGTGTATTAAACTTAGGACAGGACGTTAAAATGTGGCGGACCGTCAGCACTTGCCCACACGGGCAGAACGGCGCCGGCGCAGCCGTCAGCAGATGGCGGTGGCTAAACCGGCAGTGTCCGATCCGTAACCGGGCCAAAACGACCTCCTCCCGCCGAGAAGGGTGTGAAGAGGTCGTCCAAGCCGTGGGGAGAGGTTTCGAGGCCCGAAACTCGTTTTCAGTAAGTGTAGACCAATCGGCACGCCACAGCGATAAAAGGCGCTGACAAATGAACCTGCTACAATCTGATGAAGGGACACAACAAGAAGGTGTCCGAGGCTGAAGGACTGCAGCCTTGGCCGCGGCATCTGCAGCTTCGTTCCCAGAGATACAGACACGGCCAGGAACCCACATAAAGGTAACCGGAGAACCGTCGTCCACCAGCTGCTGAAGAGAGCGTCGGATCCGGTGCACGAAAGGGGTGAACCGGATACGGATCACTGAGGCTCTGGATGGCGCTCAGGGAATCAGAGCAGATGACGTAAGCAGAATGTCGGCGGCGGCAGATGTAAGGAACAGCCTGGTAGAGGGCAAATAGCTCAACTGTGAAGACCGAACAATGGCCACGGAGCCGGTATTTGAAACTGTGTGCCCCGACAATAAAAGAACACCAGACACCGTCATTGGTCTTAGAGCCATCAGTATAAATGAAGATCGTATTAGTGAACTGCGGACGAAGTTCGACAGACCATAAGCGGTATACCAAAGCTGGGGTAATGTAAGTGCGAGATGAGCCATTGCAAATGTGAAATGTAGTGCATTAACAACCAGTGTATGCGCCAGAATATTGCATGCAAAAATGCACATTTACATGCAGTATTTTGTGCAGGTGCCGGATGTCAGATTCTGAGGTAAAGTTCTATCCATGCCTGTTGCACTTTGTCGGTCAGTACAGAGACAGTTAATGCTATTTGCAGGCAACGCTGGAGTTGTTGTCTGATGGTGTCATTACAGACTGGTCTGGTGATTGAGCAGGCCAAGGCAACATGTAGACGACCACCTTGGTTTACAACAATGGTACGTTGGCGAGCGTTATCCTGTTGGAAAACATCTCCTGCAATGCTGTTCAAGAATGGCACTACAACAGGTCGAATCACCAGACTGGCATGCAGGTTTGTAGTCAAGAGTGCGTGAGATAACCACGAAAGTGTTCCTGCTGTCGTACGAAATCGCACCCAAGATCATTACCCCAGGTACAGGTCCAGTGTGTGTAGCACGTAAATGGCTTGGTTGCAGGCCTCAACTGGCTCCCTTCTGTCCAACACACGGCCGTCACTTGCACTGAGGCAGAACCGGCTTTCTTTGGTAAACACAACATACCTCCACTCTGGCCTCCACTGAGCTCTCGGTTGACACCACTGAAGTTGAAAATGGCTGTGTTTTGGGGTCAGTAGAATAAACTATACAGCGCGTCTGGCTTGGACCTGTCCTGAAAGTAACCTATTTATTATAGTTCGTTGCGTGACTGTGGTGCCAACTACTGCTCAGATTGCTACTGCAGATGCAGTATGACGCACCAAAACCATACACTGAACACGATAGTCTTCGTTCTCGGTGGTGCCACGTGGCCGACTGGAGCACGGTCTTCTTGGCACCTTATATTCTCGTTACAAAGAAAAGAAAAAAAATGGTTCAAATGGCTCTGAGCACTATGGGTCTTAACATCTGAGGTCATCACATCACTCCCTAGAACTTAGAACTACTTAAACCTAACTAACCTAAGGACATCACACACATGTATGCCCGAGGCAGGATTCGAACCCGCGACCGTAGCTGTCGCGCGGTTCCAGACCGAAGCGCCTAGAACAGCTCGGCCACAACGGCCGGCTTACATTCTCGTCACCAACGCAATTAGCAGTCATGTACAGTGCCTACATTCCTGCCAAGTATTTCTGCAGTATCGTAGAAGGAACATCCAGCTTCTCAAAGCCCAATTACACGACCTCGTTCAAATTCAGTGAGGTGTTGATAATGGCATCTTTGTTGCCTTAAGGGGGGTAGGACGCCAAACGGGCCGACTTGGAGCACGAGAGGCACTAGAGGACATTTTAAGTTCCACTGTCTATACTTTTACCAATAAATTCATAAAATTTTGTCAGCATGACCAGGAAGGATTCAGGATTCACACTCGTAGCAGTGGAAGTTCGAAAACATAACGAAGTAATTTTTTTTACATGTGAAATTTCATCATCTTTTTCACTTACCAATGGCAGCATTTGATGCTATAGGTACACTTTTCTTCATAAGTAAGAGAGATGGTTCGATGAATTTTGCACAGCATACAAAACATACTTAAAGGTGTATGAAACTCTAGAATTTTCCAAATCAATTAAAAACTGTGGTAAAAACTGGGTTAATTAACTACAAAATTTGTGTTTTTTCGAAACATGAAGTATAAAATACAACAGATCATTCGTTTTTTCATAAATTAAATAAATTCTAGAGTTTTATACACCTGTAAGTATGGTAAGTATGCTGTGGAAAGTTCATCGAAGAATCTCTCTAACTTATGAAGAAAAGTGTACCTATAGCAACAAATGCATCCATTAGTAAGTGTAAGAAATGATGAAATTTCACACATAAAAAAAAATTTGTTATGTTTTCGAACTTCCACTGCAATGAGTGTAAATCCTGAATCCTTCCTGGTGATGCTGACAAAGTTTTATGAATTTATTTGTAAAAGTATAGAAACTGGAAATTAAAATGTCCTGTGATGCCTCTCCTGCTCCAAGTCGGCCCGTTTGACGTCCTGCCCCACTTAAAGGCAGTCTTGTCTAACGTCAACTCATCGCGTCCAGTCTCAAACGTTACAAACGCTCACGACCGTTACAGCTCGTATTTAAAGGAAAGCTAATTTTCTGTCTCACTGTGGCGTTATTATCGCCACTCTTAGGCGACTGGCAAGAAATTGGAATACGTGTCATTTTTCAGATACAGAAACTCGGCTACCAACAATCGTTTATGTCACAGGACTCCCTCTTGGTTGCGACTTTTTTTCCGTCAGTGTGTTTAGCGATTTGAAGTTTGTGATACAGAAATTCTGTAATTTCGGCCATGTACTGATTGATTACGCAGACTTGAGTAAAGAGGAGTAGCTGTACTGAACAGAAAATGATAGTTTATGACTTTGGCTGATGTAGGTATGATCACCACAAAAATTCTGTTGCAATATTATTACTGATTTATACACTACTGGCCATTAAAATTGCTACACCAAGAAGAAATGCAAATGATAAACGGGTATTCATTGGACAAATATATTATACTACAACTGACATGTGATTACATTTTCACGCAATTTGGGTGCATAGATTCTGAGAAATCAGTACCCAGAACAACCACCTCTGGCCGTAATAACGGCCTCGATACGCCTGGGCACTGAGTCAAACAGAGCTTGGATAGCGTGTACAGGTACAGCTGCCCGTGCAACTTCAACACGATACAACAGTTCATCAAGAGTAGTGGTGACGAGCCAGTTGCTCGGCCACCATTGACCAGACGTTTTCACTTGGTGAGAGATCTGGAGAATGTGCTGGCCAGGGCAGTAGTCGAACATTTTCTGTATCCAGAAAGGCCCGTACACGACCTACAACATGCGGTCGTGCATTATTCTGCTGAAATGTAGCGTTTCGCAGGGATCGAATGAAGGGTAGAGCCACGGGTCGTAACACATCTGAAATGTAACGTCCACTATTGAAAGTGCCGTCAATGCGAACAAGAGGTGACCGGGACGTGTAACCAATGGCACCCCATACCATCACGCCGGGTGATACGCCAGAATGGCGATGACGAATACACGCTTCCAATGTGCATTCACCGCAATGTCGCCAAGCACGAATGCGACCATCATGATGCTGTAAACAGAACCTGGATTCATCCGAAAAAATGACGTTTTGCCATTCGTGCACCCAGGTTCGTCGTCGAATACACCATCGCAGTCGCTCCTGTCTGTGATGCAGCGTCAAGGGTAACCGCAGCCACGGTCTCCGAGCTGATAGTCCGTGCTGCTGCAAACGTCGTCGAACTGTTCGGGCAGATGGTTGTTTTCTTGCAAACGTCCCCATTTGTTGACTCAGCATCGAGACGTGGCTGCACAAACCGTTACAGCCATGCGGATAAGATGCCTGTCATCTCGACTGCTAGTGATACGAGGCCGCTGGGATGCAGCACGGCGTTCCGTATTACCCTCCTGAACCCACCGATTTCATATTCTGCTAACAGTCATTGGATCTCTACCAACGCGAGCAGCAATGTCACGATACGATAAACCGCAGTCGCGATAGGCTACAATTCGACCTTTATCAAAGTCGGAAACGTGATGGTACGCATTTCTCGTTTTTACACGAAGCATCACAACAACGTTTCACCAGGCAACGCCGGTCAACTGCTGTTTGTGTATGTGAAATCGGTTGGAAACTTTCCTCATGTCAGCACGTTGCATGTGTCGCCACCGGCTCCAACCTTGTGTGAATGCTCTGTAAAGCTAATCATTTTCATATCACTGCATCTTCTTCCTGTCGGTTAAATTTCGTGTCTGTAACACGTCATCTTCGTGGTGTAGCAATTTTAATGGCCAGTAGTGTATTAGTGGATTAAATTGATAAATACGTCTCACTTCCGTTCTGAAATTCTGCCGTTTAAGGTTAATTAGTTCCTGTCACAAATTTTCCCTTTCTCAGTACGACGACGATCGTGTTTAGTGATCCTGGCGTTACTCATATTAAATGATTCTGACAGACTGCTCAAAATCTGCGTAGATTCTGGTACTCAGTCTTCTGGGTTGTCTTAGTTGAGCAGAAAACGAGTATATGATGTTTACGTATGAAGACAGGAATTTTGTGATTTGGAATGCATACACATATATGGTGTAGAGACGTTTCGCCCCACGGTGACTGTTGTAGCACAAAGACACAATAGTGTGGGTATTTCACATTGACCTACATGACACAAATGTTCGAGTTTCAAACGAAGTTCACTCACCTAAGGCGGCGAAGTTCACGCACCGAGGCGTCGCACACCCGTCTCCTCAAAAGTGGTTGGGGCCCACTGAGCATCTGGGACAGTTGCCGCAACCCTGTTTCAAACAATTATTCCTTGAAAAGTAAACTAGATTTTACAATTGCAGGAAGTTAGATAACGGCGAATGTTCTTCGACTATACTTCCAAGATTACGTATTCGTACCTGAAAGACCGCTACTTCTTACGCCGTCTCATTCTTTTCCGCGATTTCGATTTTCTTGCCGGTTTTTCACGTGCCCTGCCACGTTTGCTGTAAATACGGGAGCACCTAAGCTTTCTGATAACCTGCAGTTTAGAATTATTAAGATAAAGTTGTTCTAGGTTCACCAGGTCACACGAGAGATCACGATTGTGATCAACAAATATTGCAGAGGGACGGTTTGCATTGTGTTGTAACTGTGAGCTAGAGGCGCGATATGCACTTATTACCGAGATATCAACTCTGCTGTATATGTATTGAAGGATTCCATTGGGCTTTCAGCAGAGATCGGGAGTATCTGAATGCCTGTTGGGGATGGTTGTATGGTTCAGTGAAAAACTGCTGAGAAAAAGCGGTCACTAAATCAAAATGACTAAACAGAGCAAGCAGAATTTGTAGGCCAATAATTTTCACGATATAATCTACAACCACACAATTGCAACCACACATTAACATATAGAGTCTCAGAAAGGATCGCCAAACATAAGGCAACTACTATTTATTATATTATGGCGTGAAACTACGTAACTGATGGAAACCTGGGTTATATTTGTGAGTTCAAACTTGCAACAGAGGAATCCGAATTTTTTTTTCTAATTGGAGTCGAAACTAATCTTACATCCTGAAAAGGGGTCGGGGGTGAGGGAGCAAAATTAATATTGAGAAATACAAACACACACACACACACACACACACACACACACATGCGAGCGTGTGTACGTGTTCGCACGTGCGGGCTTGCGCGCTGGTATACGCTGTCAAAAATAAACACATGAAACTCTTACGCAACCTGCTAACGAATAATTTGCATTTATTGCACATAGTGCCAGGGCTGACTAAACGCATTCTAGAGAAAACACTTCACGGAACTATTGCACCAGTTCAGCGGTACTAAACGTACAAGGCAGTTAGCAGCATTAACAGAATGTTTGCAAGTTACGACCATTAGCTTGTCAGACACTAAATTAGCTCCGAAAAACTGACGAGAACATTAAAAACATCCGCAGATAGTTTGTCATCCATTCCAAGCCACTGAAAACCGAAAGAAACAGCATTTCAGTACCGTAGGTATTTCACCTATGGGTGATTGTGAAGGATACGAATGTCGCATAAGCTGCAGAAACTGCGAGCATCCTCAAAGAACGCAAACATCACACATTTTCCCAACTACCTATGAGCACATCGCTAGTGATCATGAAAGTTGAGTATCTCTTACCTTTTCGCCGAAAAACATTCTGCTGGTCGCTGGAAACCCAAAATAAAAGCTTCTCTTGTATAGAATACTTGGAAGCTTCAGATTCGCCTCGTATGTAACTGTCGAAGACAGAGCAAACAACACAAGTGTCGCGAAGGCACAGCTGCTCGTATACATACGCCGTTCAAAGAACAATTATTCGTCGCGGGAAAATGCTCCGTGAGTAAATAATACGTGGCGGGAAAAACAATCTCGTAGCGGACGCGACTGAAAGTTGCGCATCAGTCGTACAGAATTCTCACATAAACTAAAAACAAAATTTATTAACTCAAGTAATGTATTGTTTTGTAAGTAGCAACGTCGATTGCCCTAGCTCTCTGTCATCTGTATCTTTACAGAAATAATCCCCGCAAATTTTTCCAGCCAGTGATATGACACTATTTTTAAAGGTCAAAGATTCGACATTCGAACTTGCGACACTCAGCGCTGTAGCCTGAAGTTTTTCGCAGACAGTTTGTCATACAGAGAGCCAAACATTCTGGCAAAAGAATAGTGAATATTACCTTTTCTTTCTGCGTTACAGATCTGCGTATAAAAGAAATAAACTTCTGTTTGTTTATTCGCATAAAAATCAATATTTACACGTGATTCGTGTGGATCTGGAACATTCGTGATTTATTCCTATTGGGTATACAGTTTTGAAAAGTAGTCTCACGGCAAGGGGTTTTTATCAGTAATCAGGCAATGTGTCAAAGACAAAAGAGAACAGTCAGCAGTCCACATCAATCACAATTGACATTTGTTTACCAAGTGGGATCTCAATAAATTTAAATGATAACGCAGTGAACGTATTACTGAGGGCTCACATTAATTTCTTGTTTACAATGTACAGAGTATGTGCTGTGTTGTAGTTAGCCAACATCAACGAGAACGAGAAATATCCCACCTCTACGGAAACTGTGTTTATACAAAGTCCGATCAAAAAGGTTTCGTTTGAAGGCGTTACTGCAGAACATATACAACGTAGCGCAACTCCGATGCAGGTATGTAAGATCCGACATGTAGGCGAGGGACTGGTGTGATCATGGGCGAACCCAGCGATTGGCAGGGGGGGGGGGGGGGGCAGCTGCTCCCCCCTAGAAGATATTCGAACTCGTTCGCGCAGATCCGGGAGTAATTGTTTCGTCTTCGGCACGTTACTGTCGAGAGGGAAGTTTATACAAATAATAAATTTAGCGATAAGCAATCCGCTCTGCTATTCGCAGGCATGTTACGTCGCCAAGGAACAGCGTATTCACTAATAGGCAGTAAGGGATTATGACTATGTGAAGTTTCTAACGAACAACATCGTTTCTTCTACCATATTTAAATGTAAAATGCTTTTCTCCTCCTAAGCTATTAATTTTTTAGTTACAGCTGACGCTAACTGTAGATTAATAGCAGTTGACGTGCAGGTTATGACAAGCAATAGATGGCGAGACATTTAGTGCAAGTGATGGTGTAAAAGCCATTTTAATAAGGAAATATTATCGAGCATCGTACGTCCATTGCTCAAGCCACAAACTCAACCTTGTGGTGAACGATGCAAACGCAGTGCCGGAAATTAGGAATACTGTTGCCACTGTGAAAGACACTATAAACGTTTTTGGAGAATCGAGTACACGTCAGAAATACGCTCCCAATTTAACAAGAATGTGTGAGACCAGATGGTCTGAAAAATATAAATCCATCAGACTATTTTCTCAAAATTTCCCAGAGGTTGTGAGAGCTCTAGAAAAATTGTCTACTGAGGGGAATTATGCAACGAGAATATCTACGTATCAGTTGAATTCATCCGTTACAAAACCAATGCTCATTTTACCTTTACATACAACAGCCAAGTACTCAGCAGTTCCGAAACTAGTAGTTCAGTCAATATTGCAGCTCCTGTGTTATTCTGAATTACGATGCAATGTTCCTTCAGACATGCACTGCAGCAACTACAGACGTTATGAAATACGTAAAATGTATTCACATTTGTGAATATGGGTAACTATCAGCTGTATAATGGAATGATGACCATGAAAATTTGTGACGGACCGGTCCCCTTACTTTTTTTTTTTTTTAATTTTCCGTTGTGTTTGGTCGTTGCGGACGTCACATGACATCTGGTCCAGTTCGTTTGGTGATCCTTCCACACACTTTTTTGTTATAGAGGCCAGGCAGCTCTCTGACCAAATACGCTGAGCTACTATGCCGGCTGTAGCATTTGCCTATCTGTGCGCGACTCACAGCCAGACCCAAACTTCCATATGTCACCAACCATGTGTCTACAACCTGTACTCGTATATCCATTACGTGTAGTTCCGTACAGGGAAGACATTTTACTTGAAAGGTGCTTGTCCAGAATCAGCGGACAACGACAGTGCAGCGCCTGTGTTATTCAGAATAAGCGGAGAGATATCGTCAGATGTAGACGTAACTTCGAGTGCTTGCATACAATATTAATAGTAATGCGGAGCTTTTTGCAGATGATGCAGTTTTGTATAACAAAGTATTATCTGAAAGAAGCTGCATGAATATTCAGTCAGATCTTGATAAGATTTGAATGTGGAGAAGAGATTGGCAACCTGCTTTAAATGTTCATAAATGTAAAATTGTGCACCTCACAAAAGAAAGCAAAAAGTAGTATCCTATGACTGTAATATCAGTGAGTCACTGTTGGAATCGGCCAACTCATACAAATACCTGGGTGTAACAGTTTGTAGGGACACGAACTGGAATGATCACATAGACTCAGTCGTGGGTAAGGCAGATGGTAGACTTCGGTTTATTGGCAGAATACTAGGGAAGCGCAATTAGTCTATGAAGGAGATTGTTTACATATCACTCGTGCGACCGGCCTGCGAATATTGCCCATGCGTGTGGGACTCGTTCCAAACAGGGCTAAGCGGGGATATGGAACGTATATGGAAGGAGGGCAGCACGAAAGATCACAGGTTTGTTTAACCATGGGAGAGAGTCACAGAGATACTGAAGGAACTAAACTGGAAGACTCTAGAAGACAGACGTAAACTATCCCGAGAATGTCTATTTTAATCTTCAAAAAGCGGCTTTAAATGATTACTCTAAGAATAAACTACAGTCCCCTACGCTTCGCTGAAAAAGGAATCGGGAACATAAGACTAGAGTTATTACTGCAGACACAGACGCACTTAAACAATCATTCTTCCGCACTCCATACGTAAATGGAACAGGAAGAAACGGTAATAGCTGGTACAATTGGACATACCCTCTGCCATGCACTTCACCGTGGTTTACAGAGTATAAATGTAGATGTATGGGGTGACAATTATTGAACTGTATGAAAAAAACGTAAATTGGTTGCAAACTACGGCGTGCGCAAACTTTATTGAACATGTAAAATGATTTATGCTATGACATGTTCGATATGCCTGCCATGATTGGCGATGGTGTGGCGCAGACGAATAGCGAAAATTCTGCATGACCCGCTGAAGTGTCAGAACATCGATGCTGTTGATGACCTGCTGAATGGCTGTGGTTTTGGAGTTATTGCTGTACACCTTGTCTTTAATATAGCCCCACAAAAAGGAGTCGCATGTTTCCAGATCCGGAGACTATGAAGGTATGGAAAGAAAAGATGAAGAGGAGACTGTTGAAATTTGGACACCATCGTAGTTGATATTTTACGGTTTTACAATCTGAAACATTCCAAAACAGTTTTAACAGATTTCAGCGCTTTGTTTTCCAGAATTAATCGACGTACTGAGTTTTGCTAATCATGGCAGATAAATTTAGGTAAGAGGATTTCCTGACATAGTGGCGTTCGAAATGCTCGTTGAAATTGCTGGGTAATGTGTGTTGTGTGGCTGATTGCAGGCTGTATTGCTCACAACATTGCCGGTGATGTATCTGTCGTGTGTGGGACGCTTAATCGACTCGTGTTAGATTAACAGCGTGAGAGGTCACGTATAAGTGATGCTCACTGTTATAAATTACGTATAACCGAAATGAAATACATCATTAAGCAATGCCGACTATGGCACCTGACCTAAGGCGCACAGTATGATCTGAATGCAAAATGAATCACATGTCAGCAGCTCGTCTTCAAGCGATCGCTACCAGAAACCAAGGAAATGTGGCAGCACTGTACTGGTATTAAGGATACTAACTGGAGTGGCACAAAGGCGATAAGGCACGCCATCCTTATTTTACGATACGTAAGCAGAAAAAACAATTTCGAAAGACATTTCGTTCCCTGAATTACGCAGTTATGATTTAAAAAGCCAATTAGCGTTCTGTCGTAAACAGATGATAAACTCTCGCTTCCGAGTCCACCTGTCAGCTACCAGCAATGACATCATATGTAAGTCAAAGTCGCTACTCACAAGGGAAATTCCCCGTCACATCCCCCTCAGATTTAGTGGTAAGAGAGCACACTGGACAGCCAGTCAAAAACTGGACACACACGGAGTTTGAAAACGGGAAGAAAATGTACTGAACTGTGAAAACAAAAGAAGCGAAATAGAAACAGTGGATGGTTTTCCAGTGTAACGACAAGTGCCGCCACGACTATCATGAACGAAGGAGCAGAGATGGCCGTGAGAGAACGTCAGCCAATAGAGCGCTGACGAACGCATCTCTGGGACGACACCGAGGCAGCAGCGGCCTCTGTACGGAGAGAATGTAAGCGCCGCGCCGCCTAGCCACGGCAGAGTGGAAGACGAGCTGCGATAACAAACGCTACAGCAGTGACTTATAAACTGTAATGTTTTTGCTTGCATTGAAATTGTACAGGGTGTTACAAAAAGGTACGGCCAAACTTTCAGGAAACATTCCTCACACACAAATAAAGAAAAGATGTTATGTGGACATGTGTCCGGAAACGATTAATTTCCATGTTAGAGCTCATTTTAGTTTCGTCAGTATGTACTGTACTTCCTCGATTCACCGCCAGTTGGCCCAATTGAAGGAAGGTAATGTTGACTTCCGTGCTTGTGTTGACATGCGACTTATTGCTCTTCAGTGCTTGCATCAAGCACATCAGTACGTAGCATCGACAGGTTAGTGTTCATCACGAACGTGGTTTTGAAGTCGGTGCAATGTTTACAAATGCGAAGTTGACAGATGCCCATTTGCTGTATGGATTAGCACGTGGCAATAGCCGTGGCGCCGTACGTTTGTATCGAGACAGATTTCCAGAACGAAGGTATCCCGACAGGAAGACGTTCGAAACAATTGATCGGCGTCTTAGGGAGCACGGAACATTCCAGCCTATGACTCGCGACTGGGCAAGACCTAGAACGACGAGGACACCTGCAATGGACGAGGCAATTCTTCGTGCAGTTGACGATAACCCTAATGTCAGCGTCAGAGAAGTTGCTGCTGTACAAGGTAACGTTGACCACGTCACTGTGTGGAGAGTGCTACGGGAGAACCAGTTGTTTCCGTACCATGTACAGCGTGTGCAGGCACTATCAGCAGCTGATTGGCCTCCACGGGTACACTTCTGCGAATGGTTCATCCGACAATGTGCCAATCCTCATTTCAGGGCATATGTTCTCTTTAAGATAAGGCTTCATTCCAACGTGATCAAACTGTAAATTTTCACAATCAACATGTGTGGGTTGACGAGAATCCGCACGCAATTGTGCAATCACGTTATCAACACAGATTTTCTGTGAAAGTTTGGGCAGGCATTGTTGGTGATATCTTGATTTGGCCCCATGTTCTTCCACCTACGCTCAATGGAGCGCGTTATCATGATTTCATACGGGATACTCTACCTGTGCTGCTAGAGCATGTGCCTTTACAAGTACGACACAACATGTGTTTCATGTACGATGGAGCTCCTGCACATATCAGTCGAAGTGTTCGTACGCTTCTCAAGAACAGATTCGGTGACCGATGGATTGGCAGAGGCGGACCAATTCCATGGCCTCCACGCTCTCCTGACCTCAGCCCTCTTGACTTTCATTTATGGGGGCATTTAAAACCTCTTGTCTACGCAACCCCGGTACTAAATGTAGAGACTCTTCGTGCTGGTATTGTGGACGGCTGTGATACAATACGCCATTCTCCAGGGCTGCATCAGCGCATCAGGGATTCCAGGCGACGGAGGGTGGATGCATGTACCCTAGCTAACGGAGGACATAGTGAACATTTCCTGTAACAAAGAGTTTGAAGTCACGCTGGCACGTTCTGTTGCTGTGTGTTTCCATTCCATGATTAATGTGATTTGAAGAGAAGTAATAAAATGAGCTCTAACATGGAAAGTAAGCGTTTCCAGACACATGTCCACAAACATATTTTCTTTATTTGTGTGTGAGGAATGTTTCCTGAAAGTTTGGCATTACCTTTTTGTAACACCCTGTATATACCAAAGGACACTGATTATTTGCATGACGCCATTTGCTTGCGACACACCTTTGTGAATACGCAAAGTTAAGTACAGCGAGTCCACAACGAGATTCCAACATATTAATATCCTATATGTTTCTCATTTCAGATGGTGGACCTGTGAATTTTGAAGGGGCAGACAGAGCAACTCAGCAAGTTTGTGGTGTGCAAATTTGATACGCCTAGTGGAGCTGCAATCAATTGTTTTAGCAAAATGGAGGATATGAAGGAGCGTGCAGAAGTCGTCTAGTGGTATGCAGAGACAAAAAGGGGCGACCCAAATGCAAAGAAACTTTCGTCGAGTTTACAACAAAGCGCCCCCGTTGTTCAAGACTATAAAGAAGTGGTGTGATCAGATTTTGGCTACTGGGAGTGTTGCGAAAGGGCAAGGTGGTGGTAAGTCTGGGATCAAAATGGTTCAAAAGGCTCTGAGCACTTTGCGACTTAACTTCTGAGGTCATCAGTCGCCTAGAACTTAGAACTAATTAAACCTATCTAACCTAAGGACATCACACACATCCATGCCCGAGGCAGGATTCGAACCTGCGACCGTAGCGGTCACGTGGTTCCAAACTGAAGCGCCTAGAACCGCACGGCCACTCCGGCCGGCGAAATCGATTATAGACTTGATATTCTTCGCGCTACCCGTGGCGCCCATGTTCAAGTGTACTGAACCGTCCACCTGTGTATGATAACTTGATGAGCTGCTGTATGATTTCCCTGTATTTGTTCGTCAATAAATTGTGTTTCCTGTCAGATTTTGTGAGTTCAAATGTTGGAGTCTTATTTTGGACACCCTTTTATTATTTGAACTTACTGTATTAAACTCCATTAATTTGATTTGCTTGAATTGTTGTCTAGCGATCCGAGAAAACAGCGTTCTGGGCGTTTTATATTAGACGAGTGGCCAGACACAACAAATGGTCCAAGCTTAACAAGTGCAACACAAAGGAGCGTGGACGAGCAATCGTGTCGTGGTTAAGGGGGATGGTAGCTCGGCGTGTTTGGTTAGAGGGTTAGCTGCCCTGGGTAATAAAAATAAGTGAGTGAATGGATCGACAATGGGTGTCATGGGACATATGCCCCGAACAATTGCCTCAAATAATAACGAACAAAATGAGATAATAAAGGTGGACATGATTGTGTACAGACCTCCAATTAGTCAGTCTGCATTTGTCTGCATCAGTCTGTACCAGTCAGCATTAGTCTGTATCAGTCTGTACTAGTTCTACATTTGTCTGTACCAGTCAATAGTCAAGTTTCAGTCTGCCCCTAATAAGATTACCATATTCCTGTACATAGCCATGAAGATAAGTGTATAGACACTTTTGTCAAGTATCAGAGATATATGTGAGAATAAGATTAACGTACCAATACCAAAGGAACTTCAGACTGTCAATTGTAAATAGCATCCAGAACCAAGTTAAGTAATTTTTATGCATGTTATTATTTTAATAAATGTGTGTGAAAATAATCAAGTTCTATTTAAAGCTGGTCACCATCAATCTGCTACTCTAAGCGTGCAAGTGGCATTTCTATCGTCTGACCTAACGGCAGAAGATAAACACGCCACGATAAGACCACGAAACATATTGCGGACACTCGCCTACTTCGTTAGAGCGACAAGTCAAATAATATGATGGTGTGTGTACTGAAAGTCTTCCAGTACGCACACCACAGTATGCATGCTCCTGACATCTGTTGATCTTACAGTGAACCACCTTTGTCCACGCTGTACATCTGCACTACACTGGTATATATGAACATTCGCGAAAAGCTGTCTGTCCGGTTTCTTTGGTATTCGCTTCGATGATGGCCCGAGGCACAAATATTCATTACTGCAGTAATGCTGTCCGGCTACAATGACGCCCATTTCTTCATAAAATCTGGAAGCTCGTGGAGAGAAGCCCCACCATAAAATCTCATTCCTTGGTTTCAGCATTCTAGTATCTAAAATGGAAGTTCAGACTTTTAGAGTCTTTGAGAATGTTACCGACTCCACTACCAAACTGATGTTCGTCGTAACAATTTACTTTCAAGAAATTTTGCAATGATGAAGTTCCCAACAGGTTTCCATGAACTGTTGATTAAAGTAACGTAACCTAAATTGGGCAAGGAGGCATATCTCACTCACTTACAGGCGTTCAAATTAGGTGCGTCGGTAAGAGATTCCTATCATATGACACACGTACTGTCTCTCATGCCGTGTACGACACACCAGATTTGTTTTCTGGTGGAGGGTTCGGTGGACTTATCTCCTTGTCATCAAACACTTGCGGTTCCCATTCGAAAGTCTATTTCTTTCGGCTGTTAATAGAGTAGTTGTGCAGAATCAACTGTCATTATAGGTCAGTTCCTTACACCTCGCTGTTGCAAACGTACGTTGCACCACGATACAGACACAAATTTGAACACAGCGAACAGCTAAATAAAAAAACGTTTGTGGCCGGGGGGCTTGAACACGGCCCGCCTGCTTGATTGTCTAACACAGTGTCTACTTTTTTTAAAAACCCATTTTGTTCGTTGTAATCGTAGGAGGCCACCAATTTCTTCAAGTCACATTGAGAGAGACGACAATTCGCTATTTCTCCACAGTCTGTAGATGCCCTGCAAAATATAGTGGACCAATACGTAAGTAGAAGGCAAATACCAACCTTGAAACACAAACACTCAAGAAAATACTGTAACAAACTTGAAACACATAGGCTCAACAAAACTATTAGATTTCATGCCTAAAGTGAACAGACGGTTTTATCTGAACCTCAAGCCAAAGAATGTGCTTAACGAAAACGATTATAACAGGGATCTGAAGTGTTGGGACAGGTCACGACTATGTGCATTAAGTGTCTGTACTTATGTTCTGATTCTAGTTTTACATTAGTTACAAACTACACTACAGTTAAAAGACTCCATTACCTCTATTAGATTAATAATAATAATAATCATCATAGAAGTACTCAAGGAGTATGCAGAACAAGTAGGGCTAGAGATCTCCTTCCAAAAAACAGAGTTCTTCTGCACGAAAATAAACATACTGAATTTAAACACAAAACATGGCAACATGAACAGAGTATAACATTTTAAATACCTCGGGGAAGTGCTCGAACCAACAAGAGGGGAGAAAATCACGCAGAACACCAGGTTTCTGAAGACGAAGAGAGCCTTACACAAAATGCGGGCATCTACAACAAAAAACGCCTGTCCACTTCCGTCAAAATTCGTCTCTACAATACTGTAATCAAACCTGAGGTGTTATACGCCTGCGAGACACTGAAGCTACACACCAAGGGTGACCTAGGGAAGATGCTCACAGAGGAAAGAAAAATGAAAAGGAAAATTATTGAACCAAAACGATGGAGACAGGCTTCACTCCAGAGACACCACAGAGAAGTTGTCCAACCTAGCGGCGGACATCAGAAAAGGGCAACTAAAATTTCACGGCCACGTCAGCAGACTCGAACAGACCAGACACACCAACAGAATACTCAGATACAAACAGAGGTTCAAAACCACTACACCTTGGATGGCACAAGTCAAAATTTATCTTGAAGAAGCACAGGTAGATTCAGCAGACATCACAGACAAAAGCGTCTGTAGACAATGTCAGAGAAGACAGCACCTAAAACCGAAAGACCAAAGTGGACCGAAGAAAGGAAGAGGGCCTTTAAAGAACAAATGAAAAAGTACTGGAAGAACAGGAGGAACAAATAGTCATACATGCTTCACGTGGTCAGATAAAGACCTGTAGGGTGTGTAATAATAATAATAATAATAATAATAATAATAAATATTAAACTATATTAATAGTGGGATGTTAAAAAAATCAAACTTATGAGACTGGTGGTTTCCCTACAAATTTGATTTTCACAAATATCTGTTTTTCCCTAAACTTTGCTTATGTGCTTTGGGCCCTTGTGGTTCTCAGTGCCTAAATTATTATCATAGTTTACGCTAGTAAGTGAAAGAACCATAGACTGCCTTGAAGTTCACTACAGCATCACACATAGTAAATTCTTAATATTATGGAATAGCGGTAGTTCTTAATAACGAGTATTGTATCTTGGGGGGGGGGGGGGGGTGAGGGGGGCAGGGGAGCATGAGTTTTGAAAGGGCACAAACTAAAATCGAACACAACAACCGCAAAATGGAAGAAATGGTAACTCACAGGAAACGAAAGCAGGACATTAGCGGGAAATAGGGAGAAAGCAACACAAAATTTCTAAAAGAACAGTCTCTACGCAAGTAACGAAAAAATAACAAATGATAAATCGATAACCAGATGTGAGTTGTATAGGTCAATTCTAGTTGTCGATTCCAAGGTTTGCTGTTTATCGCGTTTCTGCAGTAGTACAGGAAGCGATACCATACAGGTAAATCCTAAAGGTATTGGGAGCCCACACCTAATGAAAATGACGTAATAAAGGAACATGAAGTCGACAATTTGAGCGTACCACACATGAAAATTCTAAAAGAATGCACTGCAGGGTTATGCAGTGGTTCGTCATATGATTTCTGTTTTGGTATTACTTTCTATATTACTGTTGTTGCTGTAGGTGTGTGCTGTGCATTCTTTGAGAATTGCCCTGTATGGTATAACTCTAATTGTTGATTCCGTGTTCCGTAATATTTTTACTGACTTAATTATTTCGTCTCAGATTTAACTTTTTAATATCACTCGCTATGCTTCTGGAAGAACAAGAAAAGAAATAACAACAGACAATGAAAAATCACGAATAATAGCGAACCGTGGTATGAAGAACTAGAATTGACCTATATAACTGTCCTCTTAAGTTGCTGCCTAATATCACCTTCGGCAATCGTGGCACATTAGGAAAAAAAAAGCCAAGTTTTTGAGAGGAGCAAGATTATATGTACCCGTAATAGCAGACAGTCTCTCTTACACGCAGTAATTTCAGCTGTGCTCTTAAGCATCTGGCCAACCCTGCTTTCGGAAATGGTGCCATATTCGGAAAAAAGTAGTCATATATGTTTACGAGAAATAAAATTATAAATACGGTTGCTACTTGATTCACGAACCGCAACTTAAGCTTTGCACTTAGGTTCCTGCCTAACCACAACCAGAGAAATCGTGATATACTTTTGTAATAAACAGTATCGTTTACGTCAGTTACTAAAACGATTACAGATAAAATTTAATAACAGCCACTTCCATTCTTCGCATCGTAAACTCATGGCGACCTTCGATCGGGAATCGGACACTAGATTTGAATCAAAATAGAACTTAATGCCTGAAATTCATCTAAAATACGTTAGAAAGTCTTATAAAAACATATTAGTTCATACGACAGGGCCATGGAAAACGTGTGTTTCACGGCAGCACGACGGTGTACTAACCTTGTCGAATGTTAACTACACGAGCGAATACAGTAAGCAGTTGGCATATGGTCATCTTTGCAGGATCGTGTATAATTTGTAGTATTCCGATCATGCTCTAATTACAAAATTTGTGAAGTTAATGGTTGTCCAACACAAGATGCTTTGGACGAACCGTGATAAACAGTCTGGACGATCGATTTGCAAAATTAAATTACCTCGAATATAACTGCTGTGTTGAAGATCTCCATATTCATTCAACATACATGATGTGAGAATTAATGTTATGCGTCAGCAGAAAGGTGCAATCGGTTTACCGTCTGTGTCTTGGCTACCTGGGATTGGCGGAAATCACATGCTGGTTAATGACTTACCAGAGACCGCCACCGTTGCGCGTGCCCCTATTTCACGAGTTCTTGAGGTTCTGCTGAATGTGGACAGGACCATTCACGTTGCTCGCCATTCGACTCGAATCAAACTGTTGCTAAGAAACGACACGGGACGTCGAAGAGACCCATGTATTGTTGAAAACTGCGTCACGTCGCGATTGCTGTTGTTTGCTGCAAGACGGTATGTGGACAATTATAGCCGTGTAATTAAAGGAACTGTACACCGATCATAACAGGAGCGTAAATGGGCTGTGGTGTCCCGGGCAATTCCGCCGAGAAAAACATCCTCACAGCCTTACTCATCTAATACACTGAAGAGCGAAAGAAGCTGGTACACATGCCTAATATCGTGCAGGCCCCCGCGAGCGTGCAGAGGTGCCACAACACTACGTGGCATGGACTCGACGAATGTCTGAAGTAGTACTGGAGGAAATTGACACCATGAACCCTACAGGGCTGTCCATAAATCCGTAAGAGTACGAGAGGATGGAGATCTCTTCTGAACGGCACGTTGGAAGACATCACAGAAACGCTTAATAATGTCATGTCTGGAGAGTTTGGTGGCCAGCGGACGTGTTTAAAGTCAGAAGAGTGTTCCTGGAGCCACTCTGTAGCAATTATGGACGTGTGGAGTGTCGCATTGTCCTGCTGGAATTAGCGAAGTCCGTCAGAATGCACAATGGACATGAATGGATGCAGGTGACCGGGCAGGATCCTTATGTACGCATCACCTGCCAGAGTCGTATCTAGACTATCAGGGGTCCCATATCACTCCAACTGTACACGCCCCATACCATTACAGAACCTCCACCAGCTTGAACAGTCCCCTGTTGACATGCAGGATCTATGGATTCATGAGGTTGTCTCCATACCCATACATGACCATCCACTTGATACAGTACAGGTGTACTCCATATGAAGCTGCTGGAGCAAGAGCCGAAATCGAACTCCAGAAGAGGGACATGCCCCATACTGGTGATCAAAGGAGTCATCGAAGAAGGAGGCATAGGATGGGCAGCCATGCATGGCAGACAAATGACACGGGTTTCTGCTGAGGAGAAAGTTACGGTGGTATGACAGTGGTAGTTCGGCAGCTTCAGCAGACAGACTCTCAAAAAATGGTTCAAATGGCTCTGAGCACTATGGGACTTCATATCTGAGGTCATCATTCCCATAGAAGTTAGAACTACTTGCACCTAACTAACCTAAGGACATCACACACATTCATGCCTGGGGTAGGATTCGAATCTCCGACCATAGCATAGAGATTCTCAACTGGGCTGGTGTAAAAGGTGCCCGTGGCCAAACGGATGCCACGATTGTGGATAGTATTGAGACAACATAAGAAGGGCGGACCTGCAGATGCATAAACAAAACGCCCATAGTCTATGATTCTTCAGTTTCTCCTGGCGTATTTGTTGCTCGAACAGTCCACGCGTATGCTACTAGTTGATAGTGTCCAACGGGCACAATATTTCGGCGATCAGACATGTCGCCATCGTTGGCCGCCAGCCCTTAGGAGCTCAGTTCGTCAGCGCACCTGACGATGGCGACATGTTCGATCGCCGAAATATTGTGCCCGTTAAACACTATGAACCGGCAGTATACCCGTCGACTGTTCGAACCTATAGTTTAGTCTCGATCGGATAAGGGACCAGTCCAAAGGGGGGAGGGTGGTTCAAACTGCTCCCCAGGACATACCATTGAGGACACTGAGGGACTGCATACAGCGGGCTGCCAGGTAAGATATGTGGGAGGACCAAGAAAGTGTCCTATCGAGAATGAGTCCCATTAATTTCGTATTTTCAACGAACGGAAAATCAACAGGGCCAAGATGTGAAGACAGTGGAAGAAACCAGTTGCGCCCCCAGAAATTCATACAAACGGTTTTGTCAGTGGAAAAACGAAAGTCATTGTCGATGCTCCATGAGTAAAGACGATCGGGACAGCTTTGAAGACACCGCTCAATGAGACAGGTCTGTGTAGAAATGCAAAGGATGGCAAAGTCTTCAACGAAAAGGAAGCCAGAGACGCCTGGCAGGAGACAGCCATTACAGAATTAAGGGGGCTCGGACGTCAAACGGGCCGACTTGGAGCAGGAGAGGCATCACAGAACATTTTAATTTCCAGTGCCTATACTTTGACAAATAAATTCATTAGACTCTGTCAGCATCACCAGGAAGGATTCAGGATTCACACTCATTGCAGTGGAACTTCGAAAACATAACAATTTTTTTTTTGTGTGAAATTTCATCATTTCTTACACTTACTAATGGATGCATTTGTTGCTATAGGTACACTTTTCTTAATAAGTTAGAGAGATTCTTCGATGAACTTTCCACAACATACGTACCATACTTACAGGTGTACGAAATTCTAGAATTTATTAAATTTATGAAAAACGAATGAGCTGTTATATTTTAAACATCATGTTTAGAAAAAACACAAAGTTTATAGTTAATTACCTCAACTTTTACCACAGTTTTTAATAGATTTGTAACATTCTAGAGTTTCATACACCTTTAAGTATGGTTTGCATGCTGTGCAAAATTCATCGAAGAATCTCTCTTACTTATGAAGAAAAGTGTACCTATAGCAACAAATGCTGCCATTAGTAAGTGAAAAAAAATGATGAAATTTCACATGTAAAAAAATTATTTCGTTATGTTTTCGAACTTCCACTGCAAAGAGTGTGAATTCTGAATCCTTCCTGGTCATGCTGACAAAGTTTTATAAATTTATTTGTAGAAGTATAGACAGTGGAAATTGAAATGTCCTGTGGTGCCTCTCCTGCTCCACGTCGGGCCGTTTGACGTCCTACCCCCCTTAACGGTGTTAGCAAAGAGGACGACGCTCAGGATGGGACCCTGAGCACATCGTTATGCTGGATAAAGGAGTCTGACAAAGCACAACTCCTTGCTATCAGTATTTTTAATAGGTGCAGATATCTATACAGTGACGTTTTATGGTGGTTTTTCCGACTTTTGGAAAGCTTTTTCAGCAGCATAAAACGAATGATGACATTCATTGAAAGACTTGTGACGCAAAGGTGCCAGGATCCTTATATTATATTTGTTCTATACTGGCCTAATTGTGTTACTGAACTATTTTTCCTATAAACATGATAAGTAAATCGAAATTTGTGTCTAACAGTGTTGCAATGTAGTGCTTAGGTACATCAGGCTATTGAAAACATACTGACGGAAAAAAATGCAACACCAAAAAAGAATTAAAGTAGAGTAATGAAATTTCGCGAATACATTTGTCTTAATGACATGTGTCATTTGCAAGATCACATGTTAATGTAAGTACGAGATGAGCCATGGAAAACGCAAAATGCTAGTACATTAACAACCAGTGTAAGCGCCAGAATTCTGCATGCAAACATGCAAACGCGCATGCATAGCGTTGTACAGATGCCGGATGACAGTTTCTGGGAAAGAGTTCTGTCACTGCCTGTTGCACTTTGTCGGTCAGTACAGGGACGAGGATAACGCTGAAGTTGTTGTCTGATGATGTCATTAAAGACGCATCTGGTGGTTGAGCTGGCCAAGGCAACACGTCGACGGCCATCTTGGTTTACAACAACGGTATGTTGGCGAGCGTTATCCTGTTGGAAAACATCTCCTGCAATGCTGTTCAAGAATAGCAGTAAACATGTCGAATCATCAGACTGGCATGCAGATTCGTAGTCGGAGTCCGTGGGATAACCACGAAAGTGTTCCTGCTGTCGTACGAAATCGCACCCAAGATCATAACTCCAGTGTGAGTAGCACGTAAATGGCTCGGTTGCAGGCCTCAACTGGCTTCCTTCTGTCCAACACACGGCCGTCACTTGCACCAAGGCAGAACCGGTTTTCTTTGACAAACACAATATACCTCCACTCTGGCCTCCACTGAGCTCTCGGTTGACACCACTGAAGTTGAAAATGGCTGTGTTTTGGGGTCAGTGGAATAAACTATACAGCGCGTCTGGCTTGGACCTGTCCTGAAAGTAACCTATTTATTATAGTTCGTTGCGTGACTGTGGTGCCAACTACTGCTCAGATTGCTACTGCAGATGCAGTATGACACACCAAAACCATATACTGAACACGATGGTCCTTGTTCTCGGTAGCGCCACGTGGCCGTCTGGAGCACTGTCTTCCTACATTCTCGAGACCAACGCTGTTAGCAGTCATGTACAGTACCTACATTCTGCCCAAGTGTTTCTGCAGTATCGTAGAAGGAACATCCAGCTTCTCAAAGCCCAGTTACACGACCTCGTTCAAATTCAGTGGCATCTCTGTCGCCTTAAAGGCATTCTTGACTAACATCTACTCATCACGTCGTATGTCTAAGGTAACTAACGCTCGCGACCGTTACAGCTAATTTGCTCTCTTATTGTAGCGCTACTATCGCCTCTTATGCAACTGGCAAAGGCCGAGCGGTTCTAGGATCTTCAGTCCAGAACCACGCGGATGCTGCGGTCGCAGGTTCGAATCCTGCCTCGGGCATGGACGTGTGTGATGTCCTTACGTTAGTTAGGTTGAAGTAGTTCTGAGTCTAGGGGACTGATGAGCTCAGATGTTATGCCCCATAGTGCTCAGAGCCATTTGAACCATTTCTTGCAGCTGGCAAGACACTGGAATAGACGTCATTTTTCAGATGTAGAAACACGTCTACCAACAATCGTTTATCTTTCCGTAAGAGTCTTTAGCGAGTTGAAGTTTGTGATATCGCAATTCTGTAATTTCGATCATGTATTCATTGATTACGCAGACATTAAGTAAAGCGGAGTAGCTGCACAGAACAGAAATTGATGGTTTTTGACCTTATCTGATGTAGGTTTGATCATCACATAAATTATGTTGCAATATTATTACTGAATTGTATTAGTGGATTAAATTGATAAACACGTCACACATTCGTCTGAAATGCTGCCGCTTACGGTTAACTGTCACAAATTTTTCCTTCCTCAGTAGAACGATGGTCGTGTTAAATGATCCTGACGTTACTCAAATTATCCTGACAGACTGCTCAAAATCTGCGTGGATTCCGACACTCAGTTTTCTCGGTTGTCATTGTCGAGGAGAAAACAAGCATATGATGTTTGTTTATGAAGTCAGGAATTTTGGCCGGTCGGAGTGGCCGTGCGGTTCTAGGCGCCACAGTCTGGAGCCGAGCGACCGCTACGGTCGCAAGTTCGAATCCTGCCTCGGGCATGGATGTCTGTGATGTCCTTAGGTCAGTTAGGTTTAATTAGTTCTAAGTTCTAGGCGACTGATGACCTCAGAAGTTAAGTCGCATAGTGCTCAGAGCCATTTGAACCAAGTCAGGAATTTTGTGACTTGGAATGCAAAAACATACAGGGTTACTCACGAAGATATGCAAATACTTTAATATGTTATTCTACAAGTAACACGAAAGAAAATGTTCATATAAACATAGGTCCGCAAATGATTAGTTACGGAGTTACGGCTAATAAAAGATTTTGCCTGAAATTTAGCAACTTTGCTAATATGAAGCCATCGCAAAACTGTGTTTGGTAAAAGTAAACCACAATTTCCATTTATTTAGTTGTTATGAATCTGGTGAATCTAATAAAACATGTCTCAGACGTGTATATGCCGCAGTTTTCCAGAACATCCAGAGAAGCAAAGACATAATTTCGTAAAAATTTAAATGTTCGCATTATGAATGCAATACACGAAATTAAGAACAAACCTGTGAAACTGAAACGAGCAACAAAATATGTTCATTCACGTGCAGCTACATGCATTGAACTCGGTGGATATATTTTTCAACATTTATTCTGAATGTATTGTGAAATTTTATGTACACTGTACAACTTCCATAACACTGAGCTTCGTTTTTTCTGGTTTAACATGAATTCACGTGTGCTGTGGTATTAATAAAAGCAGCTTATCTGACACATTCATACAGTTTCAGTTAACGTTATTACCATCATTTTTCCAAAATTAAATTCTCTAAAACTTTTGTTGAAAACTTTGTGCAACTGTCTGGAATTTAAAAAACAAATAGGGCTGAGTAGTTCATAAATTAAAAAATTACGTAATTACGCCTTTGCTTCTCTGCATGTTCTGGAAAACTACTGCAGATACACGCCTAGGACATGTTTTAATAGAGTGGAAATCGTGCTTTACTTTAACCTCATACAGTTATGTTAGCGAAGTTGCTAAATTTCAGGCAAAGTATTTTATTATCCGTACTCCGTAACTTAACATTTGCGGGCCTATGTTTATACACACTTTTTTCTTTCGCTTTACTTGTAGAATAACATATCAAAATATTTGCATATCTTCGTGAATCAAACTGCGTATGGTGTAGAGATTGGTGACTGTTGCAGCACAAAGACCCAATGTGGCAGGTATTTCATATTGATCTACATGGCACGAACGTTCAATTATCGAACGAAGTTCACTCACCAAAGGCGTCGGACATCCGTCTCCTCAAAAGTGGTTGGAAGCCATTGAGCATCTGGGACAGCTGCCGCATCCCTGTTACATACAATTAATCCTTGCACAGTAAATTAGATTTTGCAGTTGCACCAAGTTACATAACAGCGAGTGTTCTTTTACTGTACTTCCCAGAGGACGTATTCGTACCTGAAAGATCGCTGCTTCTTACGCCACCTCATTCGGTTTCTGATAACCTGCAGTTTAGAATTATTAAGAAGTTGTTCTATGTTCACCACGTAACACGAAAGATCACGATTGTGATCAACAAATACTGCAGAGGGACGGTTTGCATTGTGTTGTAACTGTGAGCTAGAGGCGCGATCTGTACTTATTGCCGAGATATCAACTCTGCTGTATATGTATTGAGAGATTCCATCGGGCTTTCAGCAGAGATCAGGAGTATCTGAATACCTGTTCAGGATGGTTGTATGGATCAGTGAACAACTGCTGAGAAAAAGCGGTCACTAAATCAAAATGACTAAACAGAGCAGGCAGTTTGGATGGAAGTGAAGCAGAATTTGTAGGCCAATAATTTTCACGACGTAATCTACAACCACACAATTGCAACCACACATTAACTGATACAGTCTCAGAAATGATCACTAAACATAAGGAAACTACCGTTTATTATATTATGGCGCGAAAGTACGTAACTGATGGAGATCTGCGTTATATTTGTGTGTTCAAACTTGCAACAGTGCAATCCGAATTTATTTAATTGGAGTCGAAACTAATCTTACACCCTGGAAAGGGGTTGAGGGAGCAAAATTAATATATTTCGATCTTGAGAAATACAAACACACACACACACACACACACACACACACACACACACACACACAACACACGCGAGCGTGTGTACATGTTCGCATGCGCGAGCTTGCGCGCTCGTATACGCTGTCAAAAAAGGAACACATGAAACTTTTACGCAACCTGCTAACGAATAATTTGCATTAATTAAACATAATGCCAAGACTGAGTAAACACATTCTAGAGAAAACACTTCACGGAACATTGCAACAGTTGAGCGGTACTAAACGTACAAGGCAGTTAGCACCATTAAGTGAATGTTTGCAACTTACAACCATTAGCTTGCCAGGCAGCAGATTATGTACGTAAAACTATGGAGCAGCGACATTAAAAACACCCGCAGCTAGTTTGTCATCTCTTCCAGGCCACTGACAACCGAAAGAAACAGCATTTCAGTACCGTAGGTATTTTGCCTATGGGGTGATCGTGAAGGAAATGAATGTCGCAGAAGCTGCAGAACACGAGAAACTGCATCCAATTCGACCACGTATGTTTTTTATATATGTTGACATGTGCAATAACAACACAACCTTAACATCCTCGAAGAACACAAACATCACACATTTTCGTAACTATCTATGAGAACAATCGCTACTAATTACGCGTAACTCTCATTTTGCGCTACAAAAGTTAATTATCTCTTACCTTATCGCCAAGAGAACTTTCTGCTGGACTCTGGAAACCGAAAATAAAATCTTGTGTAATAGAACTCTTGTGTAGAATACTGGAGGCTCCGAATCCGCCTCGTATGTAACTGTCGAAGACAGACAAAACAAGACAAGTGTCTCGAAGGCACGGCTGCTCGAATACCTACTAGAATAGCCTTCTGCTAAGTCCATGGCTACGACCTAGCAAGGCGCCATTAGCCTTACCTAGTTTGAGAGTTATCGTGTAAATGTCTCAAGAAGAACGTGTAACCAACAAAGATTAAAAGTTAAGTATAAAGCAGCTACGTACTTTTCTTGCTACCATTCAATACTATCCTGTTCCAGAATTCACGCCAGTCGGCGTGTGTGTACGCGTGCCTTTCTTTCGGCTCCCTTCCCAGTGTGGCGCAGCAAGCTTGTTACGCCGCAACAGATTGGCGACGAAACAACGGAAAGGGTCTTGTTCTTTCTAATTGCTTACATTTACTTGTGTCATGGCTTCACCAGGTGTACTGTCCGAATTTTATCGCTTGCAGAATCAGCAGACGCAGGCGTTATTGGATGCCCTTGGACAGCTCGTCCAGGGTCAACATGCCATTCAAACCGATGCGGCAGCCGCCGCTTCACCGCTACCGCAGCCACAACATGCAGTTGCACCGCCGTTTCGCAGTTTTGATGCGGCGCACGAATCGTGGACCGAGTGGTCCCGCCAGTTCGCCTTCCATCTCGCCGCCTACAGAATTCAAGGTAATGAGCGGCAGCCGTTTTTGCTTTCTTGTGTCGGTGTGTCCACCTACCGTGTGATAGTGAAATTGTTTCCCCGACGCGACGTAGCAACTCTGTCCTATGAAGAAATTTTGTCTGCTTTAGATGCCTATTTCAAAGAAACAGTTAATGTGGTTGCAAAAAGGTATACTTTCTTTCGTACGAAACGTACGGCCGGTCAAACTAATAGGGAGTGGGTAGCAACATTGCAAGGACTTACTAGGGACTGTGCCTTTGAATGTGACTGTGGCCTTTCTTATTCAGATACAATGGTGCGTGATGCAATTGCACAGAACGTTTCTGATGTTCGCATACGGGAGAAAATTTTGAAACTGGTTAATCCCTCCCTTCAACAAGTGATAGACATATTGGATAGACAAGACACACTTGACTGTGCTCAGGAATCTTTTGAAACTTCGCCAGCAGTGTGTAACATTAACCGGCCCGCCGGGCGCGCTGCGCGACCCGGTAAACTGCCCTCGCACACGTCCGCACAGCTGCCGCCACGCTTTAAACCAGGTGTGCCGCGCCAGCACACAAATGCAGTGAAATCATGCCCGCGGTGTGCTACTAGACATTCGCGTGAACATTGCCCGTCACGCCAAGCTATTTGCTTTTTCTGCAATAGGAAAGGACATGTTCAAAGTGTTTGCCAGAAAAAGCTCAGATCAGACAATCACAACCATTCCAGGCCCTTTGCATCGCGCCGGAATCGAACTGAGGACACTCAGGCTTGTGGACCTTCGCCCATGGATATTCATGTCGTTACTTCCGCTTCGTCCAGTGCCACTTTCTCTAACAGTGACTTCTCTAACAGTGACTGTGTTTGTCCCACAAAAACTGTGCGTCGACGTCGCCGGAAATCACGTCAATTAGCAAGTGATGCTGTGCCTGTATCAGTTCAAATGGCACAAAACAGTCGCTCTTGTCGTCAGCGGGACACTAAACTTATTATAGATTTGGACTTTAATGGCAAGCAAGGTCATACCATTCCAGCTCGATACCGGAGCTGCAGTTTCATTGCTCAATCACGACACGTACAAACAACTGGGCGCACCTCCGTTGCGTGCCGCAAATGTTCAGTTAAAAAGTTATTCAGGACAGCCGATGCCTGTGTTAGGACAGTGCACTCTTCTTGCAACATACAAGGGACAAACAAAACTTGTGTCATTTTACGTTCTTCGTTCTTCTACTGCAGTGAACTTGTTTGGTTTAGATTTATTTCAATTGTTTAACATGTCTATTGTAAATCAGGTCCTATCAGTGAATCAGACTGTGCCTGCAGACAGTGTTTCTCGTCTGTATGACGAATTTGCAGACATTTTTGCACCGGGCTTACGTTGCCCTAAAAACTATGAAGCACATTTGGAACTGAAAGTCAACGCGCAACCGAGATTTTTCAGAGCGCGCAATGTTCCCCACGCATTGCGTGATGAAATCGCAAGAACATTACACGATTTAGCATCACAAGGTGTGTGTGAATGTGCGCAATGCCTCTTCCATTTCAGCTCCGCTTCATCGCTTACGCCGTACAGGTGTTCCGTTCGTCTGGACGACGGAATGCGAACGCGCCTTTCGCCAGTTGAAATCGGCGTTGCTTTCTAATACTTGCCTCACGCCTTTCGATCCCCAGAAACCCCTTTTGTTGATGGTAGATGCATCGGATTTCGGGATCGGTGCTGTGCTTGCGCACAAAGTTGGCTCCCATGATCGCCCTATTGCCTTTGCGTCCAAATTGCTCTCGTCTGCGCAAAGCAATTATTCACAGATAGAGAAAGAAGCTTTGGCTCTCGTGTTTGGTGTTACTAAGTTCCATGATTTCTTGTATGGTCGTCACTTTACCATCATCACAGACCACAAACCTTTGACATCGCTTTTTCATCCGACCAAGCCTGTACCTCCACGTACAGCGCAGAAATTCATTCGCTGGTCTATTTTCCTCTCGCAGTACCGCTACGATATCTTGTATCGGTCCACTGCTAAGCACGGAAACGCCGATGCATTGTCCCGTTTGCCTGTTGCTGAGGATAAAGCATTCGATTCTTCCGAACTTGCTTGCATGTTCATTGATTCAGAAACCGATGAAGTGGTCGAATCGTTTCCGATTGATTTTCGTCGTGTAGCTACAGCCACAGCTGCTGACCCTGTCCTTGCTACCGTTTTGCGTTTTGTTGCTACGCAATGGCCTTTGTCAAAGTCTCGGATCGAGGATCCGTTGGTTCGCCGATTTTTTGCTCACAAGGAGAGACTTTTTGTTCGACGTGGTGTTTTGTTGTTGCGTTCTGATAATGATCAGTCCAGAGAAGTGGTCCCACGTTCGTTACAGTCCTCTGTTTTACGGCTTCTTCACCAAGGACATTGGGGTATAGTGCGAACGAAACAACTTGCTCGTCAGCACTGTACTTGGTTCGGAATCGATGCTGCAATTACGAATATGTGTTCTTCTTGCATGGCGTGTGCCGAACAACAATCCGCACCGCTGCGGAAAGTTTTTGCATGGCCAAAAGCCACTTCTCCTTGGCAACGCTTGCACATCGATTTTGCTGGTCCATTCTGGAATGCTCGATGGTTGGTTCTGGTAGATGCCTTCCGTAATTTTTCTTTTGTTGTCCGGATGTCTTCCACGACGTCCTCTGCCACCATCCACGCGTTGTCTGCTATCTTTTGCATTGAAGGTCTTCCGCAGACTATTGTTTCCGACTATGGCCCACAATTCATGTCCGCAGAATTTCAGTCATTCTGCCAGGCCAATGGTATTCAACATCTGACATCCGCGCCGTTTTCGCCTCAATCCAACGGTGCCGCTGAACGATTGGTCCGGACTTTCAAGTCACAGATGTTGAAGTTGAAAGAGTCGCATTCTCGGGAGGACGCCTTGTTGCTCTTTTTGTCATCGTATCGCTCTCAGCCCCGAGATGGTCGCTCGCCGGCTGAGTTGCTCCATGGTCGTCCTCATCGAACCTTGATGTCTTTGCTGCATCCGCCGCATCAGGTTCCTGTGCAGCGGCAGACTCCTGCTTTTGCTCCAGGCGACGTTATATTCTATCGCACCTATCGCGGTTCACGGCGTTGGCTCGCAGGGCGCATTCTTCGCTGCCTCGGCCGCGCAATGTATTTGGTTTTGGGGGCCTCTGGTGAGGTGCGTCGGCATCTCAATCAGCTGCGCCTCTGTCGTCGCACGGGTTCTGCCGCTCCCCGTCTGCTTTCAGCGACGGTGCCGTCCGGTCAGCGCCCTGGGGACCCATCTACTGGCTCGCCTTATCCCCAGGTGTTACCGACGATGGCTTCCATTTTGCCCCATGGCGACGCGCCGCCGCAGCCACCCGCCGGCGCCGCCTGCAGTGGACGCTTCGCTGCAGCCGCCAAGCGCCTCCCTGGGTCACGCGCCGCCGATCGCTTCCCGTGACCAGCCGTCCTCCGCCATGGAACTCTTGCCCGCTCCGGACCACATGGCGTCTTCGCGCGTCGGGTACCCCGACGCAATGGAGGTCGACCCTTCGGCCCCTCCTGTCTCTTTCCGGGCGCATACACCGCATGTTGACGTGCACCCTGGACTAGGTTTTCAGGCGGTTCCTAGCTCTCCTCGGACCGAATGGCCGGGTGCGGGTGGCACAGCCTCGCCTGTTGTTAGGCTCCCCACCTCATCGCATACGTCAACATGGGGTCCTCCCCACAGCGGGCGGAAGCCTTATCTCACGACCGTTCGCCGATTTGCGGGGGAGGAATGTGGTGTCACCGCCAGACACCACACTTGCTAGGTGGTAGCTTAAATCGGCCGCGGTCCATTTAGTACATGTCGGACCCGCATGTCGCCACTGTGTGATCGCAGACCTAGCGCCACCACAAGGCAGGTCTCGAGATACGATAGAGCACTCGCCCCAGTTGTACGGACGACATTGCTAGCGACAATAAGGACGAAGCCTTCCTCTCAATTGCCGAGAGACAGTTAGAATAGCCTTTTGCTAAGTCCATGGCTACGACCTAGCAAGGCGCCATTAGCCTTACCTAGTTTGAGAGTTATCGTGTAAATGTCTCAAGAAGAACGTGTAACCAACAAAGATTAAAAGTTAAGTATAAAGCAGCTACGTACTTTTCTTGCTACCATTCAATACTATCCTGTTCCAGAATTCACGCCAGTCGGCGTGTGTGTGCGCGTGCCTTTCTTTCGGCTCCCTTCCCAGTGTGGCGTAGCAAGCTTGTTACGCCACAACACCTACGCCGTTCAAAGAGCAATTATTCGTCGCGGGAAAACATAGAGAAAATAGTACGTGGCGCGAAAACAATCTCGTGACTGAAAGTTGAGCATCAGTCGTACAGAATTTTGACATGAGCTAAAAATAAAATATTTGAACTGAAGTAGTGTATTGTTTTGTAAATAGTAACGTCGATTGCACTAGCCCTCTGTCCACCTGTATGTTTACAGAAATAATCCCCCAAATGCTTAAAGACATTAATATGACTGTAATTATAAAGATCAAAGATTCGACATTCGGTAACTTCCAAGAATGATTGACTATCGAAGTTGCGGTGTCCAAACGATACACATCGAACGTGCGATCGCAAATCGATCATGCGACTCTGGTGGCGGGGGTTGTGATCAATTATATGTGATCGTCCTTTTTATCTGTTTTCCGTCGTTACCTTAGTTGCTCTAAATTACAAACCCCCGCGAATTATTTGTGAGTTGCTAGGGAATCCCAGTCGATTTATGTCTTTAGTGAGTGGGAGGCCTGGTGTTCTTGACGTTTCTTCCGCGGATTCTCTCACATGGAAGAATCCAGTTCCATGTTTATCCAGCGTAGAAAATTGTTTGACTTTTTGTCTCGATATAGAGCACTACCAGACGAGGGAAGAAGGGACTGTATAGACTGTGGTGGTGCGAAGTGTATAAAACTTCGCAAGAACAGTTTCAGTACTGAAATACTGTGACAATTTCATTGCGGACAGTACGGGAAACGAACGAATATCAGGAAGAATACACGGTTGGACTCTTCCAAATTATCCATCTAGACCACCGTAATGGACTTTCACATGATGACAACACCGACGACGAGTAAGGTAAGTCGTCTCCTTTGCAATTACAAGTATTTTTGTAACGCCTTCTTATGTCGTTGCTGTAGCGAACGCCTTAAACATACTCATAACGCTCGCCACCATAGTCGCATGATCGAATTACGATCGCACGTTCGATCTGTATCGTTTGCACACCGCAACTTCGATTCGCAATCATTCTCGGAAATTACCCGACATTCGAACTTGAGGGACTTAGCGCTGCAGTCTGAAGTTTATAGCAGAGATTTTGTGTTACCGATAGCTAAACGTGCACCCAAAAGAACCGTGGATATTACTTTTTCTTTCTTTGTTACAGATCTGCGTATTAAAGCTGTAATCTTCTGCTAAACCCTTTGTTTATTCACATAAAAATCAATATTTACACAAGAGTCGCGTGTCTCTGATTTATTCCTGTTTGGTATGTGGTTTTTAAAAGTATCTCACGTCAAGGGGTGTTATCAGGAATCAGCAACTGTGTCAAAGACAAAAGAGAACACTCAGCAGTCCACATCATTCACAATCGACATTTGTTTATCCATGGCACCTCAAGTTTAAATGATAACACAGTGAACGGCCTATTAAAGGGCTCACATTGATTTCTTGTCTGTAATGTTCAGAGTATGTGCTGTGTTGTAGTTAGCCAGCATCAACAAGAACGAGAAATATCCAACATCCTTATACAAGGTCAGACCAAAAAGTTTACGTTTGAAGGCGTTACTACAGAACATATGCAACGTAGCGCAACTCCGATGCGGGTATATAAGCTCCGACATGTAGGCAAGGGACTGGTGTGATATTTTTGCCTTCCTGACGCGCGTGTGGAAAATGCCGAAACGTGAACTATGACGACGTATCACCAAATGCGTCCAAACAGCAACTACGTGCTGTTGTTCTTTTCTTCACTGCCGAAGGGCAAACAACGGTAGAGATCAGTCAGAGAATGAAGAATGTCTGTGAGGAAGAATGTCTGTCGGAAACCATTGTGGAATGGTGCAACAAGTTTCGTTCTGGTCGCGGTTAGACACAAGATCTGTGACGCCCGGGTCATTTCAAGGAACGGGGTGTCTACTTCACTGGGGAACGGTTATTGCGCATCGCAAGAGATTGTGTAGGATTTGTCTTCGATGGCTGTTCTACAATGGAAGCCAGAGAGAGCGGTGTACAGGCCATTTTCAGAAAGAAATATTATCGATCCTCACAATTTCTTTGCTCAAGCCACAAACTCAAACTTGAAGGTAACAATGCAAATGCAGTGCCAGAAATTACGAATACTGTTGTCATTGTAAACGACGCTATAAACTATTTTTAGAGAATCGACTACGCGTTGAAAATATGCTTCCAATTTATCATGAATGTGTGAGACCAGATAGCCTGAAAGATATAAACAATCAGACTATTTTTTCAACATTTCCCAGAGGCTGCGAGAGCTCTAGAGAAATTGTCTCCAGTCGGAAATTATGCAACGAGAACACCTACGTATCAGTTGCATTCAGTCAAACCAGTGGTCATCTTACCTTTAATGCAATAGCCAATTCCTCAGCAGTTTTGGAACTAGTAGTCCATCCAATATGAGCAACACCTGTGTTATTCCGAATTAAGATTCAGTGTTCCATAGGACATTCACTGCAGTGACTAAGCCGTTATGAAATATATGAAATGTCTTCGCAGTTGTGAATCCGTTATGTATATACTCGTAAAGAGAAGACGTTTTACTTGAAAGTCACTTGCCCAATATCAGCTGCTAAATGCGATACTGCAATGCTTGTGTTATTCAGAATGGATGGAGAATCGTCGTCAGATGTAGAAGCAACCTCAGGTTTACCTCTGGGGAAAGTGTTGGGACCCTTGCTGTTCCTGTTGTACATTAATGACTTTTCAGACAATATTAATAGTAAAATGAGGCTTTTTGCAGATGGTACAGTACTGTATAACAAAGTACTATCTGAAAGACGCTGCAAGAATATTAAGATTGATAAGATTTCAATGTGGTGCAGAGACTGACAACTTGCTTTAAATGTTCATAAATGTAAAATTGTGCACCTCACAAAACAAAAACGTAATATCCTACGACTATAATACCAGAGAGTCACTGTTGGTATCAGACAACTCACACAAATACCTGGGTGTAACACTTTGTACGAACATGAAATAGTATGATCCCATAGGCTCAGTCATGGGTGAAGCAGATGATAGACATCGGTTTACTGGTAGAATACCGGGGAAATGCAGTCAGACTACAAAGGAGATTGCTTATATCACTTGTGCGACCAGCCTGCGAAAATTGCTCAAGTGTGTACGACTGGTACCAAATATGGCTAAGAGGAGATATTGAACGTGTACAGAGAAGGGCAACACGAAAGGTCACAGGTTTGACTAGTGTATAGGAGAGTGTCACAGAGATACTGGAGGAACTGAACTCGATGACTCTCGAAGATAGACGTAAACTACGCTGAGAATGTCTATTAACAAAGTTTCAAGAGACGGCTTTAAATGATGACTCTAGGAATATACTACAGTCCCCTACGCTTGGCTGACATAGAGAAATTACAGTACGCACAGAGGCTTCAAACAAACAATCTTCCCGCACTCCATACGTGAATGGAACGGGAAGAAACACTAAGAACTGTTACAGCCTGAATGGCTGTTTTCAGCTCAACAGTGGTTTTGGGGTTATTGCTGTACACCTTGCCTTTAATATAGCCCCACAAATAGGAGAATATGGCGGCCAATCGAGGACCATACTAGTGGCCTCTGGATACTCCAGAGCCAGAATGCAGTCCCTGAAGTGCCCCTCGAGGACATCAAACACTCTCCTACTTCGATGGGGTCGAGCTCCGTCTTGCACAACGTGTCGAAACCAGGGTTGCTTTGGATAGTGGGGATGAAACCATCTTCAAAAACCTTCATGCAGTCACCGTGCCATCGAGGAATACGTCACCGGTTATTCCATGACTGGCCACTGCACATCACACAGACAAACGTTGAGGGTGAAGAGACTTCTCGATCGCGCGCCAGTTTTGCTTGCTGACGAACCCATCCAGATGGAAGTGGGCTTCATCGTTAAACGAAACAACAAGGCGTATATTAATTCCCATCATGCCCCGCGGCCAACCGTGCAGTTTGAACGTCCTAAGGTAAACCATTCAGAAGTTATGAAGATTTTATTTCATATAGTTCAGTAACTATCACCATGTAGATGCAGATGTGGTGTACGTGATGTAGATGGGGACAAACCGTGAGAATGAGATCGCAATTCTGTAAGACCCACTAATTCTGACAAAGCACACTGAATGAGATAATTTGGCTCAGAGAGTTTTCACAGTGGTGGGTGGCAAATACTGGACATGCATCAGTTCGTTTCAATAACTATTACATTGTACCCTCTACAGTTTCAAAGCAAAGTGTATAATTTTACCCCAAATACAGTAGCACTATTTGTGACGAACATTTACCCTACGAGAAGGTAAACACTTGGTTCTTTTAGGGTCATGTCAGCCTTACACCTGTAAATTTCTGTGGGCTGTCGGCAGGATTAGGTCGAGCAACGATCATTAAATGCCCTTTAAATGCCCAAAACTCGGCTGCCAATCGCCAAAAACGTTTATGCGTAGGGGAGACTGGGCCACACAGTATTGGGACACAGTGAGCATTTGGTTATATTAAATCTGTGACTGTCAGGATACCGTCATAATTTTGCACATGTAGCCTACACTCTCTTAACATCTAGGAGACTGAAAACTAGATGGATGAATGATGCTAGAGTACTGAAATTGTGAGTCTAGTGTTTTACTACTTTCCTCTGCAAATTTTGACACGTCTGTAGTAATTATTTGTATATGCGGCTGGTCCCGGCGGAGGTTCAAGTCCTCCCTCGGGCATAGGTGTGTGTTGGTCCTTAGGATAATTTAGGTTAAGTAGTGTGGAAGCTGGCGACTATAATGAGGGAAAAGAGAGTGGACTGGAAAACCAGAAGACTTATAAACTCATTATATTTAATCAAAAAGTTTCAGTTAAAGTGAGAGGAGAAAGTACAGACTGGATCAGACTAGGAAAAGGAGTAAGACAAGGATGCTGTTTATCACCTACTCTTTTCAACCTCTACTTGGAAAATATGATTGACCAATGCTCATTAGATGACAAAGGAGTAGAAATTGGAGGAAGAAGAGTAGGGTGTTTGAGATTTGCTGATGACATGGTCCTTCTAGCCACAGGGGGAAAGAATTACAGGATTTGGTGGACACCATTGCAACTAACGGAAAAAAATATGGAATGAAAATTAACACAAATAAAACAAAAGTATTGGCACTAGGAGGAAATAAAAATTATGCTGAATGGAGAAATACTAGAACAGGTACAAAATTTTAAGTATCTTGGAAGCAGGATAGACACCGACTCGAAGTGCACCACTGAAATTAAAACAAGCATAGCAATGGCAAAAGAGGCGATTTATAAGAAAAGGAGAATCTTCTGCAGCGGTCTGGACAGAGAACTCAGAAAGAGACTCATAAAATGTCTTGTGTGCAGTGTTCTTCTATATGGCGCTGAAACGTGGACTATGAGGAAAAAAGACAGAGAAAGGCTGGAGGCTTTTGAGATCTGGACATGGCGGAAGATGGAAAGAATAAGTTGGATGGACAGAGTAAAAAATGAAGAGGTACTGAGAAGAGTGGGAGAGAAAAGACAGTTACTAGATGTAATAATGAGAAGAAAAAGAAATTGGATTGGGCATATACTAAGAAAGAATGACGGACTGATAAAAACAGTTTTAGAAGGTTATGTAGAAGGGAAAAGGAAGCGAGGAAGGAAGAGATTCCAGATACTGGATGACGTGATGGATGGTACAACATACAGCAGCCTTAAGAAGGAAGCAATGGATCGCAGAAAATGGAGAGGCAAAGGACCTTCTAATATAGCAGATAACTGATGATGATGATGATGAGTGTGTAAGCTTAGGGACTGATGACCTTAGCAGTTAAGTCCCATAATATTTCACTCACATTTGATTTGAATTATTTGTACTTCCTCATCTTCCAGAAAACAAATTTCAAGAAGGCAAGCAGTTATCATGGGCATTGTCTCTTCATACCATATTAAAAACTGAGTTATAATATCTATATGTGACTGAATAAATATGTTGGTTGGTGATGTGGGGCAGGGGACAAAAATGTCATCGGGATAGGGAAGAATGGGGAAGGAAGTCGCCGTGCAGAGTGAGCAATTTTTTCTGGGTCACAGTGAGCATAAACTGATGAGCCAAAACATTATGACCACCTGCGTAATAACTTGTTCGTCCGTGTTTGGAACGAAATACATCACTGATTGTGCGTGTCAGGGATCCGACAGTTTGTTGGTAGGTTTGTGGAGGAATGTGGCATTAGATGTAGATGCATTTCGCCTAAATGACAGGCCACTGAATTTAGTACAGAGTGATCCACCAGACAGCGACCCAGATGGGTCCCATGGGATTTGCATCAGGGGATTTCGTCGCCGAGACAGCAAACAGGAGTTCACTATGATGTTCCTCAAACCACAGCAGCGCGGTTGTGGCTCCAAGACGTGGACAGTTACACTGCTGAGAGATGACATCACTGCCGGGGAAGGCATCGAGTAAGAAAGGATGCAGGTGGTTCGCAGTTGTCTGCATGTCTTCGATTACTACCACTGTAAGACGTCGTGGTCTCCTGACCTTCATTGCTTACACATTACGCCCTCACAATCATATTCTGCACATCAAGACGCTTGATTCGAACCCAAACTCGATAAGATAAAGTCAGTTTTGTATGAATTCATGTAAACGATATGCAAATAACAAGTACATCGCGAGTGCGCACCGAGGTTGGAATACTCGAGGCTGGCGTACACACACACATTCAAGACACGACGGTCACAAAAGCTTTTAGTTCGGGAAAGGCAAACTGCACGCCAGGAGGCCGGTCCATTCAGAGGACGAGTCAACCTATCTACGTCGGCCGGCAACCGCCCGTAGAGCAGACAGCGTTTGCCCGAGTGAAAGGGAGAACGGCCCCGTGTTCGGCTTAAAAGCAAATTCCGCTACTTTGTGTGGGAGGGTCCATCCTACGCATTCTTTTACAAACATAGCACGCAGTTTCAGAGGTTTTCATAGGGAGACAGCAAACGCCAAACGCCGATGCTACAGATTTCCGAATTGGTCGCCTTAAACGAAACGTCATTCTCCCGTTTTAGAAGAGCAATGCTGATTGGCAGACGATATTCCTGACGCCTCGAGCTGAAGGAGTAATGGAAGAGACCGAAAGATATACCCCTTCACGTCTGGCGTGGAGAGGGGCCGTTCCGTTGTTGCTCTTGGAGCGAGGAACAAGTCTCTCCTCAGTACTTCACTGGGGGAGCACCTCTGTCGAGAGCGAATCGGAGTGCAACTCTATATCGAGTCCTTGCGATTAAGTGTTGTTCAATGTGTTGGCCGCCACACTTACTGTGCGGTGTGAACGGACAGAGTTATACTTAAACGCCTGCGAGCGAATTTTTGAGTGGCATCGCGGTGGACTGGTTATCTGACCGGTGTACCACGCCAATAGTTAGACTAGGGGCGAATAGGAGTCCTCGACTTCATCGAGGCGTAGGGAGAGTTTGATTGGCGAAGGTCAGTCCAGATAGAACGAGAGTTCTCTTATTTGTCAGCAGCGAGCGGCGCAGACAGCAGTCATCGCAGCTTACGGTATTGTGCGCTACAGCTCTCGCGAGCCCCATATTTCTTCCACAACAGTACACTTCACTGCATTTCATACACTACAGCCTCGACCGTACCTAGCAACATTCTAACAAATAATTATTCAAGTTGAGTAGGTGCGGCTCTCAGCCATTCTGCCAAGACAATGACAATCTTAAACCTAGTATAGAAATTTCATTAGCGAATCCTGTCCTTAAGAGGTAATTTCACATTCCGAAAAGAACCCGGAAATAACTTGTTCAGTTCATAACTAAAAGTGCCATTGTGATTTCTCACAATTTTAGCAAAAAATAATAATAATTTTCGTTAGTGCCATGTTTTTCTTACACTAACTAGCACTACTCCAGTACCCAAGTATCCCACTAGTTACGTAAGAAATTTTGTGAATTTTTGTGTCATTTCCTTACGGCGGACGACTCCAGAAGATATTTATTGCTGAAAGTTTTTCAGGCGTTTCTCTTTAGAACGTTAGGAGCGTCTGTCTGACTTCTGTAGTAGTGTGGGGGTGGAAATTTCATCTTGCAAGAGCCACAGGGTAAAGGGTCCATCTCAGATTAATCCGTTGCCCAGAATGACAGACTAGCACCTACACGCTCACACCACAGGTCCCACGGAAGCGCAGGACAATGTCTCCCATAGCGTAATGCTGCTGCCACCAGCCTGCGTCCGTGGGGCGCTGCACGTTTCGAGCCGCCGTTCACCTCGATGACGGCGTTTGTGGAGACGACCGTCGACTTAGTGTAGCAAAAATGTGATTGACTGACCGACTGTCGAATCCCGATGGTCCCGCGCCCTTTGCAATCGTAGCTGACGATGTTGGGTCAACATGCGAACAGGCAAGTGTGGTCTGCTACGGAGCTGCATGTTCGCCAATGTACGACGGACGGTGTGCTCCAAAACAATTGTGCGGCACCAGAATTATGCTCTTTCGGCAGAGATGCCACAGATCACCGTCTATACCGCTCTACAGAGCAGACAAGCCTCCGAACCGCACGTTTTGCGAAGGGTCGTGGACGTCCAACCATTTAGCGCTTAGTGGCAGTTTTACTTTCCTTCTTGTGAAGACATCGTTACTTTGCGATATATATATATATATATATATATATATATATATATATTGGAAATTATTTCTTTTTGTAAGTAGGGAAATATGTTTAGAGTTTATTGATCGTGGCAAGCTTTAATTTTTTTGTTTATCGTTTACTGTAATAAGTTTGGTAGAAAATAGTTGTGTAAACATAGATGTAATTTACTTTGATGTTGTATAAACTGTGGGCGAGAGTATTGAGAGAGAGAGCAATATCGATAGTCGATCCGACAAAACGGGGGGAGGGGGGGGGGTATGGTTGGGTAGCGAGAGAGGCGGACACATGTTTCACTGTGGGAGTCGTGACTTTTACGAGCTGGTGAAGATTGAGTTTAGTGGCAAGCGATGTATGTTTTTAATGACTGTTTTATACCAGGACGTGATATGATAATAGTGAGTGTAGAAACTGGGCGAAGTAAATACAGAGACTGTGGCGTGAGACGAAGTAACTATGACAATACAACCGAGAATGGACGGTATTGCAGCTCTGTGTCTATGACTTGAACTGCGCTTGTATTTTGACTGTGTTTTCGTACACTCAAGTACTGTGAACTTGCGTATTTATTCGCGTTTCGATGAACTATCGGACGCCTATAATCAGTAACAGTTTTTCTGAACTTACGCGAACTGTCTATTGTGTGTGAGTACATTCCCGCCCAGGACGCGTTTTCGCGATCGCGGCGCTCCATTAAAACGAATTGACTTACTACAGAATTCGCGGTCGGCAAGTTTTATAAACTGTGTGTGGCATGAGTAAACTTAAATTGTGTGCGCCAGAAACATTAAAACTGTGCACATACGGACATCCGTAACAACAATTACATCGACCAGCCTGTGGCCTGTGAAACGCTACTGTAATCAGATTAGCAGCTTAGTGAATACCACCGCCCGCCAGATTACGAGGAAAACATCATCAGCTGCAATCACACGACCGTGGGAGCAGATGTCAGCGTTTCACCAGGACCAGCCAGCTGCCGTCGATATCGCGACCATCGTCACAACACACAAGATAAGATTTAAAAGCAGCGCTCTCCTGTCATAGACTCAAAATTATTGCAAACAATTTTAATTTGTAATATCTTTTCCTTTTGGCTGACTTTCACATAACATTTGTCTTCCTTAGAATAAAAGTGTTCTCCACGAAGTGGTGTGTTCTATGTAGACATTGTTGACTTTCATTAGCAATAGCCATTTCCCTTTTAATTATTTCCATTTCTTTTCATTTTAAATCCGCTGCCGCTGCGTGTGTATTTTTTATAACTTTTGGAGGGTATGTGTCTAAATTCGTGTGCCGGAACATTTACCAGAAATATTGTAATACTTTGCTACTTGGACAAGGGCGCCCGCCATTAATTTCTTGAACGTCGACCAATGACAGTGAAGCTCGCTTGCTATTGGTGCTAACATTCTATAGTGGGTAATTCAAAGGTGGGTAGCTGTCAAATCACATGGGTTGTGATTACTTGGAATGAGAGTAGTGTAAAATTGTGGGTTCATCACTCAACTTTGGTATTCTTTTGTTTATTGATGATAGAAGCAAATTTTTTGTCAATGTCCTTAAATCTTATTTAATACGGTTATTCTATGCTAAACTGGGATAAATGCTCGGTCACATACTGTGGTGGGAAGTAAAATTTGGAGAAACGTCTATTTAGATACGACTTGATTTTGACTGCTTTAGTTAAGACGGTACTTTTCGGGTATTTTGGCGATACTTGGTGACAGCGTAGAATCGCAGTCGTCACTTCCTACATCTCTCTGTAGATGCTCGCGACAGTAGCACGTGAACATTTGACTAGATTCGCCGTTTCGAAGGTACTCGTTCACAGGTCTATGTAACCATAATATCCCCTTTCTCACTTCGCTTGTCTCAGTGGATTTCCACGTTTGCAGCCCATCTTCGCTAGGTTGATCCCCCGTTCGTGTCTGCTCCGCCTACATACTTCAGCCGGCCGGTGTGACCGTGCAGTTCTAAGCACTTCAGTCTGGAACTGCGTGACCGCTATGGTCGCAGGTTCGAATCCTGCCTTGGGCATGGATGTATGTGATGACCTTAGCTTAGTTAGGTTTAAGTAGTTCTAAGTTCTAGGGGACTGATGACCATAGGTGTTAAGTCCCATAGTGCTCAGAGCCATTTGACCCATTTTCTACATACCTCAGATACCGTGTCACGTGCCCGCAACGCCATTAGGTGGCATCCGACGTCGCCATAGGCAGTGGTCATAATGTTTTGGCTGATCAGTGTACTTGATGAAAATAAAAATGGTTCGCTACAGAGAGAGAAAAGCTACTTTTGGCTTACTACCTGCAGAGACCTTTGGAGAAAAGAGAACCACTTGTATGAATATCAAGAGCTCAGATAGAAACCCAGTTCTAAGCAAAGAAGGGAAAGCAGAAAGGTGGAAGGAGTACATAGAGGGTCTATACAAGGGCGATGTACTCGAGGACAATATTATGGAAATGGAAGAGAATGTAGATGAAGATGAAATGGGAGACATGATACTGCGTGAAGAGTTTGACAGAGCACTGAAAGACCTGAGTCGAAAAAAGGCCCCGGGAGTAGACAACATTCCATTAGAACTACTGACAGCTTTGGGAGAGCCAGTCCTGACAAAACTCTACCATCTGGTGAGCAAGATGTATGAGACAGGCGAAATTCTCTCAGACTTCAAGAAGAACATAATAATTCCAATCCCAAAGAAATCAAGTGTTGACAGATGTGAAAATTAACGAACTATCTGTTTAATAAGTCACAGCTGCAAAATACTAAATCGAATTCCTTACAGACGAATGGAAAAACTGGTAGAAGCTGACCTCAGGGAAGATCAGTTTGGAATCCGTTGAAATATTGGAACACGTGAGGCAATACTGACCCTAGGACTTATCTTAGAAGCTAGATTAAGGAGAGGGAAACTTACGTTTCTACCATTTGTAGACTTAGAGAAAGCTATTGACAATGTTGACTGGAATACTCTCTTTCAAACTCTAAAGGGGGCAGGGGTAAAATACAGGGAGCGAAAGGCTATTTACAATTTGTACAGAGACCAGATGGCAGTTATAAAGGTCAAGGGACATGAAAGGGAAGCAGTGGTTGGAAGGGAGTGAGACAGGGTTGCAGCCCAATGTTATTCAATCTGTATATTGAGCAAGCAGTAAAGGAAACAAAAGAAAAATTCGGAGAAGGTATTAAAATCCACGGAGAAGAAATAAAAACTTTGAGGTTCACCGATGACAATGTAATTCTGTCAGACAGCAAAGGACTTGGAAGAGCAGTTGAACGGAATGGATAGTGTCTTGAAAGGAGGATATAAGATGAACATCAACAAAAGCAAAACGAGGATAATGGAATGTAGTCGAATTAAGTCAGGTGATGCTGAGGGAATTAGATTAGGAAATGGGACACTTAAAGTAGTAAATGAGTTTTGCTATTTGGGGAGCAAAATAACTGATGATGGTCGAAGTAGAGAGGATATAAAATGTTGACTGGCAATGGCAAGGAAAGCGTTTCTGAAGAAGAGAAATTTGATAACATCGAGTATAGGTTTAAGTGTCAGGAAGTCATTTCTGAAAGTATTTGTATGGAGTGTAGCCATGTATGGAAGTGAAACATGGACGGTAAATAGTTTGGACAAGAAGAGAATAGAAGCTTTCGAAATGTGGCACTACAGAAGAATGCTGAAGATTAGATGGGTAGATCACATAACTAATGAGGAGGTATTGAATAGGATTGGGGAGAAGAGAAGTATGTGGCACAACTTGTCTACAAGAAGGGATCGGTTGGTAGGATATGTTCTGAGGCATCAAGGGATCACCAATTTAGTATTGGAGGGCAGCGTGGAGGGTAAAAATCGTAGAGGGAGACCAAGAGATGAATACACTAAGCAGATTCAAAAGGATGTAGGCTGCAGTAGGTACTTGGAGACGAAGAAGCTCACAGGAGAGAGTGGCATGCAGAGCTGCATCAAATCAGTCTCAGGACTGAAGACCACAACAACAACAACAACAACAACAACAACAACCTACAGAAGAAATGATGAAAGCTGTGAATAGGCTGTGTAATTCAAGAAGGCACAAAAGTTCTGTCAGCAGCTTTGCAATATAAGATCTGTAGACAGTCTCTAGAAAGGTTACTTATCCTCATAGAGCAACAGTAAAGAAGGTGCAGTAGTTGGAAATGTACCAAAAAATACTGATAATGACACCGACAAGACAGATACAACAGACACCAGTAACACAGGCACTGCTCCAGTTGTAACTCTGCCTGTGATTAGTAACTGTTTAAATAGCTCAATATACTTGGAATCACTGAAGGAATTTCCGCCTTTTCCAAAAGCAACTACAGCAGCTCTATTATGGAAGAAAAAAAGGAGGAACAAGAATTTTTAACTGACAGCCCGGAGAAACAGGAGTTTCTAGAACGTGAAAATGGGAAGAAAACAAACTGGTCAAACTCTCAACATTAAATAACCAACGCGCCCGTTTCTAAACGTGTCAGAAGGCAACTTCAGCCAAAGAGGAACTCAAGAAGGCTCTGCTATTCTTCTGACCGGTAACAGTGACGATAATTTGAGTTTTCACGACTAAGAAGAACTGAACATCGAAGGTGAGCTCCAAAAGAAAGAACTAAGTTATTGTAAAAGTGGCAATCAGTTCGTAGCATATGTCAGACCAGTTAATACAAATGAAACCACTGCAATTGTGACTTATCTGCAGAAGTCACGAAACTCTGACAGACATTTTTCGCTTGCTGCAGATCCAGAAGGATGCAGAAGCACATGAAATTAGCTTCACAGAAGTCATTTGTAGACTACCAAAGACTTCCAAAGCCAGCGGCACTAAAAGCCACTATAGTAATGCTTGCATTTCCTATTGGCACGGATACTTAAACGCCCACTGATTTCATTATGTGCAAATTCAATGTATCACATAATGTTTATTAACAAAAACAAATGTTCCTAGTGTGTCTGTGGATTTTGTTTCTGTTGCTCACTGTGGTCCACGCCAACACTCAGGGTATGCCGTGATGTGGGTAGAGAGGGTGTTTCCGCATCACTTTGCTGTCAGTAATTCAATTTGTAGCCGGCCTTAGTGACCGAGCGGTTCTAGGCGTTACAGTCTGGAATCGCGCGACCGCTACGGTCGCAGGTTCGAATCCGGCCTCGGGCATGGATGTGTGTGATGTCCTTAGGTTAGTTAGGTGCAAGTAGTTCTAAGTTCTGGGGGACTGATGACCTCAGAAGTTAAGTCCCATAGTGCTCTTTCCCATCCACGTTTACTTTTAATCTTCATGGTTGCTACGTGCTCGTGCGCTATTTAAAGTACTTTAAAGAGGAAACGTCTTACGTGTAAGTAATAGTTTAATCCACTACCAGTTATGGACTGACGAGTATCGAAGTCGACCTATAAGCAATCACCGTCAAAATACACTGAAGAGCCAAAGACACTGTTACACCTGCCTAATATCATGTAGGGCCCCACAAGCACTCAGAAGTGCCGTAACACGACGTGTCATGGACTCGACTAATGTCTGAAGTAGTTATGAAGGTAACTTACACCATGAATCCTGCAGGGCTGTCCATAAGTCCGTAAGAGTTCGAGAAGGCGCAGATCTCTTCCGAACACCACCTTGCAAGACATCATAGATATGGTCAGTAATGTTCATGTGTCTGGAATCTGGGGCCAGTTGAAGTGTTTAAACTCAGGAGATTGTACCTAGAGCCACTCTGTAGCAAATATGGACGAGTGGGGTGGCGCATTGTCCTGCTGGAACTGCCCAAGTCTGTCAGAGTGAACAATGGACATGAATGGATGCGGGCAATCAGACAGGATGCTTATGTACCTGTCAGAGTTGTATCTAGACATATCAGGGGGCCCATATCACTCCAACTGCACACACCCACTCCATTACAGAGCCTCCAACAACTTAAACAGTCCCCTGCTGACATGCAGAGTCCATGGATTCATGAGCTTGTCTCCATACCTGTACACAACCATCCGCTGGATGCAATTAGAAACGAGACTCGTCCGACCAGGCAACATGCTTCCAGCAATCAACAGTCCAATATCGGTGTTGACGGACCCGGAGGAGGTGTAAAGCTTTGTGTCGTTCAGTCATTAAGGCTACACAAGTGGGCCTTCGGCTCCGAAAGTCCATATCGATTATGTTTCGTTGAACGGTTGGCACGTTGACACTTGTTGATGGCCCAGCATTGAAATCTGCAGAAATTTGGGGAAGGATTGCACTTCTGTCACGATGAACGATTCTCTCCAGTCGTCGTTGGTCCCGTTCCTGCAGGATATTTCTCCGGCCGCAGCGATGTCGGAGATTTGATGTTTTCCCGGATTCCTGATATTCAGAACAGTGGTGAAATGGTCGTACTGGAAATTGTCCACTTCATCACTAAGTCGGAGATGCTGTGTCCCATCACTTGTGCGCCAACTATGACACCACGTTGAAATTCACTTAAACCTTGATGACCTACCATAGTAGCAACAGTAACCGATCTAACAACTGCGCCAAACACTTGTTGTCTTATATAGGCGTTGCCGACCGCAGCTCCACATTCTGCCTGTTTACCAGCTCCGTATTCTGCCTGTTTACATCTCTCTGTTTTTGAATATGCATGCCTACACCAGTTTCTCTGGCGCTTCAGAGTAATTGGCTGTTTCACTGTTGCTCATTTGGTATAGAGTACCATGCGCAGTGCAACTGCGGTAGCATCTCTGTTTATGCTTGCAGAGTACATCAGGTACTTTGTCTCAGTTGTGTCTACACACAGCAGAGAAAAAAGTACAATGGAGTAACAAGTGCGTCTCCCAGAAAATGTTTTGCGTGGAGTGTAGGGTGGCAGACCGATCAGTGTGAGAAACTTACTGTAAATGTAATTAACGTTATCCATAGCAAACTAATAAAACATGGTAACATACGTGTACCTAATCTTGTCTTAGTGAGAATGGCAGTATGTCCAAATACAGGTTCGATTATCTAATGTTTTTCTTCATAATGGGCGAAACGACAGTAACTGGATAAAGGTGGAGGACCGTTTGTGTAAACATACTGGATGGAGAGAGCTAATACTATCGACTTACAAGGGGAGGCCACGACGTTTGGAACGCAGATTTACTGCGAAGTTCGTACACTCCTAGTACTCCATGAGGACAACAACATGTGTAAGCAGTAGCGCGTACTTCTCAAGCGTTACTGAGAAAATCGCAAGATAATTTCGGTAGTCAAATATGTACCTGTGCGTGGCAGTTATTATCACAAAGCGGCGGTCGTTATTAACACGAAGCGGCGGCAGCTAAGTGGTTAGCGTCCAAGCCCCGTAATCGTAGGTAGTTGGTCGCCGGATCGAGTCCTGTTCGTGACTTTTTTTCTTTTCTTTCCAACACAGTCATATTCTTTACTATTTATATTACAGTTGATATAACGGGAAAAATACGTGTAATCAGAAGAACTTTTATTACATTTACAATGTTATTTGGCAGTCTACAAAGTTTTATTATCACAGGCAATATAATATCCATAACTATCGACTTGTAAACGACCAAACGCATAAGTAGTAGTAGTAAGGTATTCTGCCTTACGGTAGGTCTTGTCATGGGTTAAGCCTCTTCCACTTTTGTCTGTTCATAGCCAGTCTTTTCATTTCTGAATATTTGTCTCCTTTGATATTGTCCAGCATTTGATATATTCTTCTTCCTCTTCCCCTTTTTCCCTCCACTATTCCTTCTATTCCTTCCTTCAATAAACAGTCCCTCCTCAAGCAATGTCCAATCCAGTTCTGTTTTCTCTTTCTGATAAGTTTCAGCATGTTTCGTTCTTCTCCAATCGTTCTTAATACTTCTTCATTCGTTAATCGGTCTTCGCATTTCACTTTTTCCAGTCTTCTCCATATCTACATCTCTAGTGCCTCCAATCATCTTTCATCTTCCTTCCCTAATGTCCAGGTCTCCGCATCATATAAATGCATAAAGTCAGACAGTATATATATATATATATATAGAGAGAGAGAGAGAGAGAGAGAGAATAAAGAATATGACTGTGTTGTAAAAAAAAAAGGGTAACGAAGGTGAGTCGATGCACCGACCAACTACCTACGACTACAGGGCTTGGACACTAACCACTTAGCTGCCGCCGCTTCGTGTTAATAGCGACCGCCGCTTTGTGATAATAACGGCCATGCACAGGTACATATTTGACTACCGAAATTATCTTGCGATTTTCTCAGTAACGCTTGAGAAGTACGCGCTACTGCTTACACATTTTGTTGTCCTCATGGAGTACTAGGAGTGTACGAAGTTTGCAGTAAATCCGCATTGCAAACGTCACGGCCTCCCTTGTTAGTTGTTTTCATATCGATAGTTCAATTAATTTTGTCCATCTTATTTATGATTACGATAAAATCATACGAATTTTTAAGATGATGTAATCGATGCTGACGATTGACACTAAACCTTTAATGACGTCTGTCTTTTTACGGATGACGCCCTCTTATGTCGATCCCCCGCATTCTCCTCTAACCGGACGCTGATTATTACCCGTCGACGAAAGACTACGCTGTCATGTGGATCGGAGGTCACGCGATTCATTATTTATTTGAGGTGGTGTTACAGAACTCATGGATTTTTGAAACTGTTCAAATGATCCTCATTGTGCTATTGTGAGGAACCGTAAGTACAGTCAACACTTTTCGAACTTTTTGCGGAGCATCTTCCACGATCCGCCCCGTAGCTGGATTATTCATCGCAAGAGATAAATTTGATACATTCAGAGAAGGAGACGAACAGATGACGGTAGAACATGCCATGAAAATGGGGGAGGCGGCGGCATCCATAGAGTATCGATGCCGCGTGTTACAGAAGTGTAACAGAACTGTTACGGAAGTGTGAGTTTGTCTTTATTTTTCTTTCTTTCAGAGACAAGTAACGGGAAATGTGGGTTGCTTTTTGTCAATAAATAAGTGAATATTCTCCTGCCCGCATCTCGTGGTCGTGCGGTAGCGTTCTCGCTTCCCACTCCCGGGTTCCCGGGTTCGATTCCCGGCGGGGTCAGGGATTTTCTCTGCCTCGTGATGGCTGGGTGTTGTGTGCTGTCCTTAGGTTGGTTAGGTTTAAGTAGTTCTAAGTTCTAGGGGACTGATGACCATAGATGTTAAGTCCCATAGTGCTCAGAGCCATTTATTCTCATGTGGCCATTTACCCCTTCCATATGATCCTGTTTGACGACGGAAACGTCGTCATGTCCCCGAGACCATTCCCTCTTTTCCTTTACCCTGCATAAAAAAAAGTGGTCACGGTGTTGGACTACCAAGCAGGCGAGCCATGTTCGGACCTCCCACGTGCCAAAAACTTTCTTCTTTTTTCTTTTTTCTACTGTTTGCCTTATTCAAATTTGTGTTCGTATCGTGGTGTAACGTCCCTTTGCAACACTGAGGTGTAAGGACGAGACCTATAACGACAGTTGTTTCTGCACAACTACTCTATTAGCAGCCGCAAGGAAGTGGCTTTCGAATGAGAACCGCAAGCGTTTGATGACAAGGAGACAAGTCAACCGAATCCTCCCCGGAAAACACATCTGGTGTGTCATACACGACATTAGTGACAGCACGTGTGTGATATGTAATTTGTACGCCTGGTGAGTGAGTGAGATACGCCTCCTTGCCCGATTTAGGTCTTCATATGAATGTGATCACTCTTAAGGAAACGAAAACATAATAGTTTGTCACATAAACTGCAACAAATGAACGCAACAGTTTCACAATCACACAGTTTCTCTGTACTCCGCCGAAACACATGTTTCTAACGTTATTTGAAGTTGTGTTCCGTTTTGGAAGTTTTGAATCGTGAATTCCTTTGTTGTGACATAGTCCACACGCGTTTATTTGTTGTTCTCATTTCTGTTAGGCGTCTGTATGGTATCTCGCCTGCTCTCACTACTCGTCACGTTTACTTGTGATGGTAACGTATTCTTACCACATGACTCACATCCTATAACCAATGTGTTGTATGACAACTGTTAAAACTATAGAAAGAGAACAAACACTTCAATTCATAATGTTGTGAAGAAAATTTGCTGCGCTCAGTATTACACTCGTTAAGCTTCAACCATTCACTTCTCATTTTTGCTTTTTTTTTCACAGCTCAATACACCTCCTTCCTGTTTCTGTCGGGCTATCCACTGAACCATCATACCACAAAAAACCAGTTGGTGCGATGAGGAGTTTCCCTTGTTAGAGGCGATATCAGAAGTAAATGAGACTTACTTGCAAACAAGCTAATCTATCACAGAGAAAAAGATAATACATATACAGGCTATAGAATACCACCGCAGTTCACGGAATTAATTACATAGCCGCAAATTATATTGCAAAGGAACTGAGATAAGGGAAAATAAAGTAACAACAAAAAAAGGAAATATACACTCCTGGAAATGGAAAAAAGAACACATTGACACCGGTGTGTCAGACCCACCATACTTGCTCCGGACACTGCGAGAGGGCTGTACAAGCAATGATCACACGCACGGCACAGCGGACAAACCAGGAACCGCGGTGTTGGCCGTCGAATGGCGCTAGCTGCGCAGCATTTGTGCACCGCCGCCGTCAGTGTCAGTCAGTTTGCCGTGGCATACGGAGCTCCATCGCAGTCTTTAACACTGGTAGCATGCCGCGACAGCGTGGACGTGAACCGTATGTGCAGTTGACAGACGTTGAGCGAGGGCATATAGTGGGCATGCGGGAGGCCGGGTGGACGTACCGCCGAATTGCTCAACACGTGGGCCGTGAGGTCTCCACAGTACATCGATGTTGTCGCCATTGGTCGGCAGAAGGTGCACGTGCCCGTCGACCTGGGACCGGACCGCAGCGACGCACGGATGCACGCCAAGACCGTAGGATCCTACGCAGTGCCGTAGGGGACCGCACCGCCACTTCCCAGAAAATTAGGGACACTGTTGCTCCTGGGGTATCGGCGAGGACCATTCGCAACCGTCTCCATGAAGCTGGGCTACGGTCCCGCACACCGTTAGGCCGTCTTCCGCTCACGCCCCAACATCGTGCAGCCCGCCTCCAGTGGTGTCGCGACAGGCGTGAATGGAGGGACGAATGGAGACGTGTCGTCTTCAGCGATGAGAGTCGCTTCTGCCTTGGTGCCAATGATGGTCGTATGCGTGTTTGGCGCCGTGCAGGTGAGCGCCACAATCAGGACTGCATACGACCGAGGCACACAGGGCCAACACCCGGCATCATGGTGTGGGGAGCAATCTCCTACACTGGCCGTACACCACTGGTGATCGTCGAGGGGACACTGAATAGTGCACGGTACATCCAAACCTTCATCGAACCCATCGTTCTACCATTCCTAGACCGGCAAGGGAACTTGCTGTTCCAACAGGACAATGCACGTCCGCATGTATCCCGTGCCACCCAACGTGCTCTAGAAGGTGTAAGTCAACTACCCTGGCCAGCAAGATCTCCGGATCTGTCCCCCATGGAGCATGTTTGGGACTGGATGAAGCGTCGTCTCACGCGGTCTGCACGTCCAGCACGAACGCTGGTCCAACTGAGGCGCCAGGTGGAAATGGCATGGCAAGCCGTTCCACAGGACTACATCCAGCATCTCTACGATCGTCTCCATGGGAGAATAGCAGCCTGCATTGCTGCGAAAGGTGGATATACACTGTACTAGTGCCGACATTGTGCATGCTCTGTTGCCTGTGTCTATGTGCCTGTGGTTCTGTCAGTGTGATCATGTGATGTATATGACCCCAGGAATGTGTCAATAAAGTTTCCCCTTCCTGGGACAATGAATTCACGGTGTTCTTATTTCAATTTCCAGGAGTGTACATGCGTGAAATAAAAAGAAGCGCTGAGAACCGTAACCGCTGTTGATTTTGAGATAGTAACATGTATGCGTGCTACTGCCATCTGTTAATCTTATGGTGAACCAACTATATACGAGCTAGACCCGTAAACTATATACAGGGTGTTTCAAAAAGGGGTTTACAATTTTGGAACTTCATATAAATTAATTCATAGTACCTACAGAGGTGATTGAGGTCTCAGTTTGTAGGGAACTGCATCGAGTTTTGTTGTGCGTAGTTCGCTAGTGCCGAATCGCACCATAAGGAGCGCTAGCGGCAGTTGCGTTGAAGATGACTGCCTTCACTGGACCCGAGTGTGCTCGCTGTGTGTTTTGGTTTCTAGAATCAAAGTCGGCGTCACAGTTCAGAGTAATTTCAGTACCAAGTACGCTAAAGAACCTCCTAGTAGGCTACAATTTATGAGTGGCATAAATGTTCTGTAGAAACAGGGTGTTCGGTAAGACACGGTAAATCATCAGGTCGTCCAAGCACATCTGACGAAGTCGTTAAACCAGCGAGACAACGTTTTGTCAACAGTTCTACGAAATCGATCTGGTGTGCATCTCACGAACTGCAAATCCCACATACGACTGTACGGCGTGTGTTGAGAAACTGTTCGCATTTAAAACTGTAGGGACTGACGATCGTACATGCAATAAAAGACACTGATAAAATTGCTCGCAAGAACTTCTGTGTGGATGTGTTAAATCGGTTACATCATGATGAACATTCCTCGGACAAAATCATCTTTTCTGACGAGTCGACTTTTCACGTAAGTGGCAACGGCTCAAATGCCTCTGAGCACTATGGGACTTAACATCTATGGTCACCAGTCCGCTAGAACTTAGAACTACTTAAACCTAACCAACCTAAAGGCATCACACAACACACAGTCATCACGAGGCAGAGAAAATTCCTGACCCCGCCGGGAATCAAACCCGGGAACCCGGGCGTGTGAAGCGAGAACGCTGCCGCACGACCACGAGCTGCGTACTTAAGTGGGAACGTTTACACACATAATTGTAGGATTTGGCGCAGTAAAAATCCACATCGAACATTGCAACATGTTCGTGATAGCCCTAAACTGAACGTTGTTTGTGCATTGGGCAAGAACGAAGTGTACGACCACTTTTTTTCCGTCAGAGAACCATCAGCGGGATAGTGTACCTGGATATGCTACAATTTTTAATACCATAGATCGGTGAGGATGACCAAGAACGAAATGTTAACTTCAGGCACTATCTGGCTGACGTCCGGGATTTTCTCAGTGACCGCTTTCCAGGTCAATGGACTGGCCGTGATGCGCCAATTGCATGGCCCCTACATTCCCCAGACCTAACAACACTCGATTTTTTTTTAATGGCAATTCATCAAAGATATCGTGTTTGTACCTCATGTGCCAGCTTCTCTACCTGAACTTAGAGCAAGAATTTACACCACCACTGAGCAAGTTACACATGCAATGCTACAGCGAGTTTGGGAAGAAATTGACTTCCGATGGGATGTCTGCAGGATAACCAACGGAAGCCACAAACAACATCTTTAGTTTAAGGTAAAAAATAACCTTCATATGTTTGGCTACAAAATAACACTAAACCCAGTTCTATATCTTCTTTCAATAAATTTATATGAATTTTTAAAGCTGTAAAGTCCTTTCTGAAACACCCTCTATATGACGGTTGCGAAAATCTGGCAAAGCACAAATTTTCATTGCTGTAGTCACGTTCACCGGCTACTCTGACGCCCATTTCTTCATAAAATCTGGAAGCTCTTGAGGAGATGCCCCACCATAAAATCATGTTCCATGATTTCAGCATTCCAGTTTGTAAAACGGACGATGGGGATTTTAGAACCTTTAAGAGTGTTATCAACCACACTACCAAACCAAAAACTGACGTTCGACGTAGCAACGTACTTTTAAGAAATTTTGAAATGATGACATTTTCAACAGATTTCTGTGAACAATTGTTTAGCGTATTCTTGACTGTAATCGTGGGAGTCCATTTTCTTCAAGTCATATCGAGGGAGACCACTATTTCTTATTTCTCCACCGTCTATAGATTCCTTGCAAATTCCAGTGCCCCAACACGGAGGTAGAAGGCGAATACCAACCTTCAAACACAAACACTTAAGAAAATACTATAACAAACTTGAAACACATAGACTACTAGATTTCAAGGCAAAAGTGAAGCAATAGTTTTATCTGACCCTCAAGCCAAAGAATGTGCTTAATGAAAATGATGATAATTAGGAATGTGAAGTGTTGGGTGGGTCACAATTTTCTGTGTGGTGCATTGAATGTCTGTTACTTATGTTGTGATTCTAGTTTTACATTAAATACAAACTACATTACAGTTAAAAGACACTATTGCCTCTAGGCTATATATATATATATATATATATATATATATATATATATATATATATATATATATATATTATATATATTATATATTATATATTATATATATTATTATTATTATTATTGGTGTTTTGCCCTTAAAGAGCGCATTTGGACTAAACTACATGGCCAGTTCCTTTTGCTGCCTTCCTTGCTGCCCAAACTTCCCTCATTCGCTCGCTGTGTTTCTGTTTCCGGTCCTCTGTCCATGCTTCTTGTCGGCTTCGTGTCTTCGGCTTCATCTTGATTGCCTTTTTGGTTGCCCATATTTCTTTCATCTTCTGGCTGTGATCTTGCTTTCGTTCTTCGGTCCATTTTATGCCTGTTCGTTTGTCGCATTGTATCTCATGTAGTTTACTTTTCTTAATGATGTTTCTGAACTTTATTCTGTCGTTTATTGTGTCTGCTGTTATGTTGAGCTGGTTCAGGTCGTTTTCTACCTCTGCCACCCATTTGTTGTTTCTAGTCGTTACCCAGTCAAAGATCTGTTTGGTCAGCCTGTGTGATGGCATTCTGTATAGGTGTCCATAGAATTGTAGTCTGCGTTTTCTAATCTTTTCTGTGATTGTCTCCGTATGTTTGTACAGTTCCTCTGTAGGTTTCTTGATCCATATTCCATTGTTGTTAGTTGCGCCAAATATTTTCCTAAGTATTTTCCGTTCTACTTTTTCTAATTGTCTGATACGTGTATGCCCTCGGATTAGTGTGGTCTCTGCTGCATATAGTGCCTCGGGGAGCACCACCGTGTCGTAATGGCGTAATTTGGCTTTTTGTGAGATAGACTTCTTGTTGTAATGATTCCACACTACTTTGTATGCCTTGTCCAGTTTAGTCTTTCTTTCTTCATTTGAGTCTCTGTTATGTCCACTCATTTGTAGTGTTTCACCAAGGTATTTGAAGTTTGCTGTTTTGTAAATCGTGCCATACTTTGTGTTCAGAGATGAGAGTTTCTTTGTGCTCATAAACTGTGTCTTTTCGTAAGAGATCTGTAGTCCAGTTTTGGAAGCGATTTCGTGCAGTTTTTCAATAGAGTCTTTTGTTTCCTTTATACCTTTCGTGACAATCGCCAAATCGTCTGCAAAAGCCAGGCATTTAATCTGTAGGTTTCCTAAGGTTATCCCCTGTTGTGATGTTTCCCATTCTTTTATGACCTTATCTAACACCAGATTGAAAAGGAGAGGTGAGAGGCCATCGCCTTGTCGGACACCTGTGCGAATTTCGAAGGGCTCTGATAGTTCCCCACAGAACTTTACTTTTGAGGTCGTGTTGGTTAAAGTTTGCTCTATGATAGCCCGTGTTTTGTTGTCTACTTTGTATTCTGCTAGAATTTTGAAGAGAGTTTTCCGGTCGATAGAGTCGTACGCCTTTTTGAAGTCAACAAAGGTAAAGATCAGGTTCTGTTGGTGTTGTAAAATCATTTTCAGGTTCCAAATTTGTTCCGCACAAGACCGCCCTTTACGGAAGCCTGCTTGGTATTCCCCAATCAAGTGGTCGGTTTGGCATTCTAGTCTGTTCAGTAAAGCTTTAGAGAGGATCTTGTATGTGACCAGTAGTAGGGATATTCCTCTGTAGTTGTTCGGGTTAGTCTTGTCACCTTTTTTGTGTAGTGGGTGTATCAGGGCAGTTTTCCAGTCGTCAGGAATTTTCATGGTCTTCCACATGTCTTCCAAGATCCTGTGGATGTCTTTGGTGACTTCTGGGTCTTGTAACTTCCAGATTTCCGCGATGATGCCATCTTCTCCTGGTGTTCTACGATTCTTGAGTGACTTTATTATTTCTTTAACTTCTTCTAGAGTTGGAGGTTCACTATCTGGATTGTATGTGCTCGTTTCTGTCATCATTTCTTCCATGGGGGGGTCCGTGTTGAGCAGTTTTTCAAAGTACTTTGCCAGAATGTCACAATTGTTTTTGGTATTGGTTTCTAGGGTTCCATCCGGTCTTCTGAAGCACAAGTTGGGTGGTTGATATCCAGTCATATTTTCTCTGAACGTTCTGTAGAAGTTTCTTGTATTGTTCTTCATGAAGTCCGATTCGATCTCTGTCAGTCGCCGTTTGTCATACTGTCGTTTTTCACTGCGAATGATTTTGCTTGATTGCTTCTGTGTTTTCAAGAAGTTCATCCAATTCTCTTGGGATTTATGGCAACTAAATTTTTTCCATGCACTGATTCGTTGGTCAATAGCTTGGTCACATGTGTGGTTCCACCAACGGTGTTTCCGTGTTCGTGGTGCTTGTGCTAGTTTCATGGCCTCTCGGATTCTTCGTGAAAGTTGTGTCCAGTCTGTCGTTTTCTCCATTTTAATTTTGTGTAATATTTGTGTCTGGTTTAAAGTAACATATTCTGGATCTGGTCTAACAATTTTGTTCTTCTGGAGCTTTTTCTTGGGCAAAAGACGAATCCTGATCTGTAGTAGGTGGTGGTCTGAGTCGAAGTAGCCTTTACGGGTGTCTATGTTCAAAATTTCTTTTTGTGAGTCTTTCTGCACTATTACGTGGTCGATTTGTAGTTCTTGCTTTCCGCTGGGGAATTTCCATGTGGTAAGTTTTCGTGTTGGTTTCTTGAATTTTGTTGACATAATGGCGAGGTCGTGGCTTTTGCAAAAGTCTATCAGATGTTTTCCGTTTTTGTTGGTGTCCTTGTGTGGAGTATGTTTTCCTGTGATATGTCTGCATATCTTTTCTTTTCCGAGTTTGGCGTTGAAGTCTCCCAGTATTATTTTGACTCTATGTGCAGGAATTTTTCTGATAGTTTCTTCCATTGTCGTCCAGAAGTCATCAATTTCGTCCGGGTTTTTCCTGTTGTAGTCATTAGTTGGTGCATGTGCGTTGATTATTGTGTAGGATTTATTGGCTGATTTCACTGTGATGGTGCTGATTCTTTCGTTTGGTGACGAAAAGTCGATTATGCTGTCCGTGATGGACCTGTGTACTGCAAATCCTGTGCCAAAAAGCCTTAGGTTTTTCAGTTGTCTCGATGGTTTTCCTTTGTATATTCTGAAATTCTCCGTGTTGAAATGGTCTTCGTCTGTGAATCGTGTTTCTTGCAGTGCACATATTTTGATTTGAAATTTTTCGAGAGTGTCTGTCAGTTGCTTCATCTTTCCTGTCTTCATCAGTGTGTTCACGTTGAGTGTGCCGATGTAGTATTTGCGTTTGGTCTTGAGGGAGTTTGAGAAGCTCCGATTCTTCTCATGATGTCCGTGAGCCCCCGGAATCCGATGCTCACGACAATCCCAGTCTACTGACTGGGGCCCGGGGTAATGAGAGTTTTCTCGTTGTACCATCATGATGTTTAGTAGTTGGATGTATGGCATGCTGCCGAGTACAACCTGACTTTCCAGATCAGGAGGTTGGTTGAGGCCGCCACTGAAATGCGGAGCAGACGCCTTTTGTAGCCGCCCACTGTGGGAACAGACGCTACTAGTAGTTTTGGTCCGCCCCGAGTATTTCATTTCCTCGGTACCACCTATATCTAGGAGGCATTCCCCTATCCGCCACCTGGGGAGGCGCTCGGTTGCGGGTCTACTAACCGCCCCGAGATATATATATATATATATATATATATATATATATATATATATATACACACACAGCCGGCCAGAGTGGCCGCGTGGTTCTAGGCGCTACAGTCTGGAACCGAGCGACCGCTACGGTCGCAGGTTCGAATCCTGCCTTGGGCATGGATGTGTGTGATGTCATTAGGTTTAATTAGTTCTAAGTTCTAGGCGACTGATGACCTCAGAAGTTAAGTCGCATAGTGCTTAGAGCCATTTGAACCATTTTAACCACACACAAATTTTGTAGATTAACTTTACTAATAATAATAATAAATATTAAACTATTTTTATAGGAAATATGGTATGTTATAAAAAGAAAGCCAAACATGTGATACTGCTGATTTCCCTACAAATTAGATTTTCACAAATATCTGTTTTTCTCTGACCTTTGCATACATGCTTTGGCCCTTTATGGTTCTCAGCGCCTGCATCAATATCATAGTTTACGCTAGTAACTGAAAAATCCACAGACTACCTTTAAAGCTCAATGCAGTGTCACGCATAGTGAACTCGTAATATTATGGAATAGCGGCAGTTCTTAATAACAAGTACTGAACTTAGAGGTGGGGGTTTTGATCAGGCACAAAGTAAAATCTAACAAAACTGCAAAACGAAATAAATAGTAACTCACAAGAAACGTAAGCAGGACATTAGCGGGAAATAAGGAGAAAGGAACACAGAATGTCTAAAACAGAATTCACTACACATGTAACGAAAGAATAGCAAACCTTGGAATCGATAACCAGAAGTAGGCCGTATAGGTCAATTTTAGTTGTAGAATCCAAGGTTATTTATCGCTTTTATGCAGCAGTACAGGAAGCGATGATAGAATAATGGAACGTGTCGACAACTACACGGTATCACGCATTCTAAAAGAATGCGCAGTTACACGATTTTTGTTTTGGTGTTACTTTCTATACTACTGTTGTTACCGCAGTGGTTGAAATGGCTCTGCGCACTATGGGAGTTAACATCTGAGTTCATCAGTCCCCTAGAACTTAGAACTGCTTAAACCTAACTAACCCTATGGACATCACACACATCCATGCCCGAGGCAAGATTCGAACCTGCGACCATAGCGGTCACACGGTTCCAGACTGAAGCGCCTAGAACCGCTCGGCCACACCGGCTGGCTGTTACCCCAGTGTGTACTGTGCATTCTTTGAGAACTGCCATCTATGGCATCATTCTAATTGTTGATTCACGTTCGGTTATTTTTCATTATTTTTATTGGCTGTTAATTATTTTATCAAAAGCGTAACTTTTTCGTGTCATTCGCTATACTACTGGAAGAACGAGAAACATAACTAACGTTGGAATGATTAGATTAGATTAGATTAGTTTTTCGTTCCGTAGATCCGTGCTGAGGAGATCCTCGTGGATGTGGAACATGTCAATTTTTTTTTTTAAGCTGAAATAACCATACTAATAGTATGAATATATACAATACATCATTTGTTTCTATTAAAAAATTCGTCAATGGAGTAGAATGAGTTGGCCACTAGTAAGTCTTTCAGGCTCCTTTTAAACTTATCTTTATTTGTAACTAAATTTTTTATGTTTACTGGCAAATTATTGAAGATGAGTGTTCCTGAGTAGTGGACCCCTTTTTGAACTAATGTAAGTGCTTTTAAGTCCTTGTGCAGAACATTTTTGTTTCTGGTATTGTATGTATGAACTGAGCTGTTCGTTGGAAAAAGAGGTGTGTGTGTGTGTGGTTTGAGGTTTTCGGGCGCTAAACAGCGTGGTCATCAGCGCCCAAACGCATAGAAACGGGAACACATGCGGAGAAGGGACGAAGACGGACAGCGAACAAGGAGAACGGTTAAAAGGTACTAGCCCGACGCAGTTACAAATCCTCACATACAGAGGCAAGACAAGAGGAGAAGAAATGCACTAAAAAAGGAAAGGAAACACAAGGAAAAGAGAACAGAAATCGAAGTGAAACAAGTAGGTAATCGTGACTGGCGGACCTCTTACCTAAAGCCTGGGTGAACCAGTCACCCAGCAGCACATTAAAATCCTCTCCCTAAAATCCGAGGCAACAAATTGGACAGGACACAAAACCGTAAGACCTTAACCACAGTCGTTGCGTCGTCTTGCAAAATAGAGGGCAAATCCGGTGGCAAGGAAACCACCGCCCTCTGGTCAGAGAATAAAGGACAGTCAAGTAAAATGTGGCGGACAGTTATCTGGACGCCACAAGCACTACAGATTGGGGGGTCCTCCCGCCGGAGTAAAAAACCGTGCGTTAAGGGACTGTGCCCGATGCGGAGGCGGGTGAGGAGAACCTCATCCCGCCTGCATGACTGGTAGGATGTACGCCATGGCCGCGTGGTGGCCTTGACCAGACGCAGCTTATTTTCACCGACTGCCAGCCACTCCTCTTCCCACTGACGCATAACACGAAAACGCAAAAGGGAGGTAACAGCATGGAGGGGGACGGCACATTCAACAACGTGAGGGAGGGAACATGCATCTTTGGCAGCCACATCCGCCAGTTCGTTTCCCCTAATACCCACGTGCCCCGGCACCCAGCAGAAAGAAACCTCCTTACCCTGCCGTTGCAGGTGGAGTAGGGCATCATGGATGTTCTGGACGACCGTATCCGCTGGGTACAAGTGTTGCATGGTCTGAAGGGCACTCAGGGAGTCAGAACAGATGAGAAACTTAAGACTGGGAACACATCTCATCTGCTCTAATGCCCGCAAGATCGCAAACAATTCGGCATCAAAGATGGTAAACGCTGCAGGAAGCCGTAATTTGATGACTCGATCAGGGAAAACCACAGCACAACCTACAGAGTCCCCCTGTTTAGAGCCATCCGTAAATACTGGTACATGGTCAGGATGCTGGTTTAAAATATCGTAAAATAAGGAGGTAAAAACAAACGCCGGAGTGCAGCTCCTCTGGTACTCTGACAAGTCTAAAAGGACGCTGGGCCTCTGGAGCAACCAGGGAGGCAGGCGGGTAAAACCCTGGAGTTGGGGTGCCACACGCTCCACACCAAGGGACTCAAGCAAATGCTTGGCACGAATCCCAAATGGTCTCGTTGCCCTTGGACGACTGAAAAAGAGACGTTCCATAGGGGGTCGGGCAACAGTAGGGTATGCAGGGGAGGGAGGACAGGCAAGGAATTGACACACTCGTCGCACCATGAGGAGTTTCCGCCGGATGGCGAGCGGCGGTTCCCCTGCCTCAGCACACAGGCTGGGGATGGGACTGGTACGGAAGGCACCAGTGGCCAGCCTGATACCCTCATGGTGTACTGCGTCAAGAATCTTCAGATACGAAGGCCTCGCTGACCCATACACAGTGCATCCATAGTCAAGACGCGACCGGACGAAAGCCCTATAAAACTGCAGCAGACGCGCCCGATCTGCTCCCCAGGACCGATGGCTCAAACACTTCAAAATATTCAGCGCCTTCAGGGCCCGCACCTTGAGGTCTTTAAGGTGCGGCAACCACGACAACTTGGAATCAAAAGTGAGGCCCAGGAACCTCACACTGTCTCTAAAAGGAAGAATGGTGCCCCTCAGACGCAATTCAGGGGAGGTAAAAGCACGTCGAGAACGATTAAAATGGACACACACACATTTGGCTGCAGAAAAGGTAAAACCCGTCTTTGCAGTCCATGCCTCTAATCGCTTTATCGTAAGCTGCAGCTGCCGACTAGCAGTGACAAGACTGGAGGAAGAACAGAAAACAGCAAAATCGTCCACAAACAAGGAGCACTGGGCAGGACTCCGGATTGTGGACGTGATACTGTTAATGGCGACGGCAAAGAGGGTGACACTTAAAACGCTTCCCTGAGGAACACCATTCTCCTGCACGTACAAATCAGATAGCACATTACCAACCCGATATCGAAAGACGCGGCGGGAAAGAAAGGACCGAATGAAGATGGGGAGATGGCCACGAAAGCCCCACTGATGGAGTTGACTGAGGATAAGGCGGCGCCAAGTAGTGTCATACGCCTTATTAATGTCAAAGAATACACCTAGACAATGCTGGTTACGTAGGAAGGCCTGCTGGATGACCGCCTCAAGCAGGGTCAAGTTGTCTATAGTTGAACGACATCTCCGAAAGCCACACTGAGAGTGGCTAAGGAGCTGCCTGGTCTCGAGCAGCCAAACCAGGCGACGGTTGACCATGCGTTCCAATGTCTTCCCGACACAGCTCGTCAAAGCAATACTCCGATAACTACTGGGATGCATTCGGTCCTTTCCCGGTTTGAGGAGGGGAACCAAAATCGCCTCCCTCCACGAGTCAGGGAACGTGCCGGATGACCATATCATATTAAAACAATTCAGGAGTACTTCCTTGGATGGCAGCAACAAGTGCTGCAGCATGCTGTACAGGATTTGATCAGCACCTGGCGCAGTATCATGAGCCACAGACAGCGCCGAATCCAGTTCCCACATTGTGAAGGGGCAGTTGTAGGGTTCAGAATTTGGAGACCGGAAGTCCAAGTGATCCCTCTCGATAGCAGTGCGGTAGCGGCAGAAATCTGGATCACAGTTCATAGTGGCAGTAGATTCGGCAAAATACGTGGCCAGTGTCTGGGCAATGTCTCTCGGCGCCGTGAGTAGACTACCCTGATGCAGCAATGCCGTGACAGGTAGTTGGCTGCGTTTCCCGGAGATCCTCCTGATGGCTTCCCACACTTTTGTAGAACTAGTGGAGCGGGAGATGGAGTTCAAGAACGATTGCCATGACCGTCGTTTGCTCTCTTTAATCACTCGCCGCGCCTTGGCCCTTGCCACCCGAAAGGCCGCAAGATTGTCAGCTGAGGGACGGCACTTGAAGCGGCGCAGAGCTGCACGGCGGGCTCGGATGGCTGAGCGGCACTCAGTGGTCCACCAAGGGACAAGGCGCCTCTTGGGATGACTTGAGGACCGTGGGATCGACAATTCAGCAGCATGGGAGATCACGGCTGTAACATGGTCGACCCATTCGTGGACGCTGGCACGGTGTTCCAAAACAGCTAAATCGCTGAAAAGTGTCCAGTCAGCTCTGCAGAGGTTCCACCTGGGTGGCACTGTTAATGCTACAGTCTCATCCAGGAGGCGAATCCAAAGGGGGAAGTGGTCACTAGAATGGAGGTCAGCGGCAACCTCCCACAGAGCAGAATCCGCGAGTGCTGGAGAGCAAAAGGAAAGGTCAATAGCTGACGACGACCCAGAAGCAGTACAGAAATGAGTGGGAGCACCAGAGTTGAGGATGCACAGTTCTTCGGATGCCATGAGGCTTTCCAGAATGCGACCCCTGGGGCAAGTAGTCGTAGAGCCCCATAAGACATTATGAGCATTGAAGTCCCCCAGAAGGAGAAATGGGCGGGGGAGTTGGGTAATAAGGTCTGTGAGAGCCTCAGAGTCTATGGCGTCCTGAGGCGGTAAGTAAACGGAACAGATTGTGAGCCTCTGCCCCACAAGAAGGTCAACTGCAACTGCTTGCAAGTCCGTAACGAGAGGGAGCTCAGATGAGTGGTGCATGTCATGGACAAAAACCGCAACACCACCCTTTGCCCTTTCCCCCATCAGATCATCTTTTCGATACACGGTATAGCCCCGTAAAGAAGGAGCATCAGTGGCCCGGAAATGTGTCTCTTGGAGACATAAGCACAAGGGGCGCTCTCGTACAAGGAGTTGTAATTCGGCCACATGCGTCCTGAACCCATTCAGGTTCCACTGTAATATGGGAGCCAGTGATCAGGGTGGCTGAATTTTGACCCTGCCCCTGTGCTTTGGAGGAGAGCCCGTACTGGCCGGAGATTTATTCCTGGGGCGAGAAGATCGCCCCCGGTCGACATCAATGTCCATCAGCTCCGATGGCGACCCAAGGGAGATGTCAGATAGTACGATGGCATCATCATCGGACTGACCGTGACTAGTCTCCTCAGGTGGCAAAACCTTCACCTTTGGCGTCTTCGTCTTGGGGGGCTTAGAATGCAGAACCTTGTCAACAGTTGGAGCTTTACTCGCCTGGGCAGAAGGTGCCATATGGGGAGGTGCAGGAAGTACCCCAATGTCAGCAACCACGGCCTTGTCCGATGTTGTGGGGAGAGCTGCAGGTTGCAAAACAACCGCAGCAGCACAAGTGCACTGGCAAATGCAGGTATTAGTGCTGACACTAGCAACCTCCGTTTGTGTAGCAACAGTGGCCAACTGTACCGGTTTCTGCAGAGTGGAAGCGAAAGATGTTGTAAACACAGGAGGCTGCATGGCCTTAAAGAGCTTCTTGGCCTCACCATAGGGGATGCGCTTAGATGTTTTGATCTCCTGTATCTTCCGTTCCTGGAGATAGATGGGGCAGACCCGGCTCCAGACAGGGTGACTCCCAGAGCAATTCACGCACTTCACAGGCGATGAACAATCGGCTCCTTCATGGGCAGGCTGACCACATTTACCACAAGTGGCTATCCCATTGCACCCCAACGTAGTATGCCCAAAGCGCTGACATTTAAAACAGCGCATTGGGTTGGGGAAATATGGCCGTACTGGCAAACGTAAGAAACCCGCTTTAACATGCTCTGGGAGTCTCGGGCGATTGAACGTGAGAATAAACGAGTCGGATTTGACTAGGTCCCCATCGACTCGTTTCATAATATGCTGCACGTCGACAATACCTTCGTCAGCCCACTCAGATTTCAACTCGTCCTTGGGGATATCCACCAAGTCCCTACATGTCACAACACCCTTACTATAGTTCAAAGTGGAGTGGAGCTCGATCTCGATAGCGTACTCTCCGAGACAGGTTGCTTTCCTAAGAGAAGTGACTTGACGGGAACTAGAAGTTTCAACTAACAGAGTCCCATTGCGCAGACGCTTCACAGATTTCAGTGTTCCTGCAATTCCCTCAAGACCCTTGTGGATGTAAAAGGGAGAAACTCTCTCAAAGCTACCTTCCTTCCGTTTGACAATCAAAAACACATTCTGGATATCAGCATGTGCTCTGTTACGACAGTCTGATAATTCTCTAGTAACACCAGGCGCTGGAGGACTCGCAGCACGAAGTCGCTTTTTCGATTGGGTGTGTTTTCCTACCAGTGGCCCACCCAATCCACTGGTAGGGGGAAACGTAGAGGTCGAAGGGTCCATTGTGGTCCCACGAGCAGCTAGGGAACTAAAGGTCCGCTCAGACAGAGCCCCGCGTGCCTGAGTAAGCCTTATACAACTGGGGTGCGGCAGGTGCCCCAGAGGTTGCCCGCTTGCGACTGTTCCACCCCAACAGCCATGCATCTTATAGGCGCGCAGCACACCATAAGATTGAGGGGTTTTTATAGAGGTTTACCTTCCTCGCAATCCAGGCGGTCAAGCCAAGACTACCATTCCCCGCAGCATACAACATTCCACCGCTGCGCCATGCGGTGGTCGCTGAAGCATGTCCGGGGTTTACGGTGACAGGAGACTGGCGGCGCTGACCAGTCCCCAGCTCAGGACCCCGGGGTCGCCAAGCCCGTACTCAGCAAATGAATACTGAGCCCCTGGGGGGTTGGAAAAAGAGATATATTATTTAGGACAATTTTCATTAATGAGTAAATATACTGAGAGGCAGTAGTTAGTATACCCAGTTCTTTGAAGAGGTTTCTACAGGACGTCCGTGAATTTACTCCACAAATAATACATATTACACGCTTTTGGACTCCGAAAACTTTTGTTTGACTTGAAGAGTTACCCCAAAATATTATACCATATGACATTATGGAATGAAGGTAGGCAAAGTATGCAAGCTTTTTCATTTTTATGTCGCCTATGTCTGCTAACACTCGAATTGCAAATACAGATTTGTTAAGGCGTTTCTGCAGTTATGTGGTGTGCTCTTCCCAACTGAATTTATTATCAAGTTGTAATCCCAAGAATTTAAGACTGTCAACCTCTTCTATCTGCTCTTCTTCGTATTTTATGCATATGCTGGGTGGAAACCTCTTACAGGTTCTGAATTGCATATAGTGAGGCCTTTCGAAGCTTAATGTCAGTGAGTTGGCTTTAAACCATTTATTAATATCCATGAAAATATCATTACCAGATCCTTCTAGAACTACACTTGACATACTATTTATTGCAATACTTGTGTCATCTGCAAACAAAATGAACTCTGCTTCTGGCAGTGTAACTGATGAGAGATCATTAATGTACACAAGAAAAAGCAATGGCCCTAAGATGGATCCTTGTGGGACACCACATATAATTTCTTCCCATTCTGATGATGACTGATGACTTAATTCACTAGTCCCTTGCACTGACACCCTTTGTTTCCTGTTAGTGAGGTATGACTTTAACCATTTTGCAGCACTACCCATGACACCATAGAATTCTAATTTACTTAAAAGGATGTTGTGGATCACACAATCAAATGCCTTTGACAAATCACAGAAAATACCTGCTGCTTGTAATTTGTTATTTAATGAATTAAGTACATTTTCACTTTAGGTGTAAATAGCCTTCTCGATATAGAACCCTTCAGAAATCCAAACTGTGTTCTTGATAATATGTTATTTGTGGTCAGATGGTTGAGTAGCTGCCTGTACATTACCTTCTCTAAAATTTTTGAGAATGCTGGCAAAAGTGAAATCGGTCTGCAGTTTGATGGTATCTCTTTATCCCCTTTCTTGAATAGCGGCTTAACATCTGCGTATTTTAGCCAGTCAGGAAATGTCCCAGTTATAATTGACTGGTTACACAAGTAACTTAGAATTGTACTAAACTCACAAGAACATGCCTTAATTAACTTTGTTGATATTTCATCATACCCACTAGAATGCTTTGTTTTTAAAGATTTTATTATGGAAATTATTTCTTTTGGTGAAGTGAGTGATATATTCATGTACTTGAAGCTATTTGTGAAGGCTAGTTTCAGATATTCAAGGGCATTATTTACTGATCCTGAAAGTCGCATTCTATCAGTAACAGATATAAAGTACTTGTTAAATAGATTTGCCACACAATGCCCATCAGTTACTAATGTGTCATCTACCCTTAGTGCTATTTGCTCCTGTTCCTTTCTGGTTCTACCAGTCTGCTCTTTCACTATGTCCCATATTGTTTTTATTTTGTTCCCTGACATTGCTATCTCCTTCTCGTAGTGCGTTTGTTTAGATGTCTGAATTACTTTTTTTAATGTTTTACGGTATTCCTTGTATTTAGCTAAATCATCAGCATTGGAGCTATTCTTGGTCGACAGATACATTTTCCTTTTTGTCTTACAGGAAATCTTTATTCCTTGTGTAATCCATGGTTTTATTATAGACTTCTGTTTAATTTGAGGAACTTTTAGAGGAAAACAGTTTTCAAACATGGTACTGACATTGTTCATGAATGTGTTATATTTTTCATTCATGTCATGAGCACTATAAACATCTTTCCAGTTCATATCTTTTTGCAGTTTTCTAAAACACTCACTTTTTGGTTGATTGACTACTCTTCTGTACTCAGATTTAGCAGTCTTGATAATCTGTTTAGAATTTACATCTAAAACAAGGAGCTGCATGTCATGATCTGATAGTCCATTTATAACAGGTTTTATGATATGATTTTGTTCCTTTGATTTGTCTATAAAAATGTTATCAATGGCTGTCCTTGAGGATTTATTGATCCTAGTTGGAAAGTTTACAGTGTGAGTTAGATTGAAAGACAACATTACTAACTGCAGTGAATGTTTAGTGGAACATTGTATTGGAAAATCTGTATTAAAGTCACCAGCAATCAAAATTTCTTTGTTTCTTCCTGTTAAATAACCCAAAAGAGCTTCTAGATGATCTAAGAATAGATTATATTTTCCTGCAGGTGCTCAGTAAATGGTTATTATTATATAGGATCTGTTATGGAACTCTACTTCTGCTGCACATGCTTCTAGATGCTGCTCTAAACAGAATTTATTAATGCAGATGTTCTTGAATTTATGGCAGTTTTTGATAAATGTGGCAACTCCTCCTCCATCCATATCTAGTCTTCAGAAATAGGAAGCTAGCTTAAATCCTGAAATGCCTAACATATCTATATCAGTGGTCAGTTGATGTTCAGAGAGGCAGATTATGCCAATTTGGTTAGATGAATTCATTTCATCAATACTGTGCAGGGAGGAGACCCCGCAAGAGGGATCATTGCCGACAAAATTTTGTTAAATAAATTTTTTATGCATAACGTTCGGCTGTAGCCGGCTCGGGATGGCCTGAGGGTGCTGGCCGGAAGACCACGGTCGGCACATTGCTTCCACGTGCTCCTCGGTCAGACTCGAGTCCCACGGGTCGGTTGCGCTGACGGGGGTTCGCTACTAGCAAGGCGCGTTGGCGGAATCAATCCTCCAATCAGAGACTAATCGTGTGATCACGTGGCGTCGCGGCTGGGAGCGGCGAGGGCGGCTCGGAAACAGCTCCGCGCTCTCTTAGCTTCAGACCTCGGCCCCGAGTAGTCGCTCCTCTAGCCTCTGCCTCTCTGACGAGCAGACGGCAACCCCTCTTTGGGCTGCTCGGCCCTACGTAGGCACCACTGTACCATCATTACAAGAATAAACTGGGTCCATCCCACTCAATTAATTTTTATTTTACAACGCCCTCCGCTCCTGACTTCTATCCTGACGAACAAATGGTGTCAAGAAGTGGGATGCGACCCACCTTACGGTTGTAAAATTAACTCATCAGTTATGAGTAGTACAAAGGGGCCGAGGCTGAGCAAGTAAAGGAAACTAGACCGAACGTGGCGAGGCTGCAGCGCGCCATGCGCGTGCCAGCTGGTCGCCTGCGTTGCAGAAAGTGCGTGGCCGCGCACTAGCGCGCCACAAGCGTGACGCAGTTCGCCGCCGGACGCGAGCCGAGGAGGGTCCGCGATGCAGTCACGCTCGCCGCCGCCGCCGCCGCCTCCGCTGTCCGTGGCTGCCACGGGTCACCGCCTGCGCCGGGGTCCGGGGTGCGGCCCTCGCGCCGCCCCGCCGTCGCAGCTGTCCGTGCTGTCGCCCGCCGCCTGCTTCGCCCGCGCGTGATCAACGCGCCTGCCGCCGCTCGTCGACACCGCCGTCGTCCCTCGTCTGCACGCCACCAAATAATATAAGTCGCTAGCGACGCTACGGTGGTGTAGATGCCCACACTATTGTATCATTCCGATCACCAGGCAGCAATCGGAGGCAGGAGCAGCCGGAGAGGATAAAGATCCCCTCTTGGCGCTGCAGCCACAATTAAATCAATTAATTCTAACTAACTCGGAGCTTAGGCAACAGATAGATGATCTTAAAATGGCTTCTCCGCAATCTAATGTTTTTAAGCCAGTGCTAATGGAAGAACAGCCGAAGCAGGTGATTCCACCACTCACTAGTGCAGAATCACCTGTGGCAGTAGCCACCTCTACTTTGGTGCAGAGCTTTCCAGCAGTAGCGTTTATTCCGGCGTTCGCTGGAAAGCCGCACGAGGATATTCAAATGCTCGGCCAAAATATTCAGGACATCAGAAAGCTTTGCGGTTGGCCAGATGAATTTCTCTTAAACGTGATGAAAATGAAACTCACCGGCGAAGCGTGGAACTACATGCAGTCGGTCGAGAGCTAAAAAATGCCCCTACCTTCCAGTCCCTTGCAACAGGGTCGATTGAAAGATATACAGGCAAACGTGGTACCAGTTACTATCGTGACTTGCTTTCCGCCCTTAAGCAAAAAACGGGTGAAGATTTAGAAGCATTCGCGAAAAGGATTAGTAGCGTCGCCTGCCACACGTACGCACTAAGTGCCAGTTCTGCTCGTAACGAGGTTCTGTTGGAAGAATCAGAATGTCGTGCGATAGACGTGTTTATTCGTGGCATAAACCCTCGAATAGGGGGCGAAATCGAGGTAGCTTCCCCCCGCACCTTACACGAAGCCGTGCGATTAGCACTCTTGAGAGAGGAGGCGAGCCGATTTGTGGCCGTCTCCGCGCGGCAAAGTGAGCCCCGACGTGTCTTTTCGAACGATACTAAGTGTGGGCGCTGTAGTAGACAAGGACATGTGGCGGAGCAATGTCGCGTGCCATATTGTCATCAGTGCAGGAACATTGGTCACCAAAGCGTGCATTGTCCAAATAGTAGGCCACAACCGCCTGCAAATTCCAGGCGAAATGCAAACCAATCACAGAATTCGGGAAACGGCCGCGGGGCAGGAAGTGCCACCCCTCCCGGCCCTCGTTAAAAATAGTGACCCCCCTAGCTTATAAGGGAATCACACAGGTGGCAAGCGTGGTTGTCGATGGTGTTAGAGGCTGCAAACCAATACGCGTGCTAATTGACACAGGATCACAAATCAGCTTGGCATTTTTATCGAAGAGAGATAAAAGAACATTGCAACCGCCGCGGTACCATATCAGTGGTATTGGTCCCGGCATAGTAAAACCTGATGGCAGCTGTTGCGTTGAGTTCATGTTGGACTCCGCAGAATATGCTTTTATGATGGACGTTGTACGGAACAGGCGCACGGATTACGACATCATCCTGGGAAGTGACTTTCTGCGTCATTTCCAGGGGGTTATTGACTATAGGTTAAATACCGTCCAATTCGGCGACAACGTGCACCGTTTTGGACGTGACTGCACGTTGCGGGCGAGCAGAGCTGGGAAAAAAGGATCCGTTTTCCAAGTTTCGGAGTCTCCCGTAACGATGCTAAAAGCCGATAATCCCGTGGAGATACCAGAAGGCACAGGAAAGATCCTTTGGGTGCCTGTCGCGATACGTGAGTCCGAAGAGGTTCATTTCTTGGTAGATCCACTCTGCCAGAATGAAACTCTTGACCAGATGCAGGTCCACGTAATACGTAGCCTGTGCAAAGCACAGCAAGTACAGAAAGAAAATTGCGTACCCGTGTGTTTAGACAATTTTAGTCACAAGCAAGCTTTAATACTGCGTAGTGCAGTATTAGCCAGTTACAGGTTATCACAGAAGATGAGTTGCCAATGAGAACCCCTTCTCTGAAAAAGAAAATGACTGCTGTCGCCTCTCAACACCTTTTGACAGTCACGTCACATCTGACAGATAAGTTTAAAGCTAAGCTTAGTCACCTCTCACTGCATGAACAAAAGCTAATAAATGAAGTATTGAATGAGTATTCACGGTTGTTTGAAGACAGGAAATATTTACCAGCAACAGACCTAATCCAGCATGAGATACCAAACGGAAATGATAGGCCAATAGCTCAAAAAGGGTACCGAATTCCCTATCATCTTCAGTCAGTGGTAGAGGAAACTATACAACAGCAACTAGAAGCAGGAATAATACCACTCTCTTCTAGTGCGTGGTCTAGCCCAATTGTAGTCGTTCCAAAGAAATCTATAGACGGAGAAAAATCCTATCGCCTCTGTGTAGACATGCGAGCAGTAAACAAAGTTACTACTCCAGATCATTATCCATTACCCCGGATCGATGAAACACTCGATCTTCTGGGCAATTGCCGGTACTTTACAACATTAGACATGCGCAGTGGGTATCATCAAATTCCAATTGCTCCTCAAGATCGAGCTAAGACAGCTTTTGTAGTTCCTGGTGGCTTATATGAATTCTTAAGGATGCCTTTCGGGCTTCGCAACGCGCCAGTAACCTTTCAGCAATTTGCAGATCTGCTATTACGTGGGTTGAAACCTACTATGTGCCTTGTGTATCTTGATGATATAATTATATTTTCAAAATCCATTGCTGAACATGCTGAACATCTACGCAGTGTACTGTTGCGCTTGCAAAATGCTAATTTAAGCTTAAAATTAGAAAAATGTTCTTTTGCTCAATCACAAGTGCAGTCTTTAGGTCACGTCATCAGTTCCAGCGGAGTCAAGCCAGATCCACGATTAACTGAAGCAGTAGATACTTTTCCTATTCCAACAAATTTAAAGGAATTACAATCCTTCCTTGGCCTTGCAAATTATTACCGCCGTTTTGTTAAAGATTATGCTACTATTACCAAACCACTTACTAAATTGTTGAAAAAGGATACTCCTTTTGTTTGGACGGATGAATGTTCGACCGCCTTTCAAACAGTGAAAACTATTTTAACTAGTTCACCTCTACTTGTGTACCCAGACTTCGCTGAACCTTTTGTTTTATCTTGTGACGCATTTGATTTTGCTGTAGGATGTGTCCTAAGCCAAGTGCAAGATGGTGAGGAAAAACCCGTTGGGTATGCCTCTCGTCAACTGAATAAAGCAGAAACTAATTACAGTACTACAGAAAAGGAATTGCTTGCCCTTCTTTTTGGAATTAATTATTTTAGATGTTACCTTTATGGTCGCAAGTTTACAGTTCTTACCGATCACTCTGCTCTGCAGTGATTATTGAATCTTAAAGACCCTAGCAGCAAACTTATGCGCTGGGCCATGAAACTGTCAGAATATGATTTTGAAGTTCGGCACAAGCCTGGTCGGTTGCATCAAAATGCTGATGCGTTAAGTAGAAAAGTGCGTGTCATTCAACCAGATGAGGTATCAATTGAAGAGTTAAAAGAAGCACAGCAGGTGGACGTTCAATGTTAAAGATACGCCACCTTGCCAGAATTTGAAGTAATAGACGACCTTTTGTATCGAAGAACTCCCTGTGGTGTCACCGCCAGACACCACACTTGCTAGGTGATAGCTTTTAAATCGGCCGCGGTCCAGTAGTATACGTCGAACCCGCGTGTCGCCACTGTCAGTGATAGCAGACCGAGCGCCACCACACGGCAGGTCTAGAGAGACGTCCTGGCACTCGCCCCAGTTGTACAGCCGACGTTGATAGCCATGGTTCACTGGCAATTACGCTCTCATTTGCCGAGACGATAGTTAGCATAGCCTTCAGCTACGTCATTTGCTACGACCTAGCAAGGCGCCATAGCATTTGATAATTAATATTGTGAAGCATGTAGCGTAACGAGAGATGTACACCGATCATGGATTAAAGTTAAGTATTATACCAGTTACCTACTGTTTTGCTAGTCTTATTTCTCTGACCTGTTCCAGACCACACGCCAGTCTGCGTGTAATTAAATGCGTGCATTTCGGCCTCCTCTAACAACACAGTGTTGGCTCTTCTGCCAACACTACACTCCCCATGGAAATCGTTTGGTAATACCGGAATGCTTGCAGCAACGTATAATACGGCAATGCCATGATACAATCCAAGCATGTCACAGCGGAAAACGCGCTACGAACGCTCGAATTGCAATACCGACGTGACGTGGACAGGTATGTAAGATCTTGCCTGCCGTGTGCACGAGCACAAAATAGGCATCCGAGAGTGCCGGTGCAAACACTTCCTCAGGCCTCTTCACCCTTCGAAATTCTTGCTTTAGATTTCCAAGGTCCTTTTCCACAGTCGCAAGAAGGTAACAAATACATTTTGTCTGTTATTGATCACTTTTCACGTTATCTAATTTTGGTTCCCCTCCCCGACATGACAGCTGAAACTGTGGCGAGAGAGTTTGTAAATCGTGTGATACTACCTTTTGGAAGTCCTGATGACATTTTAACGGATCAAGGAACCAATTTGGTATCTGCTTTATTTGTACAAGTTTGTAAATTGCTAAGAATCAAGAAATGGCGTACAACTCCCCTCCATCCTAAAGCCAACGGTCGCGTTGAACGCGTACACCGTACAATTTGTAAAATGTTATCCTATTATGTTGCAAAAACGCACGCTGATTGGGACAGATATGTACCGTATATCTCTTCTGCAGACAAAACCCGAATACATGAATCCACGGGGTATACCCCTTACGAAGCTGTGTTTGGACGGCCGATGAATTCGCCGTTCGAAATAGACAAACTGCCTCGAGGTAGCCCGCCGGCTAAAAGTGATCTTGTATAAGGTAAAGAGGAATAATATCAAAGCTACTAATAAACAGTTGCACAGGCAGAACAAAAATGCTGTTTTACCGACTTATCAAACAGGTGATTTAGTGTTACTACGAAACCCGGCAATCAAAAAGGGGCGAACTAAAACGTTCTCTCCCCGCTTTGAAGGCCCGTATCGGATTGTCCGGTTGACCTCACCAGTCAATGCAGAACTGCAATTAACCGATCGTACGGTGATAGTGCACTTTGACCGCCTGCAACCTTACCACGGTAGGGCTGTGTCACCACAACAGGTCGCAGCCCCCAATCCGCCTGTGTCACCTCCACCTCAAGTAGAACAAAGACGAAAGAAAAAACGGAGGAGATTACCTCCACAGGGTTGTAGATACCCTTTGCGAAATCGACACCCTTATTGTTTGAGGTCACGTGATTAATCACGCCTAGTTAGAGTTTTATGTTATGTTTTATTGCAGCTTAGTTTAAGTCATTTTGTCCAGGGACTGGGAAGCAAGACGTGCCTGGCCACCACGGAGTTCCCAGCCATTCTCAATTGTCAGTTTCCAGTCCTGTCATGTATTTTTGCTCATTTTTACACGTATGATTATGTTTTATGTTTTGCAAGCAATGCCACGCATTAGACGTCACGCAACTGACTTGCTTCAAATGCAACCATTACACTTGGTGTTGACAGTACCGCGGCTGCTAACTCCGAATAATATTCTTCAGTGTCCTCTATTGCCATCTATTTGGCAAACGAGTACATGTGGAGTATTTTTACTCCGAGCTTTTCTTAATACTTGTTTCGTTGACGTCTAGTGTATTGTACTATATGTCGTAGTTCTGTATTTGCTGCAGCTAATCGTAAGTAATCGGAACAGATAAAGCCAGGACTTGAAATGCATACGCCTCGTACGCTTTGTTTACGGGACCAGCTGTTGGCGGGGCAACACATCAGCTGTCGCCTCCCTTCCTCTCTTCAGCGCTGTTCCTTCTCCACGCCAAGAACTGGCCAGCGGCCATCATTTTTTCTCAGCCAGTAACAGCGCTCCGCGCGATGACGTATCTTACCACAACGTGCGCTGCCGCCTCCAGCGTCTCAACACGCGGCGCGTCCGAGTAGTTACAAAAACAAACCGCAAATTACTGCCCTATCCTCCGTGTATGACAGACTACAATGCATTTACCATCATTTTATATAACTAACAGCCTTTTAAAAAAACTCTTATTCTAGGTAATGAGCAATTTCTAATTCATCGTTATTTCTTGTACACGCTAAGCGCGTGGTACTTGTCGCTGCAGTAGCGGCCGGCCTCTCGCGGCTACACGCCGCCTCACATAACCGCTGACGTGCCGGTGCCTACTCCGCACCTACGCGTGCGCTGCGCGCTCGCTAACAGCTCCAAGCTGGTTTCTTTCATGCAGCCGGAAGACACAGCAAACAAAATTCATTCAAACATCCCAATAAATCTTAACATAAACATTAAGTAGATGTGATTCATTGTTTTGTTTCACATTAGCTGGATAAATCACACGAAGTTCTTAACGATTTACATTATTCTGCATACCTTAGTCTGCCAATCATATAAGTGAAGTTTCACTACTGCTTTGATTCATTGTATAAGCTACAAACTACAGCCCTAACCCTCTTACACATCGAACTATGAGGACATTTAACGTTATCTTCCTTGGACAAGGCCAGATTGGGCAAACCAATGCAATGCCACGGGTTTTTCACGCTACTGACGAGGCACAAACGACCAATCGTCCGGGCTGCCGTATATCGGTGGGCGATTGTTCCTTGGTTGCTACGCAGTTATTTTTGCCCTCCCCCCCCATTTATTTTACTCTACCGCCGTGGTCATTGTTCCATCCTGTTTTCCTTCTTCTGTCGATGAGCAGGCCCCTACGACAGGTTAGGTACCCTCTTCCGACAGTACCGGTCTTTTAATCTTACCACCCATTTACACCAAGATATTGCTCTCCCTTGTTGCAGTCTTGCCCCAAAATATCGGCCGATGATCCATTGTGAGATACGTACTTTGCGTCTGATTAGCCGGTGATGTAAGCACTACGGGAACTGTGCCTAGTTGTCCTTTCAGTTCAATTTGTCATCGTCAGTTTTACAACTAACACAAACGCAGCCTAGCAGCCAGCCCCAGGTGGTCAGTGTTACATGTTAACGTTGAGCGTTATTATTATACATCATTGTGTTTTTATTTTCCTGTCAATACATGTCATTGTGTTTAATTATATTATACTAGCGCTAGTGATTTATAGTTCATGAATTTCATTTTATGTAGTGTTATGTACTGCGCGCACAAAAAGTGACGCTATTTATGCATGTATGCTATTCTAGCTTCAGAGCTATTTTTATTGCTTGAACAGTCGACATTTTCCTAGTACAGCAGGTCGCTAATAACGCCGCTGATACATTTATTACATGTGTCGCAGGAAACCCATGTGCCTACACTAATTCTTATTAAGTCAGACGGACGCCCTTAGGCCCGCTGAACCACGGTATCGCAGATAGCTCCAATGCACTGCCTACCCCTCAATTATTAGACAGGTTGCCTTAGCACTGTCCGCAGGTTGCTCCATTGCCCTGCAAATTATACAATCATCAATCCAAGTCTGCAGATTGTACTAATGCACTGCTGAACTTAATAGTCGAGTCACTCGCAGGTAGCTCGTACGCACCGCGAACTTGTACTTACACGTCACCGAATCCTAGGCTCCTCGGTTGACCACAAAACAATTCATACATCAATTACCGTGAGACAATTTGCGCTCACACTACGCCTTTGGCAATCGACCACAAATGAACTGAGCCCCAGACGCTCTTTTATTACATTTTATACAACGCCACTTTCTTCTACATGGCAATTCCATTGCAAAATCATCGGATTCTGCCAAAGATTCAGATACCGTTCCCCAAATGGCAGCCTTTTCCGTTGCTGAACGGATTCGTTGCTTTTCACCATCTGACAGTGCAAACTGCACTTTTAAGAACAATGTTGTTATATACACACACTGTCGGATTCTACTGACGTAGTCCCTTATGCACTTCGACAACCGACTAAAAAAAGAACTTCCCCTGACGGATTTCGTATCCGATTCGGAAGTTTACATTCGGGAAATATTCCCTTTATTTTATTTCTTGTCAATTATTACTACTTCAATGTCAAGTTTTATTGTTATCAATTTATAGTTATGATTAATGTTAGTACACTTTATGGATATACGTTATTTTTGTGTCATATTCGGTATTCCCTTTCAATTTTCATTGTTTCTGGACTGGAAGTATCTCTGATAGCACCTATTGGCCTTCAATTCGTATCCGCCATCAGCTACCATTAGTCACAAATTTACACACTTCATACACCCAATAACAACTAACAACACACTCACACTGTTCATATCCCCACTACCTTGGTGTAACTTGTTGATGTTACCAGACCTCTATTGTCATATACTAAGTACATGAACAAGGCTTTTATCGTTTATGCCCTCCGCTCTTCGGAAGGGGAAAGGAAGTACTTACGTATGTACGTTATGTTCAGTAGCAGTTTCTTTTAATCAACAACGTAATCAATTTACCTGTTGAACACTTAAGTTGCTCTGTTAAAATGGAATCAAACGTCTTTGTGACATCAGCTATTCGTTTATTATTGCTTTGCAATGAACTGTTACTTTTAAGTTGCACTTACAATGTCTTAGTCTCGGACGCAGAGCCACTAGCGCTCTCCGACGCTGTTACCTGAGCTCAGCACTCTGCCGGCTCAGCGCTGATAAAGCTGCGCTGCGCCGCCTCCACTGCTTCACGCCCAGCCTCTGTATTCACGAGCAACAGACTCGCTCTCGCTAACATTCATTTCCGACTTCAGTACAGTTAATCTCTCTATTGACCACTTCTGTAAGTAAAGATCCTATGATTATTGAGTTAACTTGACTTGTCCTACCCTCATTCGGGCTTTCTACAGCTGAAAAACCACTCAATATTATTTCTGAAATTTATGAAGTACTTCACCTGTATCGCCGTGTCGAGCCTTAGCGGGGTGGGTACCCCGGCGTAGTGGCCAATGCGTGGGAGGTGCTTAGGCTGTGCAGGTTTGCACCGCGATCACAGGATTCCTTCTCATTTTATTCATTAAAAAAAAAAAAAGAAACTTTCTTCGTACAAAGTCCCACATTAATTAACGACACTTGGCCTTCGTCCCATAGCAGGCTGAAAAATTTTTTCCAGCGAGTTACGCTTAGTCTGCGCTGCGTAGTACTGCCTCCGCGTTCAGCGTCTTTTTTTGCTGACGCGTGATTGATCAGCGGATACTCAGTGTTGAATTACACCATTGTCTTGCCGCCTTGCTACCCCCACGGCTGCCAAACTGTTGGTTGCCTGCCGTGATTCTACTTCGTGGCCTTCTTCATCAGTAAGCGTGACTGAACGGGTCCATCGTCGCTACTTGCCAGGTAATTATTGCTACAACGTTGTACCCCCTCTGTCATCTCTGAATTACTCATCAAGTAAGTCAGGAAATTTTTACTTGTAGGGTCACCAATACTTTCTCTTACAGTCGACCGTTATCACCATTGGAAGCTGAAAGCAACCTCCCCTTTTACTACGCTGCATTGGAGGTCCGACTTACCCGTAATTCAGACGGTATTCGGATGCGAATGAGGTTGCCAATCTCGTGCGCAAATTGCGAATACGAGTGCTATCAAATATACACTTTTCCAGTCTCTTGGGCTACCCTTCACCACCATGTTGTTTGGCAGACTCAAGAATTTTTAATAGTTAGTTGGGATCGACAAACTCACGCCACTCTCTCCCGCGCTGAACTATCCAGTTGCTTACACACAACACATTACTTATACTCCACGCTAATTTTGCACACTAACACTACTGAGTGCGAGATGTCACTGTTTTTAGCTGAAACTACTACACCTCCATGTCCTCGTGTTCTAGTCTCACTTTGTCAACCAATAATCCAGCCTGTTGGCAACAGTTTTCTGTTTGCTGTTCCACAGACTGTCACCGCCACCCTGGTGTGCCACCGTTCAATGTCAGAGACTGAATCGTACCGGGTAACACTGAATAATAGTGGCCTAGTGTATAATAGTTCAAGATGTGACGTATACGCTGCTTCTATGAGGATACCAGCTCAATTGCACTCCACCATTCATGTCACCATTCTCACATTTACCTTATACCTTCCTGAACTCTCTTTTAAACTCCATCACCATGAGAAGCTAAAGCATTTACCGAATACCAATGATTCAGATCTACTCCAATCGATCAATCATCTCCTTACCCAGGAACACAACCAAGTTGCTCTTGACCGAGTGGCCTCACATATTGCTGATTGGCACCAAACCAAGCGATTAACCACCGTTGTATTACCCAGCGCTGGTTCGGTAACCATCACTGTAATGATTCTGTTTGTAGTATCCTGCATACTCTGTAAAAGAGAGTTTTGCAAATGTTTCACTTCCTTCCGAGAAGTAGTAACCACCCCCACAACCTGAAGGTGAATATCACATCTGAAACTACCTGCCAACCTTGGTGCATGCGATCAGGCATGACCCCCCCCATTAGAATTAAGTTGTAGTCTAGGTGTCAGGTGAATGAACTAATTTTGTAATGGATTCGTATTTCTATGTAAAGTCTATGGAATAACAATTTAACTGTCGAGTCTTAACCCTCATGTAAGTCATTTTGTTGTCTCTTTAAATTTTTGTCATTTTGTAATGTTCTCATTCACCCACTTGGGCAATTACCATTGTAATCCTAGATTTAAGAACTCAAGTAATTTTACGGGGAAAAAACCCCTTGTGACTGTTAGGCCTGGGAGCATTCTCTCACCCCCACGAGGGTGGAGTGTTTCAGTGTGCTGTGCTCCAGTGCCCCTCATCATCGCCTGGGTACCAACCACCACTGATACCGCCGACACACACTCACAGCATGGCGCCGCCCCACTGCCATCGCACCAACTTCACAAGTTTGTTATTCAAGAGCCTTCCTTCAGGCCACTTTGTAATTTTGCACATATTGATATCACTATGTTCCGGGACCCTTCATAATGATCATATATTTTAAAAATGGAATAATCAATTAGAATAAGCTCATTCATTTTCATCCAGAGAGCCTTCTTCGGAAGGGCAAAGCAAGGAGGAGACCCCCCAAGAGGGATCATTGGCGACAAAATTTTATTTAATTAAACTTTTCCACGCATAATGTTCGGCCGTAGCCGGCTTGGGCATACTGTGGTGGAAGGTGCTGGCCGGAAGACCATGGTCGGCACATTCCTGCCACGTGCTCCTCGGTCAGACTCAAGTCCCACGGGTTGGTTACGCTGACGGGGGTACGCTACTAGCAAGGCGCGTTGCTACAATCAATCCTCCAATCAGAGTCTAATCATGTGATCACGTGGGGACGCGCCCGGGAGTGGCGAGGGCGGCTTGGAAACAGCTCCGCGCTCTCTTACCTTCTGACCTCGGCCCCGAGTAGTCGCTAATCTAGCCTCAGCCTCTCTGAGGAGCAGCCGGCAAACCCTCTTTGGGCTGCTCGGCCCTACGTAGGCACCACTGTACCATCATTACCAGAATAAACTAGGTCCATTCCACTTAATTAATTTTCATTTTACAACGCCCTCCGCTCCTGACTTATATCCTGACGAACACAAGCATCGGAATCTAAAACTGGCCTCACAGGAATGTCTCAAATAGACAGTAAAAAGACTCAGTCTTCATGTACTTAAATCGGAATTGTGCCTTTTGTATTTATTTCCGATGCAATTTTTGTGTTTCATCGTCAATATGAAGGTCCAAGGGATACAGTAAACCTGAAGTGAAGCATTGGAATCTAAAACTGGTCTCACAGGAAAGGCTGAAAACATATTCAGGAAGAAGACTCAGTCTTCTTGTACATAAATTGGCATTTTGCCTTTTGTATTTAAATCCGATGCAATTTCTGTGTTTCATCGTCCATATGAAAGTCCAAGGGATACAGTAAACCTGAAGTGAAGCATCAGAATCTAAATCTGGTCTCACAGGAAAGGCTCAAATCATAGACAGTAAGAAGAGTCAGTCTTCTTGTACTTAAGTCGGCATTATGCCTTTTGTATTTATCTCCGAAGCAATTTCTGTGTTTCATCGTCAATATGAAGGTCCAAGGGATACAGTAAACCTGAAGTGAAGCATCAGAATCTAAATCTGGTCTCACAGGTAAGGCTCAATACATAGACAATAAGAAGAGTCAGTCTTCTTTAACTTATGACGGCATTGTGACTTTTGTATTTAATTTCGATACAATTTCAGTGCTTCATCGTCAAAATGAAGGTCCAAGGGATGCACTAAACCTGAAGTGAGCATCAGAATCGACAACTGGTCTCACAGGAAAGGCTCAAAACATAGACAGCAAGAAGAGTCATTCATCTTGTACTTATGTCGGCATTGAAATTTGTATTTATTTCCGATGCAATTTCCGTATTACATCGTCAATATGAAGCTCCAAGGGATACAGTAAACCTGAAGCGAAGCATCGGAATCTAAAACTGGTCTCACAGGAAAGGCTGAAATCATATTTGGGAAGAAGACTTAGTCTACGTGTACTTAAATTGGCATTTTGCCTTATATATTTAATTCCGATGCAGTTTCTGTGTTTCATCGTCAATATGAAGGTCCAAGGGATACACTAAACCTGAAGTGAAGCATCGGAATCTAAAACTGGTATCACAGGAAAAGCTGAAAACATATTCAGGAAGAAGACTCAGTCTGCTTGTACTTAAATTGGCATTCTGCCTATTGTATTTAATTCCGATGCAATTTCTGTGTTTCATTGTCAATATGAAGGTCCAAGCGAGACAGTAAACCAGAAGTGAGGCATCAGAATCTAAATCTGGTCTCACATCAAAGGCTCATATCATAGACAGTAAGAAGAGTCAGTCTTCTTGCTCTTAGGTCAGCATTGTGACTTTTGGATTTAATTCCGATGAAATTTCTGTGTTTCAGCGTCAATATGGAGGACCAAGGGATACAGTAAACCTGAAGTGAAGCATCGGAATCAAAACTGTTCACACAGGAAAGGCTCAAAATATAGACAGTAAGAAGAGTCAGTCTTCTTGTACCTAAGTCGGCATTGTGCTTTTTGTATTTATTTCCTATGCAATTTCTGTGTTTCATCGTCAATATGAAGGTCCAAGGGATACAGTAAACCTGAAGTGAAGCATCGGAATCTAAAACTGATCTCACAGGAAAGGCTCAAATCACAGACAGTAAGAAGAGTCAGATTCCTTGTACTTAAGTCGGCATTGTGCCGTTTTATTTAATACCGATGAAATTTCTGTGTTTCATCGTCAATATGAAGGTCCAAGGGATGCAGTAAACCTGAAGTGAAGCATCGGAATCTATAACTAGTCTCACAGGAAAGGCTGAAAACATATTCAGGAAGAAGACTCAGTCTTCTTGTACGAAATTGGCTTTTTGCCTTTTGAATTTAATTCTGATGCAATTTCTATGTTTCATCGGCAATATGAAGGACCAAGGGATACAGTAAACCTGAAGTAAAGCATCGGAATCTAAAACTGGTCTCACAGGAAAGGCTCATATCACAGACGGTAGGAAGAGTCAGTCTTCTTTTACTTAAGTTGGCATTGTGCCTTTTGTATTTTATTCCATGCAATTTCTGTGTTTCATCGTCAATATGAAGGTCGAAGGAATACAGTAAACCTAAAGTGAAGCATTGGAATTTAAAACTGGTCTCACAGGAAAGGCTCAAAACATAGACAGTAAGAAGAGTCAGTCTCTTTGTTATTAAGTCGGCCATGTGCCTTTTTATTTAATAACGATGAAATTTCTGTGTTTCATCGTCAATATGAAGGTCCAAGGGATAGAGTAAACCTGAAGTGAAGCATCGGAATCTAAAACTGGTCCCACAGGAATGGCTCAAATCATAGACAGTAAGAAGAGTCAGTCTTCTTTAACTTAAATCGGCATTGTGCCTTTTGTATTTAATTCCGATGCAATTTCTCTTTTTCGTCGTCAATATGAAGATCCTTGGGATACAGTATACCCGAGGTGAAGCATCGGATTCTAAAACTGTTCTGACAGGAAAGGCTCAAAATATAGACAGTAAGAAGAATCAGTCTTCTTGTACTTAAGTCGGCATTGAGCCTTTTGTATTTAATTCCGATGCAATTTCTGTATTTCGTCGTCAACATAATGGTCCAAGGGATACAGTAAACCTGAAGTGAAGCATCAGATTCTAAATCTGGTCTCACAGGAAAGGCTCATATCATAGACAGTAAGAAGAGTCAGTCTTCTTGCACTTAGGCCAGCATTGTGACTTTTGGATTTAACTCCGATGCAATTTCTGTGTTTCAGCGTCAATATGAAGGACCAAGGGATACAGTAAACCTGAAGTGAAGCATCGGAATCTAAAACTGTTTCCACAGGAAAGGCTCAAAACATAGACAGTAAGAAGAGTCAGTCTTATTGTACCTAACTCGGCATTGTGCCTTTTGTATTTATTTCCTATGCAATTTCTGTGTTTCATCGTCAATATGAAGGTCCAAGGGATACAGTAAACCTGAAGTGAAGCATCGGAATCTAAAACTGATATCACAGAAAAGGCTAAAAGCATAGCCAGTAAGAAGAGTCAGATTCCTTGTACTTGAGTCGGCATTGTGCCTTTTTATTTAATATCGATGAAATTTCTGTGTTTCATCGTCAATATCAAGGTCCAAGGGATACAGTAAACCTGAAGTGAAGCATTGGAATCTATAAGTGGTCTCAAAGGAAGGCTGAAAACATATTCAAGAAAAAGACTCAGTCTTCTTGAACATAAATTGGCATTTGGCTTTTGAATGTAAGTCCGATGCAATTTCTGTGTTTCATCGTCAATATGAAGGACAAAGGGATACAGTAAACCTGAAGTGAAGCATCGGAATCTAAAACTGGTCTCACAGGAAAGGCTCAAATCACAGACGGTAAGAAGAGTCAGTCTTCGTTTACTTAAGTCGGCATTGTGCCTTTTGTATTTTATTCCAATGCTATTTCTGTAATTCATCGTCAATATGAAGGTCCAAGGGATACAGTAAACCTAAAGTGAAGCATTGGAATCTACAACTGGTCTCACAGGAAAGGCTCAAAACATAGACAGTAAGAAGAGTCAGTCTCTTTATTCTTAAGTCGGCATTGTGCCTTTTTATTAAATAACGATGCAATTTCTGTGTTTCATCGTCAATATGAAGGTCCAAGGGATACAGTAAACCTGAAGTGAAGCATCGGAATCTAAACCTGGTCTCACAGGTAAGACTCAATACAAAGACAGTAGGAAGAGTCAGTCTTCTTTAACGTAAGTCGGCATTGTGCCTTTTGTATTTAATTTCGATGCAATTTCTGTGTTTCATCGTCAAAATGAAGGTCCAAGGGATACAGTAAACCTGAAGTGAGCATCAGAATATGAAACTGGTCTCACAGGAAAGGCTCAAAACATAGACAGCAAGGAGAGTCAGTCTTCCTGTACTTAAGTCGGCATTGAACTTTATATTTATTTCCGATGCAATTTCTGTATTTCATCGTCAATATGAAGGTCCAAGGGATACAGTAAACCTGAAGTGACGCAACCGAATGTAAAACTGGTCTCACAGGAAAGGCTGAAAACATATTCGGGAAGTAGACTCAGTCTTCTTGTACTTAAATTGGCATTTTTCCTTTTGTATTTAATTCCGATGCAATTTCTGTGTTTCATCGTCAATATGAAGGCCAAGGGATACAGTGAACCTGAAGTGAAGCATCGGAATCTAAAACTGGTCTCACAGGAGAGGCTGCAAACATAGACAGTAAGAAGAGTCAGTCTCCTTGTACTTAAGTCGGCATTGTGCTTTTAATTTAATACCGATGAGATTTCTGTGTTTCATCGTCAATATGAAGGTCCTAGGGATACAGTAAACCTGAAGTGAAGCATCGGAATCTAAAACTGGTCTCACAGGAAAGGCTCAAATCACAGACAGTAAGAAGAGTCAGTCTTCTTTTACTGAAGTATGCATTGTGCCTTTTGTATTTTATTCCAATGCAATTTCTGTGTTTCATCGTCAATATGAAGGTCCAATGGATACAGTATACCTGAAGTGAATCATCGGAATCTAAAACTGGTCTCACAGGAAAGGCTGAAAACATAGAGAGTAAGAGGAGTCAGTCTCCTTGTTCATAAGTCGGTATTGTGCATTTTTATTTAATACCGATGAAATTACTGTGTTTCATCGTCAATATGAAGGAACAAGTGATACAGTAAACCTGAAGTGAAGCGTTGGGATCTAAATCTGGTCTCACAGGAAAGGCTGAAGACATATTCAGGAAGAAGACTCAGTCTTCTTGTACATAAATTGGCATTTTGCTTTTGTATTTAATTCCGATGCAATTTCTGTGCTTCATCAACAATATGAAAGTCCAAGGGATACAGTTAATCTGAAGTGAAGCATCATAATCTAAATCTGGTCTCACTGGAAAGGCTCAAATCATAGACAGTAAGAAGAGTCAGTATTCTTTAACTTAAGTCGGCATTGTGCTTTTTGTATTTAATTCCGATGCAAATTCTGTATTTCATCGCCAATATGAAGGTCCAAGGGATACAGTAAACCTGAAGTGAAGCATTGGAATCTAAAACTATTCTCACAGGAGAGTCTCAAAACATAGACAGTAAGAAGAGTCAGTCTCCTTGTACTTAAGTCGGCATTGTGCCTTTTAATATAATACCGATGAAATATCTATGTTTCATCGTCAATATGAAGGTCCAAGGGATACAGTAAACCTGAAGTGAAGCATCGGAATCTAAATCTGGTCTCACAGGAAATGCTGAAACATATTCAGGAAAAAGACTCAGTCTTCTTGTACTTAAATTGGCATTCTGCCTTTTGTATTTAATTCCGAGGCAATTTCTGTGTTTCATCGTCAATATGAAGGTCCAAAAAATACAGTAAACCTGAAGCGAAGCATGAGAATCTAAATCTGGTCTCACAGGAAAGGCTCAAATCATAGACAGTAAGAAGAGTCAGTCTTCTTAAACTTAGGTCGGCATTGTGCCTTTTGTATTTAATTCCGATGCAATTTCTGTGTTTCGTCGTCAATATGAAGGTCCTTGGGATACAGTAAACGTGAAGTGAATCATCAGAATCTAAATCTGGTCTCACAGAAAAGGCTCAAATCATAGACAGTAAGAAGAGTCAGTCTTCTTGCACTTAAGTCAGCATTGTGACTATTGGATTTAATTCCGATGCAATTTCTTTGTTTCAGCGAATGTAAAACTGGTCTCACAGGAATGACTGAAAACATAATCAGGTAGAAGACTCAGTCTTCTTGTACATAAATTTGCATTTTCCCTTTTGTATTTAATTCCGACGCAATTTCTGTGTTTCATCGTCAATATGAAGGTCCAAGGGAAACAGTAAACGTGAAGTGAAGCATCAGAATCTAAATCTGGTCTCACAGGAAAGGCTCAAATCATAGACAGTAAGAAGAGTCAGTCTTCTTTAACTTAAGACAGCATTGTGATTTTTGTATTTAATTCCGAAGCAATTTCTGTGTTTCGTCGTCAATATGAAGGTCCATGGGACACAGTAAACCTGAAGTGAAGCATCGGAATCTAAAACTGGTCTCACTGGAAAGACTTAAAACATAGACAGTAAGCAGATTCAATCTTGTTGTACTTAAGACAGCATTGTGACCTTTGGATTTAATTCCGATGCAATTTCTGTGTTTCAGCGCCAATATGAATGATCATTGGATACAGTAAACATGATGTGAAGCATCGGAATCTAAAAGTGTTTTCACAGGAAAGGCTCAAAACATAGACAGTATGAAGAGCCAGCCTTCTTGTACTTAAGTCGGCATTGTGCCTATTGTATTATTTCCGATGCAATGTCTGTGTTTCATCGTCAATAGGAAGGCCCAAGGGATACAGTAAACCTCAAGTGAAGCACCGGAGACTAAAACTGGTCTCACAGGAAAGGCTCAAATCGCAGACAGTAAGATCAGTCTGTCCTCTTTAACTTAAGTCGGCATTGTGACTTTTGTATTTAATTCCGATACGATTTCTGTGTTTCAGCGTCAATATGAAGGACCGAGAGATACAGTAAACGTGAAGTGAAGCATCGGAATCTAAAACTGTTTTCACAGGAAAGGCTCAAAACATAGACAGTAAAAAGAGTCAGTCTTCTTGTACTTATGTCGGCATTTTGCCTTTTGTATTTATTTCCTATGCAATTTCTGTGTCTCATCGTGAATATGAAGGTCCAAGGGATACAGTAAACCTGAGGTGAAGCATCGGAATTTAAAACTGGTATCACAGGAAGGGCTCAAAGCATAGACAGTAAGAAAAGTCAATCTTCTTGTACTTAAGTCGGCATTGTGCCTATTGTATTATTTCCGATGCAATTTCTGAGTTTCATCATGAATATGACGGTCCAAAGGATACAGTACACCTGAAGTGAAACATCGGAATCAAATACTGGTACCACAGGAAAGGCTCAAAACATAGACAGTAAGAAGAGTCAGTCTTCTTTAACTTAAGTCGTTATTGTGCCTTTTGTATTTATTTCCGGTGCAATTGCTGAGTTTCATCGTGAATATAACGGTCCAAAGGATACAGTACACCTGAAGGGAAGCATCGGAATCAAAAACTGGTATCAGAGGAAAGGCTCAAAACATAAAAAGTTAAAAGAGTCAGTCTTTTTGTACTTAAGTCGGCATTTTGCCTTTTGTATCTATTTCCTATGCAATTTCTGTGTCTCATCGTGAATATGAAGGTCCAAGGGATACAGTAAACCTGAGGTGAAGCATCGGAATCTAAAACTGGCATCACAGGAAAGGCTCAAAACATAGACAGTAAGAAGAGTCAGTCTTCTTGTACTTAAGTCGGCATTGTGCCTATTGTATTATTTCCGATGCAATTTCTGTGTTTGATCGTCAATAGGAAGCTCCAAGGGATACAGTAAACCTCAAGTGAAGCACCGGAAACTAAAACTGGTCTCACAGAAAGACTCAAATCGCAGACAGTAAGATCAGTCAGTCTTCTTTAACTTAAGTCGGCATTGTGACATGTTGTATTTAATTCCGATACGATTTCTGTGTTTCAGCGTCAATATGAAGGACCAAGGGATACAGTAAACCTGTAATGATGCATCGGAATCTAAAACCGTTCTCACAGGAAAGGTTCAAAGCACAGACAGTAAAAAGAGTCAGTCTTCTTGTACTTAAGTCGGCATTTTGCCTTTTGTATTTATTTCATATGCAATTTCTTTGTCTTATCGTAAATATGAAGATCCAAGGGATACAGTAAACCTGAGGTGAAGCATCGGAATCTAAAACTGGAATCACAGGAAAGGCTCAAAACATAGACAGTAAGAAGAGTCAGATTCCTTGTACTTAAGTCGGCATTGTGCCTTTTTATTTAATATCGATGAAAATTCTGTGTTTCATCGTCAATATGAAGTTCCAAGGGATAGTGTAAACCTGAAGTGAAGCATCGGAATCTAAAACTGGTCTCACAGGAAAGGCTGAAAACATATTCAGGAAGAAGACTCAGTCTTCTTGTACGTAAATTGGCTTTTGCGTTTTGATAGACAGTAAAAAGAGTCTGTCTTCTTGTACTTAGGTGAGCATTGTGACTTTTGGATTTAATTCCGATGCAATTTCTGTGTTTCAGCGTCAATATGAAGGTCCTAGGGATACAGTAAACCTGAGGTGAAGCATCGGAATCTAAAACCGGTATCATAGGAAAGGCTGAAATCATAGACAGTAAGAAGAGTCAGTCTTCTTGTACATAAGACGGCAATCTGCCTTTTGTATTCAATTCCGATGCAATTTCTGTGTTTCATCATCTATATGAAGGTCCAAGGGATACAGTAAACCTGAAGTGAAGCATCGGAATCTAAAACAGTTCTAACAGGAAAAGCCCAAAGCATAGACAGTAAGAAGAGACAGTCTTCTTGCACTTAAGTCGGCATTGTGCCTATTGTTTTATTTCCGATGCAATTTCTGTGTTTCATCGTCAATAGGAAGGGCCAAGGGATACAGTAAACCTCAAGTGAAGCACCGGAAACTAAAACTGGTCTCACAGTAAAGGCTCAAATCGCAGACAGTAAGATCAGTCAGTCTTCTTTAACTTAACTCGGCATTGTGACATTTGTATTTAATTCCGATACGATTTCTGTGTTTCATCGTCAATATGAAGGACCAAGGGATACAGTAAACTTGAAGTGAAGCATCGGAATCTAAAACTGGCCACTAAGGAAAGGTTCAAATCATAGACAGTAAGAAGAGGCAGTCTTCTTGTACTTAGTGCTGCATTATGCCTTTTGTATTTAATTCCGATACAATTTCTGTGTTTCATCGTCAATATGAAGGTCCAAGGGATACAGTAAACCTGAAGTGAAGGATCGGAATCTAAAGCTATTCTCACAGGAAAGGCTCAAGGCATAGACAGTAAGAAGAATCAGTCATCTTGTACTTAAGTCGATATTGTGCCATTTGTGTTATTTCCGATGCAATTTCTATGTTTCATCGTCAATATGATGGTCCAAAGTATACAGTAAACCTGAAGTGAAGCATCGGAATCTGAAACTGGCCTCACAGGAAAGGCTCAAATCATAGACAGTAGGAAGAGTCAGTCTTCTTGTACATAATACGGCATTGTGCCTTTTGTATTTATTTCCAATGCTATTTCTGTGTTTCATCGTCAATATGAAGGTCCAAGGGATACATGCAACCTGAAGTGAAGCATCGGAATCTATTACTGGTCTCACAGGAAAGGCTCAAATCACAGACAGTAAGAACAGTCTGTCTTCTTTAACTTATGTCGGCATTATGCCTTTTGTATTTAATTCCGATGCTATTTGTGTGTTTCATCGTCCATATGAAGGTCGAAGGGATACAGTAAACGTGAGGTGAAGCATCGGAATCTAAATCTGACCTCACAGGAAAGGCTCAAATCATAGACAGTAAGAAGAGTCAGTCTTCTTTAGCTTAAGACAGCATTGTGATTTTTGTATTTAATTCCGAAGCAATTTCTGTGTTTCGTCGTCAATATGAAGGTCCATGAGACACAGTAAACCTGAAGTGAAGCATCGGAATCTAAATCTGGTCTCACTGGAAAGACTTAAAACATAGACAGTAAGCAGATTCAATCTTGTTGTACTTAAGGCAGCATTGTGACGTTTGGATTTAATTCCGATGCAATTTCTGTGTTTCAGCGCCAATATGAATGATCATTGGATACAGTAAACATGATGTGAAGCATCGGAATCTAAAAGTGTTCTCACAGGAAAGGCTCAAAACATAGACAGTATGAAGAGCCAGCCTTCTTGTACTTAAGTCGGCATTGTGCCTATTGTATTATTTCCGATGCAATGTCTGTGTTTCATCGTCAATAGGAAGGCCCAAGGGATACAGTAAACCTCAAGTGAAGCACCGGAGACTAAAACTGGTCTCACAGGAAAGGCTCAAATCGCAGACAGTAAGATCAGTCAGTCCTCTTTAACTTAAGTCGGCATTGTGACTTTTGTATTTAATTCCGATACGATTTCTGTGTTTCAGCGTCAATATGAAGGACCGAGAGATACAGTAAACGTGAAGTGAAGCATCGGAATCTAAAACTGTTTTCAGAGGAAAGGCTCAAAACATAGACAGTAAAAAGAGTCAGTCTTCTTGTACTTATGTCGGCATTTTGCCTTTTGTATTTATTTCCTATGCAATTTCTGTGTCTCATCGTGAATATGAAGGTCCAAGGGATACAGTAATCCTGAGGTGAAGCATCGGAATTTAAAACTGGTATCACAGGAAAGGCTCAAAACATAGACAGTAAGAAGAGTCAGTCTTCTTGTACTTAAGTCGGCATTGTGCCTATTGTATTATTTCCGATGCAATTTCTGAGTTTCATCATGAATATGACGGTCCAAAGGATACAGTACACCTGAAGTGAAACATCGGAATCAAAAACTGGTACCACAGGAAAGGCTCAAAACATAGACAGTAAGAAGAGTCAGTCTTCTTTAACTTAAGTCGTCATTGTGCCTTTTGTATTTATTTCCGGTGCAATTTCTGAGTTTCATCGTGAATATGACGGTCCAAAGGATACAGTACACCTGAAGGGAAGCATCGGAATCAAAAACTGGTATCAGAGGAAAGGCTCAAAACATAGACAGTAAGAAGAGTCAGGCTTCTTGTACTTAAGTCGGCATTGTGCCTATTGTATTATTTCCGATGCAATTTCTGTGTTTGATCGTCAATAGGAAGCTCCAAGGGATACAGTAAACCTCAAGTGAAGCACCGGAAACTAAAACTGGTCTCACAGAAAGACTCAAATCGCAGACAGTAAGATCAGTCAGTCTTCTTTAACTTAAGTCGGCATTGTGACTTTTGTATTTAATTCCGATACGATTTCTGTGTTTCAGCGTCAATATGAAGGACCAAGGGATACAGTAAACCTGTAATGATGCATCGGAATCTAAAACCGTTCTCACAGGAAAGGCTCAAAGCATAGACAGTAAAAAGAGTCAGTCTTCTTGTACTTAAGTCGGCATTTTGCCTTTTGTATTTATTTCATATGCAATTTCTTTGTCTTATCGTCAATATGAAGATCCAAGGGATACAGTAAACCTGAGGTGAAGCATCGGAATCTAAAACTGGAATCACAGGAAAGGCTCAAAACATAGACAGTAAGAAGAGTCAGATTCCTTGTACTTAAGTCGGTATTGTGCCTTTTTATTTAATATCGATGAAAATTCTGTGTTTCATCGTCAATATGAAGGTCCAAGGGATAGTGTAAACCTGAAGTGAAGCATCGGAATCTAAAACTGGTCTCACAGGAAAGGCTGAAAACATATTCAGGAAGAAGACTCAGTCTTCTTGTACGTAAATTGGCATTTTGCAATTTGATAGACCGTAAAAAGAGTCTGTCTTCTTGTACTTAGGTGAGCATTGTGACTTTTGGATTTAATTCCGAAGCAATTTCTGTGATTAAGCGTCAATATGAAGGTCCTAGGGATACAGTAAACCCGAGGTGAAGCATCGGAATCTAAAACCGGTATCACAGGAAAGGCTGAAATCATAGAGAGTAAGAAGAGTCAGTCTTCTTGTACATAAGACGGCAATCTTCCTTTTGTATTCAATTCCGATGCAATTTCTGTGTTTCATCATCAATATGAAAGTCCAAGGGATACAGTAAACCTGAAGTGAAGCATCGGAATCTAAAACAGGTCTAACAGTAAAAGCCCAAAGCATAGACAGTAAGAAGAGACAGTCTTCTTGTACTTAAGTCGGCATTGTGCCTATTGTTTTATTTCCGATGCAATTTCTGTGTTTCATCGTCAATAGGAAGGGCCAAGGGATACAGTAAACCTCAAGTGAAGCACCGGAAACTAAAACTGGTCTCACAGTAAAGGCTCAAATCGCAGACAGTAAGATCAGTCAGTCTTCTTTAACTTAACTCGGCATTGTGACTTTTGTATTTAATTCCGATACGATTTCTGTGTTTCATCGTCAATATGAAGGACCAAGGGATACAGTAAACTTCAAGTGAAGCATCGGAATCTAAAACTGGCCTCAAAGGAAAGGTTCAAATCATAGACAGTAAGAAGAGGCAGTCTCCTTGTACTTAGTTCGGCATTATGCCTTTTGCATTTAATTCCGATACAATTTCTGTGTTTCATCGTCAATATGAAGGTCCAAGGGATACAGTAAACCTGAAGTGAAGCATCGGAATCTAAAACTATTCTCACAGGAAAGGCTCAAGGCATAGACAGTAAGAAGAATCAGTCTTCTTGTACTTAAGTCGACATTGTGCCTTTTGTGTTATTTCCGATGCAATTTCTATGTTTCATCGTCAATATGATGGTCCAAAGTATACAATAAACCTGAAGTGAAGCATCGGAATCTATTACTGGTCTCACAGGAAAGGCTCAAATCACAGACAGTAAGAACAGTCTGTCCTCTTTAACTTATGTCGGCATTGTGCCTTTTGTATTTAATTCCGATGCTATTTGTGTGTTTCATCGTCCATATGAAGGTCGAAGGGATACAGTAAACCTGAGGTGAAGCATCGGAATCTAAATCTGACCTCACAGGAAAGGCTCAAATCATAGACAGTAAGAAGAGTCAGTCTTCTTGTAGTTAAGTCGTTATTGTGCCTTTTGTATTTATTTCGGTTGCAATGTCTGTGTATCATCGTAAATATGAAGGTCCAAGGGATACACTAATCCTGAGGTGAAGAAACGGAATCTAAAACTGGGTTCACAGGAAAGGCTCAAATCATAGACAGTAAGAAGAGTCAGTCATCCTTAACTTAAGTCGGCATTGTGCCTTTGGTATTTAATTCCGATGCAATTTCTGTGTTTCATCGTCAATATGAAGGTACAAGAGGTACAGTAACCCTGAGGTGAAGCATCGGAATCTAAAACTGGTCGCACAGGAAAGGCTCAAATCATAGACAGTAAGAAGAGGCAGTCTTTTTGTGCTTATGTCGGCATTGTGCCTTTTGTATTTATTTCCGATGCAACATCTGTGTTTCATCGTCAATATGAAGGTCCATGAGATACAGTAAACCTGAAATGAAGCAGCGGAATCTATTTCAGGGCTCACAGGAAAGGCTCTAGTCATGGACAGTAAGAAGAGTCAGTCTTCTTGTACTTAAGTCGGCATTGTGACTTTTGTATTTATTTCCGATGCAATTTCTGTGTTTCATCGTCAATGTGAAGGTGTAAGGGATATAGTAAACTTGAAGTGAAGCATCGGAGTTTAAAACTGGTATCACAGAAAAGGCTCAAATCACAGACAGTAAGAAGAGTCAGTCTTCTTGTACTTAAGTCGGCATTGTGCCTTTTATTTTTTTTTTCGATGCAATTTCTGTGTTTCATCGTCAATATGAAGGTCCAAGGGATTCAGTAAACCTGAAGAGAAGCATCAGAATCTAAAACTGGCCTCACAGGAAAGGCTCAAATCATAGTTAGGAAGAAGAATCAGTCTTCTTGTACTTAAGTCAGTATTGAGCCAATTGTATTTATTTCCGATGCAATTTCTGTCTTTCATCGTCAATATGATGGTCCAAGGGATACAGTAAACGTGAGGTGAAGCATCGGAATCTAAAACTGGTCTCACATAAAAGGCTCAAAACTTAGACAGTAAAAAGAGTCAGTCCTCTTTAACGTATGTCTGCAATGTGCCTTTTGTATTTAATTCGGATGCTATTTCTGTGTTTCATCGTCAATATGAACGACCAACGGATACAGTAAACCTGAGGTGATCATCGGAATCTAAAACCGGCCTCACAGGAAAGGCTCAAATCAGAGACAGTAAGAAGAGACAGTCTTCTTGTCCTTAAGTCGGCATTGTGCCATTTGTATTTATTTCTGATGCAATTTCTGTGTTTCATCGTCAATATGAAGGTCTAAGGGATGCAGTAAACCAGAGGTGAAGCATCGGAATCTAAAACTGGTCTCACTGTAACGGCTCAAATCATAGACAGTAAAAAGAATCAGTCTTCTTGTACTTAAGTCGGCATTGTGCCTTTTGTATTTATTTCCGAAGCAATTTCTGTGTTTCGTCGTCATTATGATGGTCCAAAGGATTCAGTAAACCCGAAGTGAAGCATCAGAATCTAAAACTGGTCTCACAGGAAATGCTCAAATCATAGACAGTAAAAAGAGTTAGTCTTCTTTAACATAAGTCGCCATTGTGCATTTTTTATTTAATTCCGTTGCAATTGATTGTGTTTCAACGTCAATATGAAGGTCCAAGGGATACAGTAAACCTGAAGTGAAGCATCGGAATCTAAAACTGGCTCACAGCAAAGGCTCAAATCACAGACAGTAAGAAAAGTCAGTCTTCTTAAATTTAAGTCCACAATGTGCCTTTTGTATTTATTTCCGATGGAATTTATGTGTTTCATCGTCAATATGAAGGCCCAAGGGAGAAAGTAAACCTGAAGTGAAGCATCGAAATCTAAAACGGGTCTCACAGCAAAGGCTCAAATCACAGACAGTAAGAAGAGTCAGTCTTCTTAAACATAATTCGACACTGTGCCTTTTGTATTTATTTCCGATGCAATTTCTCTGTTTCATCGTCAACATGAAGGCCCAAGGGATACAGTAAACCTGAGGTGAAGCATCGGATTCTAAAACTGGCCTCACAGGAAAGGCTCAAATCATAGACAGTAAGAAGAGTCAGCCTTCTTGTACTTAAGTCGGCATTGTGCATTTTGTATTTTTTTCCGATGCCATTTCTGTGTTTCATCGTCAATATGAAGGTCCAAGGGAAACACTAAACCTGAGGTGATGCATCGGAATCTAAAACTGGTCTTACACGAAAGGCTCAAATCATAGAATGTAAGAAGAATTAGTCCTCTTGTACTTAAGTTGGCATTGTGCATTTTGTATTTAATTCCGTTGCAATTGATTGTGTTTCAACGCCAATATGAAGGTCCAAGGGATGCAGTAAACCTGAGGTGAAGCATCAAAATCTATTATTGGCCTCACAGCAAAGGCGCAAATCACAGACAGTAAGAAGAGTCAGTCTTCTTGTACTTAAGTCGGCATTGTGCCTTTTGTATATATTTGAGATGCAATCTCTGTGTTTCATCGTCAGTATGAAGGTCCAAGGGATACAGTAAACGTGAAGTGAAGCATCGATATCTAAAACTGGTCTTACAGGAAAGGCTCAAATCATAGAATGTAAGAAGAATCAGTCCTCTTGAACTTAAGTCGGCATTGTGCCTTTTGTATATATTTCCGATGCAATCTCTGTGTTTCATCGTCAATATGAAGATCCAAGGGATACAGTATACCTGAAGTGAAGCATCGGCATCTAAAACTGGTCTCACAGTAACGGCTTAAATCATAGACAGTAAGAAGAATAAGTCTTCTTGTACTTAAGTCGGCAATGTGCCTTTTGTATTTATTTCCGAAGCAATTTCTGTGTTTCATCGTCATTATGATGGTCCAAGGGATACAGTAAACCTGAAGTGAAGCATCGGAATCTAATACTGTCCTCACAGGAAAGGCTCAAATCATAGACAGTAACAAGAGTCAGTTTCGTTGTACTTGTGTCGGCATTGTGCTTTTTGTATTTATTTCCGATGAATTTCTGTGTTTCATCGTCAATATGAAGGTCCAAGGGATACAGTAAACCTGAGGTGAAGCATTGGAATCTAAAAATGGTCTCACAGGAAAGGCTCAAATCATAGACAGTAAGAAGAGTCAGGCTTCTTGTACTTAAGTCGGCATTGTCCCTTTTGTACTTATTTCCAATGCCATTTCTGTGTTTGATCGTCAATATGAAGGTCCAAGGGATACAATAAACCTGAAGTGAAGCATCGGAATCTATAACTGGTCTCACAGGAAAGGCTCAAAGCACAGACAGGAAGAAGAGTCAGTCTTCTTTAACTTAAGTTGACATTGTGCCTTTTGTGTTTATTTCCGATGCAATAACTGTGTTTCATCGTCAAAATGAAGGTCCAACGGATACAGTAAACCTGAGGTGAAGCATCGGAATCTGAAACAGGCCTCACAGTAAGGCTCAAATCATAGACAGTAAGAAGAGTTTTTTTTCTTGTACTTAAAGCGGCATTGTGTCTTTAGTATTTATTTCCGATGCAATTTCTGTGTTTCAAAGTCAATATGAAGGTCCAAGGGATACAGTAAACCTCATGTGAAGCATCGGAATCTAAAACTGGCGTCACAGGAAAGGCTCAAATCACAGACAGTAAGAAGAGTCAGTCTTCTTGTATTTAAGTAGGCATTGTGCCTTTTGTATTTATTTCCGATGCAATTTCTGTGTTTCATCGTCAATGTGAAGGTCCAAGGGATACAGTAAACCTGAGGTGAAGCATCGTAATCTAAAACTGGTCTCACAGGAAAGGCTCAAATCACAGACAGTAAGAAGAGACAGTCTTCTTTAACTTATGTCCGCATTGTGCCTTTTGTATTTAATTGCGTTGCAATTGTCTGTGTTACATCGTCAATATGAAGGTCCAAGGGATACAGTAAACCTGAGGTGAAGCATCGTAATCTTAAACTGGTCGCACAGGAAAGGCTCAAATCACAGACAGTAAGAAGAGTCAGTCTTCTTTAACTTATGTCCGCATTGTGCCTTTTGTATTTACTTCCGTTGCAATTGTCTGTGTTTCATTGTCAATATGACGGTCCAAGAGATACGGTAAACCTGAGGTGAAGCATCGGAATCTAATACTGGCCTCACAGGAAGGGCTCAAGTCATAGACAATAAGAAGAGTTAGTCTTCTTTAACTTAAGTCGCCATGGTGCATTTTTTATTTAATTCCGTTGCAATTGATTGTGTTTCAACGTCAATATGAAAGTCCAAGGGATACAGTAAACCTGAAGTGAAGCATCGGAATCTAAAACTGGCTCACAGCAAAGGCTCAAATCACAGACAGTAAGAAAAGTCAGTCTTCTTAAATTTAAGTCCACAATGTGCCTTTTGTATTTATTTCCGATGGAATTTATGTGTTTCATCGTCAATATGAAGGCCCAAGGGAGAAAGTAAACCTGAAGTGAAGCATCGAAATCTAAAACGGGTCTCACAGCAAAGGCTCAAATCACAGACAGTAAGAAGAGTCAGTCTTCTTAAACATAATTCGACACTGTGCCTTTTGTATTTATTTCCGATGCAATTTCTCTGTTTCATCGTCAACATGAAGGCCCAAGGGATACAGTAAACCTGAGGTGAAGCATCGGATTCTAAAACTGGCCTTACAGGAAAGGCTCAAACCATAGACAGTAAGAAGAGTCAGCCTTCTTGTACTTAAGTCGGCATTGTGCATTTTGTATTTTTTTCCGATGCCATTTCTGTGTTTCATCGTCAATATGAAGGTCCAAGGGAAACACTAAACCTGAGGTGATGCATCGGAATCTTAAACTGGTCTTACACGAAAGGCTCAAATCATAGAATGTAAGAAGAATTAGTCCTCTTGTACTTAAGTTGGCATTGTGCATTTTGTATTTAATTCCGTTGCAATTGATTGTGTTTCAACGCCAATATGAAGGTCCAAGGGATGCAGTAAACCTGAGGTGAAGCATCAAAATCTATTATTGGCCTCACAGCAAAGGCGCAAATCACAGACAGTAAGAAGAGTCAGTCTTCTTGTACTTAAGTCGGCATTGTGCCTTTTGTATATATTTCAGATGCAATCTCTGTGTTTCATCGTCAATATGAAGGTCCAAGGGATACAGTAAACGTGAAGTGAAGCATCGATATCTAAAACTGGTCTTACAGGAAAGGCTCAAATCATAGAATGTAAGAAGAATCAGTCCTCTTGAACTTAAGTCGGCATTGTGCCTTTTGTATATATTTCCGATGCAATCTCTGTGTTTCATCGTCAATATGAAGATCCAAGGGATACAGTATACCTGAAGTGACGCATCGGAATCTAAAACTGGTCTCACAGTAACGGCTTAAATCATAGACAGTAAGAAGAATAAGTCTTCTTGTACTTAAGTCGGCAATGTGCCTTTTGTATTTATTTCCGAAGCAATTTCTGTGTTTCATCGTCATTATGATGGTCCAAGGGATACAGTAAACCTGAAGTGAAGCATCGGAATCTAATACTGTCCTCACAGGAAAGGCTCAAATCATAGACAGTAACAAGAGTCAGTTTCGTTGTACTTGTGTCGACATTGTGCTTTTTGTATTTATTTCCGATGAATTTCTGTGTTTCATCGTCAATATGAAGGTCCAAGGGATACAGTAAACCTGAGGTGAAGCATTGGAATCTAAAAATGGTCTCACAGGAAAGGCTCAAATCATAGACAGTAAGAAGAGTCAGGCTTCTTGTACTTAAGTCGGCATTGTCCCTTTTGTACTTATTTCCAGTGCCATTTCTGTGTTTGATCGTCAATATGAAGGTCCAAGGGATACAATAAACCTGAAGTGAAGCATCGGAATCTATAACTGGTCTCACAGGAAAGGCTCAAAGCACAGACAGGAAGAAGAGGCAGTCTTCTTTAACTTAAGTTGACATTGTGCCTTTTGTGTTTATTTCCGATGCAATAACTGTGTTTCATCGTCAAAATGAAGGTCCAACGGATACAGTAAACCTGAGGTGAAGCATCGGAATCTGAAACAGGCCTCACAGTAAGGCTCAAATCATAGACAGTAAGAAGAGTTTTTTTTCTTGTACTTAAAGCGGCATTGTGTCTTTAGTATTTATTTCCGATGCAATTTCTGTGTTTCAAAGTCAATATGAAGGTCCAAGGGATACAGTAAACCTCATGTGAAGCATCGGAATCTAAAACTGGCGTCACAGGAAAGGCTCAAATCACAGACAGTAAGAAGAGTCTGTCTTCTTGTATTTAAGTAGGCATTGTGCCTTTTGTATTTATTTCCGATGCAATTTCTGTGTTTCATCGTCAATGTGAAGGTCCAAGGGATACAGTAAACCTGAGGTGAAGCATCGTAATCTAGAACTGGTCTCACAGGAAATGCTCAAATCACAGACAGTAAGAAGAGACAGTCTTCTTTAACTTATGTCCGCATTGTGCCTATTTGTATTTAATTGCGTTGCAATTGTCTGTGTTACATCGTCAATATGAAGGTCCAAGGGATACAGTAAACCTGAGGTGAAGCATCGTAATCTTAAACTGGTCGCACAGGAAAGGCTCAAATCACAGACAGTAAGAAGAGTCAGTCTTCTTTAACTTAAGTCGCCATGGTGCATTTTTTATTTAATTCCGTTGCAATTGATTGTGTTTCAACGTCAATATGAAGGTCCAAGGGATACAGTAAACCTGAAGTGAAGCATCGGAATCTAAAACTGGCTCACAGCAAAGGCTCAAATCACAGACAGTAAGAAAAGTCAGTCTTCTTAAATTTAAGTCCACAATGTGCCTTTTGTATTTATTTCCGATGGAATTTATGTGTTTCATCGTCAATATGAAGGCCCAAGGGAGAAAGTAAACCTGAAGTGAAGCATCGAAATCTAAAACGGGTCTCACAGCAAAGGCTCAAATCACAGACAGTAAGAAGAGTCAGTCTTCTTAAACATAATTCGACACTGTGCCTTTTGTATTTATGTCCGATGCAATTTGTCTGTTTCATCGTCAACATGAAGGCCCAAGGGATACAGTAAACCTGAAGTGAAGCATCGGATTCTAAAACTGGCCTCACAGGAAAGGCTCAAATCATAGACAGTAAGAAGAGTCAGCCTTCTTGTACTTAAGTCGGCATTGTGCATTTTGTATTTTTTTCCGATGCCATTTCTGTGTTTCATCGTCAATATGAAGGTCCAAGGGAAACACTAAACCTGAGGTGATGCATCGGAATCTAAAACTGGTCTTACACGAAAGGCTCAAATCATAGAATGTAAGAGGAATTAGTCCTCTTGTACTTAAGTTGGCATTGTGCATTTTGTATTTAATTCCGTTGCAATTGATTGTGTTTCAACGCCAATATGAAGGTCCAAGGGATGCAGTAAACCTGAGGTGAAGCATCAAAATCTATTATTGGCCTCACAGCAAAGGCGCAAATCACAGACAGTAAGAAGAGTCAGTCTTCTTGTACTTAAGTCGGCATTGTGCCTTTTGTATATATTTCAGATGCAATCTCTGTGTTTCATCGTCAATATGAAGGTCCAAGGGATACAGTAAACGTGAAGTGAAGCATCGGTATCTAAAACTGGTCTTACAGGAAAGGCTCAAATCATAGAATGTAAGAAGAATCAGTCCTCTTGAACTTAAGTCGGCATTGTGCCTTTTGTATATATTTCCGATGCAATCTCTGTGTTTCATCGTCAATATGAAGATCCAAGGGATACAGTATACCTGAAGTGAAGCATCGGAATCTAAAACTGGTCTCACAGTAACGGCTTAAATCATAGACAGTAAGAAGAATAAGTCTTCTTGTACTTAAGTCGGCAATGTGCCTTTTGTATTTATTTCCGAAGCAATTTCTGTGTTTCATCGTCATTATGATGGTCCAAGGGATACAGTAAACCTGAAGTGAAGCATCGGAATCTAATACTGTCCTCACAGGAAAGGCTCAAATCATAGACAGTAACAAGAGTCAGTTTCGTTGTACTTGTGTCGGCATTGTGCTTTTTGTATTTATTTCCGATGAATTTCTGTGTTTCATCGTCAATATGAAGGTCCAAGGGATACAGTAAACCTGAGGTAAGGCATTGGAATCTAAAAATGGTCTCACAGGAAAAGCTCAAATCATAGACAGTAAGAAGAGTCAGGCTTCTTGTACTTAAGTCGGCATTGTCCCTTTTGTACTTATTTCCAATGCCATTTCTGTGTTTGATCGTCAATATGAAGGTCCAAGGGATACAATAAACCTGAAGTGAAGCATCGGAATCTATAACTGGTCTCACAGGAAAGGCTCAAAGCACAGACAGGAAGAAGAGGCAGTCTTCTTTAACTTAAGTTGACATTGTGCCTTTTGTGTTTATTTCCGATGCAATAACTGTGTTTCATCGTCAAAATGAAGGTCCAACGGATACAGTAAACCTGAGGTGAAGCATCGGAATCTGAAACAGGCCTCACAGTAAGGCTCAAATCATAGACAGTAAGAAGAGTTTTTTTTCTTGTACTTAAAGCGGCATTGTGTCTTTAGTATTTATTTCCGATGCAATTTCTGTGTTTCAATGTCAATATGAAGGTCCAAGGGATACAGTAAACCTCATGTGAAGCATCGGAATCTAAAACTGGCGTCACAGGAAAGGCTCAAATCACAGACAGTAAGAAGAGTCAGTCTTCTTGTATTAAAGTAGGTATTGTGCCTTTTGTATTTATTTCCGATGCAATTTCTGTGTTTCATCGTCAATGTGAAGGTCCAAGGGATACAGTAAACCTGAGGTGAAGCATCGTAATCTAAAACTGGTCTCACAGGAAAGGCTCAAATCACAGACAGTAAGAAGAGACAGTCTTCTTTAACTTATGTCCGCATTGTGCCTTTTGTATTTAATTGCGTTGCAATTGTCTGTGTTACATCGTCAATATGAAGGTCCAAGGGATACAGTAAACCTGAGGTGAAGCATCGTAATCTTAAACTGGTCGCACAGGAAAGGCTCAAATCACAGACAGTAAGAAGAGTCAGTCTTCTTTAACTTATGTCTGCATTGTGCCTTTTGTATTTACTTCCGTTGCAATTGTCTGTCTTTCATTGTCAATATGACGGTCCAAGAGATACGGTAAACCTGAGGTGAAGCATCGGAATCTAATACTGGCCTCACAGGAAGGGCTCAAGTCATAGACAGTAAGAAGGGTTAGTCTTCTTTAACTTAAGTCGCCATGGTGCATTTTTTATTTAATTCCGTTGCAATTGATTGTGTTTCAACGTCAATATGAAGGTCCAAGGGAACCATGAAAACCTGAAGTGAAGCATCGGAAATGTAAAACTGGTCTCACAGCAAAGGCTCAAATCACAGACAGTAAGAAAAGTCAGTCTTCTTAAACTTAAGTCCACATTGTGCCTTTTGTATTTATTTCGGATGGAATATATGTGTTTCATCGTCAATATGAAGGCCCAAGGGATAAAGTAAACCTGAAGTGAACCATCGGAATCTAAAACTGGTCTCTCAGCAAAGGCTCAAATCACAGACAGTAAGAAGAGTCTGTCTTCTTAAACTTAAGTCGACATTGTGCCTATTGTATTTAATTCCGATGCAATTTCTGTGATTCATCGTCAATATGAGGGCCCAAGGGAAACAGTAAACCTTAGGTGAAGCATCGGAATCTAAAAGTGGCCTCACAGGAAAGGCGCAAATCGTAGACAGTAAGAAGAGTCAGTCGTCTTTTACTTAAGTCGGCATTTAGATTTTTGTATTTATTTCCGATGCAATCTCTGTGTTTCATCGTCAATATGAAAGTCCAAGTGATACAGTAAACCTGATGTCAAGCATCGGAAACAAAAACTGGCCTCACAGGAAAGGCTCAAATCATAGAGAGTAAGAAGAGTCAGTCTTCTGGTATTTAAGTAGGCATTGTGCCTTTTGTATTTTTTTCCGATTCAATTTCTGCGTTTCATCGACAACATGGAGGTCCACGGGATACAGTAAACCTGAGGTAATGCATCGGAATCTAAAACTGGCCTCACAGGAAAGGCTCAAATCGTAGACAATAAGAAGAGTCAGTCTTCTTGTACTTAAGTCGGCATTGTGACTTTTGTATTTAATTCCGATGCTATTTTTGTATTTCAGCATGACTATGAAGGAACAAGGGATACAGTAAACCTGAAGTGAAGCATCAGAATCTAAAACTATTTTCACAGGAAAGGCTCAAAACATAGACAGTAAGAGAAGACGGTCTTCTTGTACTTAAGTCGGCATTGTGCATTTTGTATTTATTTCCGAAGGAATTTCTGTGTTTCATCGTCAATATGAAGGCGCAAGGGATACAGTAAACCTGAAGTGTAGCATCGGAAACTAAAACTGGTCTCACAGGAAAAGCACAAATCACAGACAGCAAGAAGAGTCAGTTTTGTTGTACTTAAGTCGGCATTGTGCCTTTTGTATTTATTTCTGATGAATTTCTGTGTTTCATTGTCAATATGAAGGTCCAAGGGGTACAGTAAACCTGAGGTGAAGCATCGGAATCTAAAACTAACCTCACAGGAAAGACTCGAATCATAGACAGTAAGAAGAGTCAGTCTTCTTGTATTTAAGCAGGTACTGTGCGTTTAGTATTTATTTCCGATGCAATTTCTGTGTTTCATCGTCAATATGAAGGTCCAAGGGATACAGTAAACCTGAGGTGAAGCACCGGAATCTAAAACAGGTCTCACAGGAGAGGCTCAAATCATAGACAGTAAGAAGAGTTTTTCTTCTTGTACTTAAAGCACCATTGTGTCTTTAGTATTTATTTCCGATGCAATTTATGTGTTTCAGAGTCAATATGAAGGTCCAACGGATACAGTAAACCTGATGTGAAGCATCGGAATCTAAAACTGGCGTCATAGGAAAGGCTCAAATCATAGACAGTAAGAAGAGTCAGTCTTCTTGTATTTATGTAGGCATTGTGCCTTTTGTATTTATTTCCGATGCAATTTCTGTGTTTCATCGTCAATATGAAGGTCCAAGGGAAACAGTAAACCTGAGGTGATGCATTGGAATCTAAAACTGGTCTTACACGAAAGGCTCAAATCATAGAATGTAAGAGGAATTAGTCCTCTTGTACTTAAGTTGGCATTGTGCATTTTGTATTTAATTCCGTTGCAATTGATTGTGTTTCAACGCCAATATAAAGGTCCAAGGGATGCAGTAAACCTGAGGTGAAGCATCAAAATCTATTATTGGCCTCACAGCAAAGGCGCAAATCACAGACAGTAAGAAGAGTCAGTCTTCTTGTACTTAAGTCGGCATTGTGCCTTTTGTATATATTTCAGATGCAATCTCTGTGTTTCATCGTCAATATGAAGGTCCAAGGGATACAGTAAACGTGAAGTGAAGCATCGATATCTAAAACTGGTCTTACAGGAAAGGCTCAAATCATAGAATGTAAGAAGAATCAGTCCTCTTGAACTTAAGTCGGCATTGTGCCTTTTGTATATATTTCCGATGCAATCTCTGTGTTTCATCGTCAATATGAAGATCCAAGGGATACAGTATACCTGAAGTGAAGCATCGGAATCTAAAACTGGTCTCACAGTAACGGCTTAAATCATAGACAGTAAGAAGAATAAGTCTTCCTGTACTTAAGTCGGCAATGTGCCTTTTGTATTTATTTCCGAAGCAATTTCTGTGTTTCATCGTCATTATGATGGTCCAAGGGATACAGTAAACCTGAAGTGAAGCATCGGAATCTAATACTGTCCTCACAGGAAAGGCGCGAATCATAGACAGTAACAAGAGTCAGTTTCGTTGTACTTGTGTCGGCATTGTGCTTTTTGTATTTATTTCCGATGAATTTCTGTGTTTCATCGTCAATATGAAGGTCCAAGGGATACACTAAACCTGAGGTGAAGCATCGGAATCTAAAAATGGTCTCACAGGAAGGCTCAAATCATAGACAGTAAGAAGAGTCAGGCTTCTTGTACTTAAGTCGGCATTGTCCCTTTTGTACTTATTTCCAATGCCATTTCTGTGTTTGATCGTCAATATGAAGGTCCAAGGGATACAATAAACCTGAAGTGAAGCATCGGAATCTATAACTGGTCTCACAGGAAAGGCTCAAAGCACAGACAGGAAGAAGAGTCAGTCTTCTTTAACTTAAGTTGACATTGTGCCTTTTGTGTTTATTTCCGATGCAATAACTGTGTTTCATCGTCAAAATGAAGGTCCAACGGATACAGTAAACCTGAGGTGAAGCATCGGAATCTGAAACAGGCCTCACAGTAAGGCTCAAATCATAGACAGTAAGAAGAGTTTTTTTTCTTGTACTTAAAGCGGCATTGTGTCTTTAGTATTTATTTCCGATGCAATTTCTGTGTTTCAAAGTCAATATGAAAGTCCAAGGGATACAGTAAACCTCATGTGAAGCATCGGAATCTAAAACTGGCGTCACAGGAAAGGCTCAAATCACAGACAGTAAGAAGAGTCAGTCTTCTTGTTTTTAAGTAGGCATTGTGCCTTTTGTATTTATTTCCGATGCAATTTCTGTGTTTCATCGTCAATGTGAAGGTCCAATTGATACAGTAAACCTGAGGTGAAGCATCGTAATCTAAAACTGGTCTCACAGGAAAGGCTCAAATCACAGACAGTAAGAAGAGTCAGTCTTCTTTAACTTATGTCCGCATTGTGCCTTCTGTATTTAATTGCGTTGCAATTGTCTGTGTTACATCGTCAATATGAAGGTCCAAGGGATACAGTAAACCTGAGGTGAAGCATCGTAATCTTAAACTGGTCTCACAGGAAAGGCTCAAATCACAGACAGTAAGAAGAGTCGGTCTTCTTTAACTTATGTCCGCATTGAGCCTTTTGTATTTACTTCCGTTGCAATTGTCTGTATTTCTTCGTCAATATGAAGGTCCAAGGGATACAGTAAACCTGAGATGACGCATCGGAATGTAATACTGGCCTCACAGGAAAGGCTCAAATCATAGACAGTAAGAAGAGTTTTTCTTCTTGTACTTAAAGTGGCATTGTGCCTTTTGTGTTTATTTCTGATGCAATTTCTGTGTTTCATCGTCAATATGATGGTCCAAGGGATACACTAAACCTGATGTGAAGCATCGGAATCTAAAACTGGCCTCACAGGAGTGGCTCAAATCTTAGACAGTAAGAACAGTCAGTCTTCTTTAACTTAAGTCGGCATTGTGCCATTTGTATTTAATGCGGATGCAATTTCTGTGTTTCATCGTCAATATGTAGGTCCAACGGATACAATAAAAATGATGTGAAGCATCGGAATCAAAAACTGGTCTCACAGGAATGGCACAAATCACAGACAGGAAGAAGAGTCAGTCTTCTTTAACTTAAGTCGGCATTGTGCCTTTTGTATTTAATTCCGATGCAATTTCTGTGTTTCATCGTCTATATGAAGGTCCAAGGGATACAGTAAACCTGATGTGAAGCATCGGAATGTAAAACTGGCCTCACAGGAAAGGCTTGAATAATAGACAGTAAGAAGAGTTAGTCTTCTTGTATTTAAGAAGGCATTGTGCCTTTTGTATTTATTTCCAATGCAATTTTTGTGGTTTATCGTCAATATGGAGGTCCCAGGGACACAATAAACCTGAAGTGAGGCATCGGAATCTATAACTGGTCTCACAGGAAAGGCTCGAAACACAGACAGGAAGAAGAGTCAGTCTTCTTTAACTTAACTTGACATTGTGCCTTTTGTGTTTATTTCCGATGAAATTTCTGTGTTTCATCGTCAATATGAAGGTCCAAGGGATACAGTAAACCTGAAGTGAAGCATCGGAATCTAAAACTGGTCTCACAGGAAAGGCTCAATTCACAGACAGTAAGAAGAGTTAGTCTTCTTTAACTTAAGTCGGCATTGTGCCTTTTGTATATAATTCTGTCGCAATTGTCTGTGTTTCATTGTTAATATGACGGTCCAAGAGATACGGTAAACCTGAGGTGAAGTATCGGAATCTAATACTGGCCTCACAGGAAGGGCTCAAGTCATAGACAGTAAGAAGAGTTTGTCTTCTTTAACTTAAGTCGCCATGGTGCATTTTTTGTTTAATTTCGTTGCAATTGATTGTGTTTCAACGTCAATATGAAGGTCCAAGGGATCCTGAAAACCTGAAGTGAAGCATCGGAAATGTAAAACTGGTCTCACAGCAAAGGCTCAAATCACGGACAGTAAGAAAAGTCAGTCTTCATAAACTTAAGTCCCCATTGTGCCTTTTGTATTTATTTCGGATGGAATATATGTGTTTCATCGTCAATATGAAGGCCCAAGGGATAAAGTAAACCTGAAGTGAAGCATCGGAATCTAAAACTGGTCTCTCAGCAAAGTCTCAAATCCCAGACAGTAAGAAGAGTCTGTCTTCTTAAACTTAAGTCGACATTGTGCCTTTTGTATTTAATTCCGATGCAATATCTGTGTTTCATCGTCAATATGAGGGCCCAAGGGAAACAGTAAACCTGAGGTGAAGCACCGGAATCTAAAAGTGGCCTCACAGGAAAGGCGCAAATCGTAGACAGTAAGAAGAGTCAGTCGTCTTTTACTTAAGTCGGCATTTAGATTTTTGTATTTATTTCCGATGCAATCTCTGTGTTTCATCGTCAATATGAAAGTCCAAGGGATACAGTAAACCTGATGTCAAGCATCGGAAACAAAAACTGGCCTCACAGAAAAGGCTCAAATCATAGAGAGTAAGAAGAGTCAGTCTTCTGGTATTTAAGTAGGCATTGTGCCTTTTGTATTTTTTTCCGATTCAATTTCTGCGTTTCATCGACAACATGAAGGTCCACGGGATACAGTAAACCTGAGGTAATGCATCGGAATCTAAAACTGGCCTCACAGGAAAGGCTCAAATCGTAGACAGTAAGAAGAGTCAGTCTTCTTGTACTTAAGTCGGCATTGTGACTTTTGTATTTAATTCCGATGCTATTTTTGTATTTCAGCGTGACTATGAAGGAACAAGGGATACAGTGAACCTGAAGTGAAACATCAGAATCTAAAACTATTTTCACAGGAAAGGCTCAAAACATAGACAGTAAGAAAAGACGGTCTTCTTGTACTTAAGTCGGCATTGTGCATTTTGTATTTATTTCCGAAGGAATTTCAGTGTTTCATCGTCAATATGAAGGCGCAAGGGATACAGTAAACCTGAAGTGTAGCATCGGAAACTAAAACTGGTCTCACAGGAAAAGCACAAATCACAGACAGCAAGAAGAGTCAGTTTTGTTGTACTTAAGTCGGCATTGTGCCTTTTGTATTTATTTCTGATGAATTTCTGTGTTTCATTGTCAATATGAAGGTCCAAGGGGTACAGTAAACCTGAGGTGAAGCATCGGAATCTAAAACTAACCTCACAGGAAAGACTCGAATCATAGACAGTAAGAGGAGTCAGTCTTCTTGTATTTAAGCAGGCATTGTGCGTTTAGTATTTATTTCCGATGCAATTTCTGTGTTTCATCGTCAATATGAAGGTCCAAGGGATACAGTAAACCTGAGGTGAAGCATCGGAATCTAAAACAGGCCTCACAGGAAAGGCTCAAATCATAGACAGTAAGAAGAGTTTTTCTTCTTGTACTTAAAGCAGCATTGTGTCTTTAGTATTTATTTCCGATGCAATTTCTGTGTTTCAGAGTCAATATGAAGGTCCAACGGATACAGTAAACCTGATGTGAAGCATCGGAATCTAAAACTGGCGTCAAAGGAAAGGCTCAAATCATAGACAGTAAGAAGAGTCAGTCTTCTTGTATTTAAGTAGGCATTGTGCCTTTTGTACTGACACATGAACGGCTAAAGATTTTAAACAGTGCCATATCCCATTTCGGTCTTCAGAATGTGTGGACTCAGGATGGCAGAGTAATCATTAAGACAGCAGCTGGAAAGAAGACAGTCACAAACATGACAGAACTGAATAGTATTAAGTGAAGCTACTCGAGCCAAAAGTGCAAACTTAACACCATTTGCAATTGTAACAGCCCCAATACTCAGATATAGTCTTGTAATTGTATTAATTTTTTAATTATACCCATATTTGTACCTTCAACTAATTGTTTTTGTAACTGTATTAACTTTTCACTATTTTTTTGTGTCTGTAGCTCTAACCATTACTTAATTTTAGTTACTGCTAATTCTTTTTTTCATTTTCTCAGTTTATTCTCTTCGATTCTGAAATAGTTCTATTGCAATTATTAGTCTCTCCTTTAGTTCATTAATCACCCATCTCTTCGGTTTAAATTGTTCATAACAAAAATCACTATCAGTATCACTTTAGCAAATTTCAATCTAATTGTAGCTTCCTACGATAATCACTACCAGTATCACTTTAGTAAATTTCAATTTAATTCTAGCTTCCTACGATAATCTATTAATTACTAAGCTTACTTCTCTCTGCTGGCAGCATCGGCCTCTTAAATCACCCCCTTCTCCCTTATTTCCACCCTAAGCTGTTTCAAATACGCTAATTACATTTCTCCTCGTACGACAGAGGATACACAGTGACACACAGCCGTCACTATTTTGGTCATATTCTCCTTGCACAGAATACCACTAATCCATTTTCTATACTCCCGCAACCTCAGGAAATCTTTAGCAGGCGCCTTTCTTTCGGCACTCGCGGTGTCAGAAACAGGGCGTGCAAAATCTTGGACACCCCTGTGGTATGTCACTTGGCGGAAGCAGCGGCCAGTGCCCCTCGCGGCAGGTAGTGCCTAACAAAGGGACAAACCAGTCTGCCACCCTACTCCAGGCAGCTCGGCAGAACTCGTCAGAGCTTTTAGCAGCTCACTGCAACGTCCAGTCTTTACCTGCGCATTACGAAGAACTTAGCCTCCTCTTCAACCAACTAAACTACCACGTAATCCTCTTATCCGAAACGTGGTTGAAACCACACATATCCTCTGCATCTTTTCATCTCCCAGGGTACACATTTCTTAGGGCAGACAGATCAAAAAAGCGAGGTGGCGGGGTCGGCGCGTATATACGAACAGATCTCAAAGCGAAAGTCTTATGTACGTCAAATCCTGCTGAAGAAAAAGAGGCTGAATTCATGTTCATTGAAATAAATATACAAAGTCGGAAATTCTTGACTGGCGTCGTGTACAAGCCGCCAAAGATAAGCTCAATGAGTTCTTTCCAGTCGGAATTACATTCACTTCAGTGTCAATACGAACATGTCATCGTAATGGGTGACTTGAACATAGACCTGCTAAGAGACACTCCCTCCGCAATAAACCTAAGAAGACTGTTTAGTTGCAATAGCATGAACATTCTTCCATTACAACCTACACACCATACAGCGCACAGTCATACTCTTATAGACGTAATCGCAACGAAACAGACTGACAAAGTAAGAGATGTTGGTCAAACATCGGCCCCTGGCCTCTCAGCACATGATGTAATATTCCTGGCCTACTCTGTGCAGCCCCCAAGGATCAAATCGCGTTACATAACTTGTAGGAACATGAAACGTATTGACCTTGACGCTCTAACAGCCGATTGCTCAGAAATCCTGTGGCATCAAATAATCAGAAAACCCACAATCGACGGCAAAATTAATGACCTTGGTGATAAACTCACTGCCCTCTATGACAAACATGCACCTGTGCGCACAATCCGTGTAAGAAAATCTCCTGCTCCATGGCTGACAGCTGAATTACGTCAAATGATGACTAATAGGGATGCTGCCCACAGGCGTTTCAAGGCAGATCCGAAACCCGAGCGTTTCGAAGAATACAGAAAGCTACGGAACAGAGTGAAACAATGCATTCGCAATGCTAAAATCAGGCACGCTCGCTCCCTTGTATGCAGCGATCTGACGCCCACGACTCTATGGAAGAATCTCCGTAGCTTGGGGGTCGGAAAGGCAAAATCGGAAACTACTTTTCATGTGTCTGCTAACGAATTAAATGAATTCTTCTCTGCACCTCTGAATACCAGCACAGCTGATAATTACCGTCCACAAGAATCCCCAAACAGGATAACTAACAACGATACCTTCCATCTAAAACATGTAACAACAAATACGGCAAGAAAAGCAATAATGAGAATCTCTTCTGATGCAGTAGGCAACGACAGTATCGGTATAACCATGATTAAGAATGTTGCCGATATCTTAGTACCTGTCTTAACTGACATATTTAATTTTTCCCTCGTGAACGGAATATATCCTACTGCATGGAAAAGAAGCCTAATTCGACCCATCCCTAAGATCGAAAACCCGCAGCTGCCTAGTGATTACCGACCAATTAGCATACTGCCTGCTGTTTCCAAAGCACTTGAATATATTGTTCATGACCAAATCACTGAACACTTGCATGAATTCAGCCTATATGACAAATTTCAATCCGGTTTCCGTAAACATCACAGCACAAACACTGCTCTAATTAAAGTAACTGATGACCTGAAATATGCCATCGACAATCGAAAGGCAACAATATTGACGCTACTGGACTTCAGCAAAGCTTTTGACACTGTTAACTTTGACATATTGCTCAGAAAAATGCAACAGCTTAATTTCTCTGATAGTGCAATGAGATGGTTTGAAAGCTACTTAAAAGACAGACAGCAATGTGTTGTCTGCGTAAATGAAAAATCTTCCTGGAAACATGTTTCCTCGGGAGTGCCACAAGGATCAGTCTTAGGACCACTTTTGTTTTCTTTATATGTCAACGATATTTCGTCGGTTCTGTCCTCCTGTAAATATCATTTCTATGCCGACGACCTCCAGCTCTATCTAAGCGTCAGACCTGAAGATGTAAACACTGCAATCGCTCAGATGAATGATGATCTGTCTTCAGTAGTGAGATGGGCGAAAAACCTGGGGCTTAAACTAAATGCAAAAAAGACGCAAGTAATCTTAATAGCCCATCAGAAATTAATAAGTTCAGATTTTCGCGAACGGCTACCTCCTATTCTGCTCGACGGTACTCCAATACCATATCAGAAAACAGTGAAGAACTTGGGTGTAACTTTGGATGAGCATCTCAACTGGGCGGAGAATACAGTCGCAGTGTGCCGAAAGACGTCTGCTTGTCTCTATGCTCTCAAAAAGTTTCGGAACATATTTCCACAGGACTTGAAACGCCAGCTCGTGCAAGCACTCGTTCTACCGAACCTCCACTATTGTGATGTGATTCAACAAGGCATGAGTAGTGAAAACAAAAGACGGCTAGAGCTAACCATGAATGCCTGTGTGCGTTACACCTGCAACATTCGCCGATATGATCATGTTAGTGCTTCATACTCCGAGCTAGGGTGGCTGCGGCCGGACAAATTGCGTGACTACCACACTCTATGTCTACTCCACCGACTCCTCATCGCGCAAGCACCCCAGTACCTTGCTTCAGAGATTAAAAACCTGTCATGTCATCATAATCGAAACACGAGGTCACTCTTATTTGGTATCCTAACTGTGCCCACTCACAAAACAAAAACTTTTGCAAACTCCTTCTCAGTTGCCGCTGTCCGCCTATGGAACAAACTGCCCCTTACCTTGCGCAAAATTCGATCTCCTGCTGCTTTTAAGAAGAAGTTGAAGCATTTCCTGCTATCATCCTCACAAAGTTCTCCACAAAATTAATGTACAAGGACAATCCCCTCATCTGTCAAATAGCAAAGCTAGCGTCTCCTATCTTGCTCCTGAGATGCCTTCCTCTTCATCTTTCTCTATTAGCCACGCAATCTTCTTTTCCTTTATATTTCCTTAATTATGTTTCATCATGTCTCTATTCTTCTCCTCCCTTCACCATGAGTCTCCCTCATACTCCGTGCTGCCGGCACTCCTATCTAAAATCTGTCTCTTCAATAATGTCTAATTATAACAGTACTTGTGACCTAAGAATATAAACTCTATATGTATGTATTTTTCCAGGTGTACCTTTCAAATTGTTTATTTCACTTTTTGTACTAGATGTAGTTTAACATGCCTAATAAAACATATGAATGTAAAATAAGTAGAATGCCTGGTTAGATGTAAGAGAGGGCCTGATGGCCCTAATCTTGCCAGGTTAAACAAATCAATAAATAAAAAAAATAAATAAATAAATATGAAGGTCCAAGGGATACACTAAACCTGATGTGAAGCATCGGAATCTAAAACTGGCCTCACAGGAAAGGCTCAAATCATAGACAGTAAGAAGGGTTAGTCTTCTTGTATTTAAGTAGGCATTGTGCCCTTTGCATTTATTTCCGATGCAATTTCTGTGTTTCATCGTCAATATGAAGGGCCAAGGGATACAGTAAACCTAATGTGAAGCATCGGAATCTAAAACTGGCCTCACAGGAAAGGCTCAAATCATACACAGTAAAATGAGTCAGTCTTCTTGTATTTGAGTAGGCATTGTGCCTTTTGTATTTATTTCCGATGCAATTTCTGTGTTTCATCGTCAATATAAAGTTCCAAGGGATACAGTAAACCTGAGGTGAAGCATCGTAAACTAAAACTGGTCTCACAGGAAAGGCCCAAATCACAGACAGTAAGAAGGGTCAGCCTTCTATAACTTATGTCCGCATTGTGCCTTTTGTATTTAATTCCGTTGCAATTGTCTGTATTTCATCGTCAATATGAAGGTCCAAGGGATACAGTAAACCTGAGGTGAAGCATCGGAATGTAATACTTGCCTCACAAGAAAGGCTCAAATCATAGACAGTAAGAAGAGTCAGTCTTCTTGTATTTAAGTAGGCATTGTGCTTTTTGTATTTATTTCCGATGCAATTTCTGTGTTTCATCGTCAATATGAAGGTCCAAGAGATACAGTAAACCTGAGGTGAAGCATCCGAATCTAAAAATGGCCTCACAGGAAAGGCTGAATCATAGACAGTAAGAAGAGTCATTCTTCTTGTATGTAAGTAGGCATTGTGCCTCTTGTATTTATTTCCGGCACAATTTCAATGTTTCATCGTCAATATGAAGGTCCAAGGGATACAGTAAACCTGAGGTGAAGCATCGGAATCTAAGACTGGCCTCACAGGAAAGGCTCTAATCATAGACAGTAAGAAGAGACAGTCTTCTTTAACTTAAGTCGGCATTGTGCCTTTTGTATTTAATTGCGATGCAATTTCTGTGTTTCATCGTCAATATGTAGGTCCAAGGGATACAATAAACCTGAAGTGAAGCATCGGAATCAAAAACTGGTCTCACAGGAAATGCTCAAATCACAGACAGAAAGAAGAGTTAGTCTTCTTTAACTTGAGTCGGCATTGTGCATTTTGTATTTAATTCCGTTGCAATTGATTGTGTTTCAACGTCAATATGAAGGACCAAGGGATACAGTAAACATGAGGTGAAGCATCGGAATCTATCATTGGCCTCACAGGAAAGGCTCAAATAATAGACAGTTAGAAGATTCAGTTATCTTGTATGTAAGTAGGCATTGAGCCTCTTGTATTTATTTCCGGTGTTATTTCAGTGTTACATCTTCAATATGAAGGTCCAAGGGATACACTAAACCTGATGTGAAGCATCGGAACTTGAAGATAAGTATCGGAACTAAAACTGGCCTCACAGGACCATAGACCGTAAGAAGAGTCAGTTCTCTTGTACTTAAGTCGGCATTGAGCCTATTGCATTTATTTCCGATGCAATTTCTGTGTTTCACCTTCAATATGAAGGTCCAAGGGATACAGTAATTCTGAGGTGAAGCATCGGATTCTAAAATTGGTCTCACAGGAAAGGATCAAATCACAGACCGTAAGAAGAGACAGGCTTCTTGTACTTAAGTCGGCATTGTGCCTTTTTTTTTATTTCCGATGCAATTTCTTTGTTTCATCGTCAATATGAAGGTCCAAGGGATTCAGTAAACCTGAATAGAAGCATCGGAATCTAAAACCGGCCTCACAGGAAAGGCTCAAATCGTAGACAGTAAGAAGAGTCAGTCTTCTTGTGCTGATGTCGGCATTGTGCCATTTGTATTTATTTCTGATGCAATTTCTTTGTTTCATCGTCAATACGAAAGTCCAAGGGATACAGTGAACCTGAGGTGAAGCATCGGAATCTAATACTGTCCTCACAGGAAAGGCTCAAATCATAGACAGTAAGAAGAGTCAGTCTTCTTGTACTTATGTCGGCATTGTGCCTCTTGTATTTATTTCCGATGCAATTTCAGTGTTTCGTCGACAACATGTAGGTCCAAGGGATACAGTAAACCTGAAGTGAAGCATCGGAATCTAAAACTGGTCTCACTGTAACGGCTCAAATCATAGACAGTAAAAAGAATCAGTCTTCTTATACTTAAGTCGGCATTGTGCCTTTTGTATTTATTTCAAATGCAGTTTCTGTGTTTCATCTTCAATAAGAAGGTCCAAGGGATACAGTAAACCTGAAGTAAAGCAACGGAATGTAAAACTGGTCTCACAGGACAGGCTCAAATAATAGACAGTAGGAAGAGTCAGTCTTCTTGTACTTAAGTCGGCATTGTGCCTTTTGCATTTATCGCCGATGCACTTTCTGTGTTTCATTGTCGATATGAAGGTCCAAGGGATACGATAAACCAGAAGTGAAGCATCAGAATCTAAAACTGGTCTCACAGCAAAAGACTCAAATCACAGATCACAGATAGGAAGAAGAGTCAGTCACTTTAACTGAAGTCGGCATTATGCCTTTTGTATTTATTTCCGATGCAATTTCTGTGTTTCATTGTCAATATGAAGGTCCAAGGGATAGAGTAAACCTGAGGTGAAGCATCGGAATCTAATACTGGTCTCACTGGAAAGGCTCAAATCATAGACAGTAAGAACAGTCTGTCCTCATGTACTTAAGTCGGCATTGTGACTTTTGTATTTATTTCAGATACAATTTCTGTGTTTCATCGTCAATATGAAGGTCCAAGTAATCCAGTGATCCTGAAGTGAAGCATCTGAATTTAAAACTGGTATCACAGCCGAGGCTCAAATCATAGACAGTGAGAAGATTCAGTCTTCCTGTACTTAAGTCGGCATTGTGTCTTTTGTATTTATTTCCGATGCAATTTCTGTGTTTCATCGTCAATATCAAGGTCCAAGGGATACAGTGAACCTGAGGTCAAGCATCGGAATGTAAAACTGTCCTCACAAGAAAGGCTCAAATCATAGACCGTAAGAAGAGTCAGTTTTGTTGTACTTAAGTCGGCATTGTGCCCTTTGTATTTATTTCCGATGCAATTCCTGTGTTTCATCGTCAATATGAAGGTCCAAGGGATACCGTCATCCTGAGGTGAAGTAGGTGAAGTATCGGAATCTAATACTGGCCTCACAGGAGAGGCTCAAATCGTAGCCAGTAAGAAGAGTCAGTCTTCTTGTTCTTAAGTCGGCATTGTGCCTTTTGTATTTTATTCCGACGCAATTTCTGTGTTTCATCGTCGATATGAAGGTCCAAGGGATACAGTAAACCTGAGGTGAAGCATCGGAATCTAAAGCTGGTCTCACAGGAAAGGCTCAAATCATAGACATTAAGAAGAATCAGTCTTCTGTAACTTAAGTCGGCATTGTACCTTTAGTATTTAATTCCGATACAATTTCTGTGTTTCATCGTCAATATGAAGGTCCAAAGTATACAGTAAACCTGAAGTGAAGCATCGGAATCTAAAACTGGCCTCACAGGAAAGGCTCAAATCATAGACAGTAAGAAGAGTCAGTCTTCTTGTTTTTAGGTCGGCATTGTTCCTTTTGTATTAATTTCCCTTGCAATTTCTCTGTTTCTTCGTCAACATGAAGGCCCAAGGGATACAGTAAAGCTGAAGTGAAGCATCGGAATCTAAAACTGGCCTCACAGGAAAGGCTCAAATCATTGACACTAAGATGAGTTTTTCATCTTGTACTTAAAGCGGCTTTGTGCCTTTAGTATTTATTTCCGATGCAATTTCTGTGTTTCAAAGTCGATATGAAGGCCCAAGGGATATAGTAAACCTGAAGTGAAGCATCAGAATCTAAAACTGGTCTCACAGGAAATGCTCAAATCACAGACAATAAGAAGAGTTAGTCTTCTTTAACTTAAGTCGGCATTGTGACTTTTGTATTTAATTCCGTAGCAATTGTTTGTGTTTCATTGTCAATATGAAGGTCCTGGAGATACAGTAAACCTGAGGTGAAGCATCGGAATCTAATACTGGCCTCACAGGAAAGGCTCAAGTCATAGACAGTAAGAAGAGTTAGTCTTCTTTAACATAAGTCGCCATTGTGCATTTTTTATTTAATTCCGTTGCAATTGATTGTGTTTCAACGTCAATATGAAGGTCCAGGGGATACAGTAAACCTGAAGTGAAGCATCGGAATCTAAAACTGGTCTCACAGCAAAGGCTCAAATCACAGACAGTGACAAAAGTCAGTCTTCTTAAATTTAAGTCCACATTGTGCCTTTTGTATTTATTTCCGATGGAATTTATGTGTTTCATCGTCAATATGAAGGCCCAAGGGATAAAGTAAACCTGAAGTGAAGCATCGGAATCTAAAACGGGTCTCACAGCCAAGGCTCAAATCACAGACAGTAAGAAGAGTCAGTCTTCTTCAACTTAATTCGACACTGTGCCTTTTGTATTTGTTTCCGATGCAATTTCTCTGTTTCATCGTCAACATGAAGGCTCAAGGGATACAGTAAACCTGAGGTGAAGCATCGGATTCTAAAACTGGCCTCACAGGAAAGGCTCAAATCATAGACAGTAAGAAGAGTCAGCCTTCTTGTACTTAAGTCGGCATTGTGCGTTTTGTATTTTTTTCCGATGCCATTTCTGTGTTTCATCGTCAATATGAAGGTCCAAGTGAAACAGTAAACCTGAGGTGATGCATCGGAATCTAAAACTGGTCTTACAGGAAAGGCTCAAATCATAGAATGTAAAAAGAATTAGTCCTCTTGTACTTAAGTTGGCATTGTGCATTTTGTATTTAATTCCGTTGCAATTGATTGTGTTTCAACGCCAATATGAAGGTCCAAGGGATACAGTAAACCTGAGGTGAAGCATCAAAATCTATGATTGGCCTCACAGCAAAGGCGCAAATCACAGACAGTAAGAAGAGTCAGTCTTCTTTAACTTAAGTTGACATTGTGCCTTTTGTGTTTATTTCCGATACAATAACTGTGATTCATCGTCAAAATGAAGGTCCAATGGATACAGTAAACCTGAGGTGAAGCATCGTAATCTAAAACTGGTCTCACAGGAAAGGCTCAAATCACAGACAGTAAGAAGAGTCAGTCTTCTTTAACTTATGTCCGCATTGTGCCTTTTGTATTTACTTCCGTTGCAATTGTCTGTATTTCTTCGTCAATATGAAGGTCCAAGGGATACAGTAAACCTGAGGTGAAGCATCGGAATGTAATACTGGCCTCACAGGAAAAGCTCAAATCATAGACAGTAAGAAGAGTCAGTTTTTTTGTACTTAAGTCGGCATTGTGCCTTTTGTATTTACTTCCGATGAATTTTTGTGTTTCATCGTCAATGTGAAGGCCCATAGGATACAGTAAAAATGAGGTGAAGCATCGGAATCTAAAACTGGTGTCACAGGAAAGACTCGAATCATAGACAGTAAGAAGAGTCAGAGTTCTTGTATTTAAGTAGGCATTGTGCCTTTTGCATTTATTTCCGTTGCAATTTCTGTGTTTCATCGTCAATATGAAGGTCCAAGGGATACAGTAAACCTGAGGTGAAGCATCGGAATCTAAAAATGGCCTCACAAGAAAGGCTCAAATCATAGACAGTAAGAAGAGTCAGCCTTCTTGTACTTAAGTCGGCATTGTGCCTTTTGTATTTCTTTCCGATGCCATTTCTGTGTTTGATCGTCAATATGATGGTCCAAGGGATACAGTAAACCTGAGGTGAAGCATCGAAATCTAAAACTGGTCTCACAGGAAAGGTTCAAATCATAGACAGTAAGAACAGTCAGTCTTATATAACTTAAGACGGCATTGTGCCTTTTGTATTTAATACGGATGCAATTTCTGTGTTTCATCGGCAATACGATGGTCCAAGGGATACAATAAACCTGAAGTGAAGCATCGGAATCTGTAACTGGTCTCACAGGAAAGGCTCAAAACACAGACAGGAAGAAGAGTCGGTCTTCTTTAACTTAAGTTGACATTGTGCCTTTTGTGTTTATTTCCGATGCAATATCCGTGCTTCATCGTCAATATGAAGGTCCAAGGGATACAGTAAACCTGAGGTGAAGCATCGGAATCTAAAACAGGCCTCTCAGGAAAGGCTCAAATCATAGACAGTAAGAAGAGTTTTTCTTCTTGTACTTACAGCGGCATTGTGCCTTTAGTAATTATTTCCGATGCAATTTCTGTGTTTCAAAGTCAATATGAAAGCCCAAAGGATACAGTAAACCTGAAGTGAAGTATCGGAATCTAAAACTGGCCTCACAGGAGTGGCTCAAATCTTAGACAGTAAGAACAGTCAGTCTTCTTTAACTTAAGTCGGCATTGTGCCATTTGTATTTAATGCGGATGCAATTTCTGTGTTTCATCGTCAATATGTAGGTCCAACGGATACAATAAAAATGATGTGAGGCATCGGAATCAAAAACTGGTCTCACAGGAAAGGCACAAATCACAGACAGTAAGAAGAGTCAGTCTTCTTTAACTTAAGTCGGCATTGTGCTTTTTATATTTAATTCCGATGCAATTTCTGTGTTTCATCGTCAATATGAAGGTCCAAGGGATACAGTAAACCTGATGTGAAGCATCGGAATGTAAAACTGACCTCACAGGAAAGGCTTGAATCATAGACAGTAAGAAGAGTTAGTCTTCTTGTATTTAAGTAGGCATTGTGCTTTTTGTATTTATTTCCGATGCAATTTTTGTGGTTTATCGTCAATATGGAGGTCCAAGGGACACAATAAACCTGAATTGAAGCATCGGAATCTAAAACTGGTCTCACAGGAAAGGCTCAAATCACAGACAGTAAGAAGAGTCAGTCTTCTTAAACTTAAGTCGACATTGTGCCTTTTGTATTTAATTCTGTAGCAATTGTCTGTGTTTCATTGTCAATATGACGGTCCAAGAGATACGGTAAACCTTAGGTGAAGCATCGGAATCTAGTACTGGCCTCACAGGAAGGGCTCAAGTCATAGACAGTAAGATGAGTTAGTCTTCTTTAACTTAAGTCGCCATTGTGCATTTTTTATTTAATTCCGTTGCAATTGATTGTGTTTCAACGTCAATATGAAGGTCCAAGGGATCCTGTAAACCTGAAGTGAAGCATCGGAATCTAAAACTGGTCTCACAGCAAAGGCTCAAATCACAGACAGTAAGAAGAGTCAGTCTTCTTAAACTTAAGTCGACATTGTGCCTTTTGTATTTAATTCCGATGCAATTTCTGTGTTTCATCGTCAATATGAAGGCCCAAGGGAAACACTAAACCTGAGGTGAAGCATCGGAATCTAAAAGTGGCCTCACAGGAAAGGCGCAAATCGTAGACAGTAAGAAGAGTCAGTCTTCTTTTACTTAAGTCGGCATTTTGATTTTTGTATTTATTTCCGATGCAATCTCTGTGTTTCATCGTCAATATGAAAGTCCAAGGGATACAGTAAACCTGATGTCAAGCATCGGAAACAAAAACTGGCCTCACAGGAAAGGCTCAAATCATAGAGAGTAAGAGGAGTCAGTCTCCTTGTATTAAAGTAGGCATTGTGCCTTTTGTATTTTTTTCCGATTCAATTTCTGCGTTTCATCGACAACATGAAGGTCCACGGGATACAGTAAACCTGAGGTAATGCATCGGAATCTAAAACTGGCCTCACAGGAAAGGCTCAAATCATAGACGGTAAGAAGAGTCAGTCTTCTTGTACTTAAGTCGGCATTGTGCCCTTTGTATTTACTTCCGATGCCGTGTCTGTGTTTCATCGACAATATGAAGGTCCAATGGATACAGTAAACCTGAGGTGAAGCACCGGAATCTAAAACTGGTCTCACAGGAAAGGCTCAAAGCATAGACAGCAAGAAGAGTCAGTCTTCTTGTACTTAAGTCGGCATTGTGACTTTTGTATTTACTTCCGATGCTATTTCTGTATTTCAGCGTGACTATGAAGGAACAAGGGATACAGTAAACCTGAAGTGAAGCATCAGAATCTAAAACTGTTTTCACAGGAAAAGCTCAAAACATAGACAGTAAGAAAAGACGGTCTTCTTGTACTTAAGTCGGCATTGTGCATTTTGTATATATTTCCGATGGAATTTCTGTGTTTCATCGTCAATATGAAGGCGCAAGGGATACAGTAAACCTTAGGTGAAGCATCGGAATCTAATACTGGCCTCACGGGAAAGGCTGAAATCTTAGACAGTAAGAACAGTCAGTCTTCTTTTACTTAAGTCGGCATTGTGCCATTTGTATTTAATGATGATGCAAATTCTGTGTTTCATCGTCAATATGTAGGTCCAAGGGATACAATAAAAATGAAGTTAAGCATCGGAATCAAAAACTGGTCTCACAGGAAAGCCACAAATCACAGACAGTAAGAAGAGTCAGTCTTCTTTAACTTAAGTCGGCATTGTGCCTTTTGTATTTAATTCCGATGCAATTTCTGTGTTTCATCGTCAATATGAATGTCCAAGGGATTCAGTAAACCTGATGTGAAGCATCGGAATCTAAAACTGGCCTCACAGGAAAGGCTTGAATCATAAACAGTAAGAAGAGTTAGTCTTCTTGTATTTAAGTAGGCATTGTGCCTTTTGTATTTATTTCCGATGCAATTTTTGTGGTTTATCGTCAATATGGAGGTCCAAGGGACACAATAAACCTGAAGTGAAGCATCGGAATCTATAACTGGTCTCACAGGAAAGGCTCGAAACACAGACAGGAAGAAGAGTCAGTCTTCTTTAACTTAACTTGACATTGTGCCTTTTGTCTTTATTTCCGATGCAATTTCTGTGTTTCATCGTCAATATGAAAGTCCAAGGGATACAGTAAACGTGAGCTGAAGCATCCGAATCTAAAACTGGCCTCACAGGAAAGGCTCAAATCATTGACACTAAGAAGAGTTTTTCTTCTTGTACTTATAGCGGCTTTGTGCCTTTAGTATTTATTTCCGATGCAATTTCTGTGTTTCAAAGTCAATATGAAGGCCCAAGGAATATAGTAAACTTGAAGTGAAGCATCGGAATCTAAAACTGGTCTCACAGGAAAGGCTCAAATCACAGACAGTAAGAAGAGTTAGTCTTCTTTAACTTAAGTCGGCATTGTGCCTTTTGTATATAATTCTGTAGCAATTGTCTGTGTTTCATTGTCAATATGACGGTCCAAGAGATACGGTAAACCTGAGGTGAAGCATCGGAATCTAATACTGGCCTCACAGGAAGGGCTCAAGTCATAGACAGTAAGAAGAGTTAGTCTTCTTTAACTTAAGTCGCCATTGTGCATTTTTTATTTAATTCCGTTGCAATTGATTGTGTTTCAACGTCAATATGAAGGTCCATGGGATCCTTTAAACCTGAAGTGAAGCATCGGAATCTAAAACTGGTCTCACAGCAAAGGCTCAAATCACAGACAGTAAGAAAAGTCAGTCTTCTTAAACTTAAGTCCACATTGTACCTTTTTTATTTATTTCGGATGGAATATATGTGTTTCATCGTCAATATGAAGGCCCAAGGGGTAAAGTAAACCTGAAGTGAAGCATCGGAATCTAAAACTGGTCTCACAGCAAAGGCTCAAATCACAGACAGTAAGAAGAGCCAGTCTTCTAAAACTTAAGTCGACATTGTGCCTTTTGTATTTAATTCCGATGCAATTTCTGTGTTTCATCGTCAATATGAAGGCCTAAGGGAAACAGTAAACCTGAGGTGAAGCATCGGACTCTAAAAGTGGCCTCACAGGAAAGGCGCAAATCGTAGACAGTAAGAAGAGTCAGTCTTCTTTTACTTAAGTCGGCATTTTGATTTTTGTATTTATTTCCGATGCAATCTCTGTGTTTCATCGTCAATATGAAAGTCCAAGGGATACAGTAAACCTGATGTCAAACATCGGAGACAAAAACTGGCCTCACAGGAAAGGCTCAAATCATAGAGAGTAAGAAGAGTCAGTCTTCTTGTATTAAAGTAGGCATTGTGCCTTTTGTATTTTTTTCCGATTCAATTTCTGCCTTTCATCGGCAACATGAAGGTCCACGGGATACAGTAAATCTGAGGTAATGCATCGGAATCTAAACCTGGCCTCACAGGAAAGGCTCAAATCATAGACAGTAAGAAGAGTCAGTCTTCTTGTACTTAAGTCGGCATTGTGCCCTTTGTATTTACTTCCGATGCCGTGTCTGTGTTTCATCGACAATATGAAGGTCCAATGGATACAGTAAACCTGAGGTGAAGCACCGGAATCTAAAACTGGTCTCACAGGAAAGGCTCAAAGCATAGACAGCAAGAAGAGTCAGTCTTCTTGTACTTAAGTCGGCATTGTGACTTTTGTATTTACTTCCGATGCTATTTCTGTATTTCAGCGTGACTATGACGGAACAAGGGATACAGTAAACCTGAAGTGAAGCATCAGAATCTAAAACTGTTTTCACAGGAAAGGCTCAAAACATAGACAGTAAGAAAAGACGGTCTTCTTGTACTTAAGTCGGCATTGTGCATTTTGTATTTATTTCCGATGGAATTTCTGTGTTTCATCGTCAATATGAAGGCGCAAGGGATACAGTAAACCTGAGGTGAAGCATCGGAATCTAATACTGGCCTCACAGGAAAGGCTCAAATCTTAGACAGTAAGAACAGTCAGTCTTCTTTTACTTAAGTCGGCATTGTGCCATTTGTATTTAATGATGATGCAATTTCTGTGTTTCATCGTCAATATGTGGGTCCAAGGGATACAATAAAAATGAAGTGAAGCATCGGAATCAAAAACTGGTCTCACAGGAAAGGCACAAATCACAGACAGTAAGAAGAGTCAGTCTTCTTTAACTTAAGTCGGCATTGTGCCTTTTGTATTTAATTCCGATGCAATTTCTGTGTTTCATCGTCAATATGAAGGTCCAAGGGATACAGTAAACCTGATGTGAAGCATCGGAATCTAAAACTGGCCTCACAGGAAAGGCTTGAATCATAGACAGTAAGAAGAGTTAGTCTTCTTGTATTTAAGTAGGCATTGTGCCTTTTGTATTTATTTCCGATGCAATTTTTGTGGTTTATCGTCAATATGGAGGTCCAAGGGACACAATAAACCTGAAGTGAGGCATCGGAATCTATAACTGGTCTCACAGGAAAGGCTCGAAACACAGACAGGAAGAAGAGTCAGTCTTCTTTAACTTAACTTGACATTGTGCCTTTTGTCTTTATTTCCGATGCAATTTCTGTGTTTCATCGTCAATATGAAGGTCCAAGGGATACAGTAAACCTGAGCTGAAGCATCCGAATCTAAAACTGGCCTCACAGGAAAGGCTCAAATCATTGACACTAAGAAGAGTTTTTCTTCTTGTACTTAAAGCGGCTTTGTGCCTTTAGTATTTATTTCCGATGCAATTTCTGTGTTTCAAAGTCAATATGAAGGCCCAAGGGATATAGTAAACCTGAAGTGAAGCATCGGAATCTAAAACTGGTCTCACAGGAAATTCTCAAATCACAGACAGTAAGAAAACTCAGTCTTCTTAAACTTAAGTCCACATTGTGCCTTTTGTATTTATTCCGGATGGAATATATGTGTTTCATCGTCAATATGAAGGCCCAAGGGATAAAGTAAACCTGAAGTGAGGCATCGGAATCTAAAACTGGTCTCAATGCAAAGGCTCAAATCACAGACAGTAAGAAGAGTCAGTCTTCTTAAACTTAAGTCCACATTGTGCCTTTTGTATTTATTTCGGATGGAATATATGTGTTTCATCGTCAATATGAAGGCCCAAGGGATAAAGTAAACCTGAAGTGAAGCATCGGAATCTAAAACTGGTCTCAATGCAAAGGTTTAAATCACAGACAGTAAGAAGAGTCAGTCTTCTTAAACTTATGTCGACATTGTGCCTTTTGTATTTAATTCCGGTCCAATTTCTGTGTCTCATCGCCAATATGAAGGCCCAAGGGAAACAGTAAACCTGAGGTGAAGCATCGGAATCTAAAAGTGGCCTCACAGGAAAGGCGCAAATCGTAGACAGTAAGAAGAGTCAGTCTTCTTTTACTTAAGTCGGCATTTTGATTTTTGTATTTATTTCCGATGCAATCTCTGTGTTTCATCGTCAATATGAAAGTCCAAGGGATACAGTAAACCTGATGTCAAGCATCGGAAACTAAAACTGGCCTCACAGGAAAGGCTCAAATCATAGAGAGTAAGAAGAGTCAGGCTTCTTGTATTTAAGTAGGCATTGTGCTTTTTGTATTTTTTTCCGATTCAATTTTTGCGTTTCATCGACAACATGAAGGTCCACGGGATACAGTAAATCTGAGATAATGCATCGGAATCTAAAACTGGCCTCACAGGAAAGGCTCAAATCGTAGACAGTAAGAAGAGTCAGTCTTCTTGTACTTAAGTCGGCATTGTGCCTTTTGTATTTACTTCCGATGCCGTATCTGTGTTTCATCGTCAATATGAAGGTCCAATGGATACAGTAAACCTGAGGTGAAGCACCGGAATCTAAAACTGGTCTCACAGGAAAGGCTCAAAGCATGGACAGTAAGAAGAGTCAGTCTTCTTGTACTGAAGTCGGCATTGTGACTTTCGTATTTAATTCCGATGCTATTTCTGTATCTCAGCGTGACTATGAAGGAACAAGGGATACAGTAGACCTGAAGAGAAGCATCAGAATCTAAAACTGTTTTCACAGGAAAGGCTCAAAACATAGACAGTAAGAAAAGACGGTCTTCTTGTACTTAAGTCAGCATTGTGCATCTTGTATTTATTTCCGATGGAATTTCTGTGTTTCATCGTCAATATGAAGGCGCAAGGGATACAGTAAACCTGAAGTGTAGCATCGGAAACTAAAACTGGTCTCACAGGAAAAGCACAAATCACAGGCAGCAAGAAGAGTCAGTTTTGTTGTACTTAAGTCGGCATTGTGCCTTTTGTATTTATTTCTGATGAATTTCTGTGTTTCATTGTCAATATGAAGATCCAAGGGATACAGTAAACCTGAGGTGAAGCATCGGAATCTAAAAATGGCCTCACAGGAAAGGCTCAAATCATAGACAGTAAGAAGAGTCAGTCTTCTTGTACTTAAGTCGGCATTGTGCCTTTTGTACTTATTTCCGTTGCCATTTCTGTGTTCATTCGTCAATATGAAGGTCCAAGGGAAACAATAAACCTGAAGTGAAGCATCGGAATCTATAACTGGTCTCACAGGAAAGGCTGAAAACACAGACAGGAAGAAGAGTCAGTCTTCTAAAACTTAAGTTGTCATTGTGCCTTTTGTGTTTATTTCCGATGCAATATTTGTGTTTCGTCGTCAATATGAAGGTCCAAGGGATACAGTAAACCTGAGGTGAAGCATCGGAATCTAAAACAGGCCTCACAGGAAAGGCTCAAATCATAGACAGTAAGAAGAGTGTTTCTTCTTGTACTTAAAGCGGCATTGTGTCTTTAGTATTTATTTCCGATGCAATTTCTGTGTTTCAGAGTCAATATGAAGGTCCAACGGATACAGTAAACCTGATGTGAAGCATCGGAATCTAAAACTGGCGTCAAAGGAAAGGCTCAAATCATAGACAGTAAGAAGAGTCAGTCTTCTTGTATTTAAGTAGGCATTGTGCCATTTGTATTTATTTCCGATGCAATTTCTGTGTTTCATTGTCAATATGAAGGTCCAAGGGATACAGTAAACCTGAGGTGAAGCATCGCAATCTAAAACTGGTCTCACAGGAAAGGCTCAAATCACAGACAGTAAGAAGAGTCAGTCTTCTTTAACTTATGTCCGCATTGTGCCTTTTGTATTTAATTCCGTTGCAATTGTCTGTGTCTCATCGCCAAATGAAGGTCCAAGGGATACCGTAAACCTGAGGTCAAGCATCGTAATCTAAAACTGGTCTCACAGGAAAGGCTCAAATCACAGTCAGTAAGAAGAGTCAGTCTTCTTTAACTTATGTCCGCATTGTGCCTTTTGTATTTAATTCCGTTGCAATTGTCTGTATTTCATCGTCAATATGAAGGTCCAAGGGATACAGTAAACCTGAGGTGAAGCATCGGAATGTAATACTGGCCTCACAGAAAAGACTCGAATCATAGACAGTAAGAAGAGTTAGTCTTCTTGTATTTAAGTTGGCATTGTGCCTTTTGTATTTATTTCCGATGCAATTTCTGTGTTTCATCGTGAATATGAAGTTCCAATGGATACAGTAAACCTGAGGTGAAGCATCGTAAACTAAAACTGGTCTCACAGGAAAGGCCCAAATCACAGACAGTAAGAAGGGTCAGCCTTCTATAACTTAAGTCCGCATTTGCCTTTTGTATTTAATTCCGTTGCAATTGTCTGTATTTCATCGTCAATATGAAGGTCCAAGGGATACAGTAAACCTGAGGTGAAACATCGGAATGTAATACTGGCCTCACAAGAAAGGCTCAAATCATAGGCAGTAAGAAGAGTCAGTTTTGTTGTACTTAAGTCGGCATTGTGCGTTTTGTATTTATTTCCGATGAATTTCTGTGTTTCATCGTCAATATGAAGGTCCAAGGGACACAGTAAACCTGAGGTGAAGCATCGGAATTTAAACTGGTGTCACAGGAAAGACTCGAATCATAGACAGTAAGAAGAGTCAGTCTTCTTGTATTTAAGTAGGCATTGTGACTTTTGTATTTATTTCCGATGCAATTTCTGTGTTTCATCGTCAATATGAAGGTCCAAGAGATACAGTAAACCTGAGGTGAAGCATCCGAATCTAATAATGGCCTCACAGGAAAGGCTCAAATCATAGACAGTAAGAAGAGTCAGTCTTCTTCTATGTAAGTAGGCATTGTGCCTCTTGTATTTATTTCCGGCACAATTTCAATGTTTCATCGTCAATATGAAGGTCCAAGGGATACAGTAAACCTGAGGTGAAGCATCGGAATCTAAAACTGGTCTCACAGGAAATGCTCAAATCACAGACAGTAAGAAGAGTTAGTCTTCTTTAACTTGAGTCGGCATTGTGCATTTTGTATTTAATTCCGTTGCAATTGATTGTGTTTCAACGTCAATATGAAGGACCAAGGGATACAGTAAACCTGAGGTGAAGCATCGGAATCTATCATTGGCCTCACAGGAAAGGCTCAAATAATAGACAGTAAGAAGATTCAGTTATCTTGTATGTAAGTAGGCATTGAGCCTCTTGTATTTAATTCCGGTGTTATTTCAGTGTTACATCTTCAATATGAAGGTCCAAGGGATACAGTAATCCAGATGTGAAGCATCTGAATCTAAAACTGGCCTCACAGGAAAGGCTCAAATCATAGACATTAAGAAGTGTCAGTCTTCTTGTATTTAAGTAGGCATTGTGCCCTTTGTATTTGTTTCCGATGCAATTTCTGTGTTTCATCGTCAATATGAAGGGCCAAGGGATACAGTAATCCTAATGTGAAGCATCGAAAGCTAAAACTGACCTCACAGGAAAGGCTCAAATCATAGACAATAAGATGAGTCAGTCTTCTTGTATTTAAGTAGGCATTGTGCCTTTATTTATTTCGGATGCATTTTCTGTGTTTCATCGTCAATATGAAGGTCCAAGGGATACAGTAAACCTGAGGTGAAGCATCGTAATCTAAAACTGGTCTCACAGGAAAGGCTCAAAACACAGACAGGAAGAAGAGTCAGTCTTCTTTAACTTAAGATGTCATTGTGCCTTTTGTGTTTATTTCCGATGCAATATCTGTGTTTCATCGTCAATATGAAGGTCCAAGGGATACAGTAAACCTGAGGTGAAGCGTCGGAATGTAATACTGGCCTCACAGGAAAGGCTCAAATCATAGACAGAAAGAAGAGTCAGTTTTGTTGTACTTAAGTCGGCATTGTGCCTGTTGTATTTATTTCCGATGCCATTTCTGTGTTCATTCGTCAATATGAAGGTCCAATAGATACAATAAACCTGAAGCGAAGCATCGGAATCTATAACTGGTCTCACAGGAAAGGCTCAAAGCACAGACAGGAAGAAGAGACAGTCTTCTTTAACTTAAGTTGTCATTGTGCCTTTTGTGTTTATTTCCGATGCAATATCTGTGTTTCATCGTCAATATGAAGGTCCAAGGGATACAGTAAACCTGAGGTGAAGCGTCGGAATGTAATACTGCCCTCACAGGAAAGGCTCAAATCATAGACAGTAAGAAGAGTCAGTCTTCTTGTATTTAAGTAGGCATTGTGCCTTTTGTGTTTATTTCCGATGCAATATCTATGTTTCATCGTCAATATGAAGGTCCAAGGGATACAGTAAACCTGAGGTGAAGCGTCGGAATGTAATACTGGCCTCACAGGAAAGGCTCAAATCATAGACAGTAAGAAGAGTCAGTTTTGTTGTACTTAAGTCGGCATTGTGCCTTTTGTATTTATTTCCGATGCCATTTCTGTGTTCGTTCGTCAATATGAAGGTCCAATAGATACAATAAACCTGAAGTGAAGCATCGGAATCTAAAACTGGTCTCACAGGAAAGGCTCAATTCACAGACAGTAAGAAGGGACAGCCTTCTTTAACTTATGTCCGCATTGTGCCTTTGGTATTTAATACCGTTGCAATTGTCTGTGTTTCATCGTCAATATGAAGGTCCAAGGGATACAGTAAACCTGAGGTGAAGCGTCGGAATGTAATACTGGCCTCACAGGAAAGGCTCAAATCATAGACAGTAAAAAGAGTCAGTTTTGTTGTACTTAAGTCGGCATTGTGCCCTTTGTATTTATTTCCGATGCCATTTCTGTGTTCATTCGTCAATATGAAGGTCCAATAGATACAATAAACCTGAAGTGAAGCATCGGAATCTATAACTGGTCTCACAGGAAAGGCTCAAAACACAGACAGTAAGTAGAGTTTTTCTTCTTGTACTTTGAGCCTTTCCTGTGAGGCAGTTTTAGATTCCGATGCTTCACATTAGGTTTACTGTATCCCTTGGACCTTCATATTGACGATGAAACACAGAAATTGCATCGGAAATAAATACAAAGGGCACAATGCCTACTTAAATACAAGAAGACTAACCCTTCTTACTGTCTATGATTTGAGCCATTCCTGTGAGGCCAGTTTTAGATTCCGATGCTTCACATCAGGTTTAGTGTATCCCTTGGACTATCATATTGACGATGTAACACTGAAATAACGCCGGAAATAAATACAAGAGGCTCAATGCCTACTTACATACAAGAAGAGTGACTCTTCTTACTGTCTTTGATTTGAGCCTTTCTTGTGAGGCCAGTTTTAGATTCCGATGCTTCACATCAGGTTTAGTGTATCCCTTGGAACCTCATATTGACGATGGAACACAGAAATTGCATCCGAAATTAATACAAAAGGCACAATGCCGACTTAAGTACAAGAAGACTGACTCTTCTTACAGTCTATGATTTGAGCCTTTCCTGTGAGGCCAGTATTAGATTCCGATGCTTCACCTCAGGTTTACTGTATCCCTTGGACCTTTATATTGACAATGAAACACAGTCAATTGCTACGGAATTAAATACAAAAGGCACAATACCGACTGAAGTTAAAGAAGACTAACTTTTCTTACTGTCTGTGATTTGAACCTTTCGTGTGAGACCAGTTTTAGATTACGATACTTCACTTCAGGATTACTTTACAAGAAAGGCTCAAATCATAGACAGTAAGAAGATTCAGTTTTGTTGTACTTAAGTCGGCATTGTGCCTTTTGTATTTATTTCCGATGAATTTCTGTGTTTCATCGACAATATGAAGGTCCAAGTGACACAGTAAACCTGAGGTGAAGCATCGGAATTGAAACTGGTGTCACAGGAAAGACTCGAATCATAAACAGTAAGAAGAGTCAGACTTCTTGTATGTAAGTAGGCATTGTGCCTCTTGTATTTATTTCCCGCACAATTTCAATGTTTCATCGTCAATATGAAGGTCCAAGGGATACAGTAAACCTGAGATGAAGCATCGGAATCTAAAACTGGCCTCACAGGAAAGGCTCATATCATAGAAAATAATAAGAGTAAGTCTTCTTTAACTTAAGTCGGCATTGTGCCTTTTGTATTTAATACCGATGCAATTTCTGTGTTTCATCGTCAATATGTAGGTCCAAGGGATAGAATAAATCAAAAGTGAAGCATCAGAATCAAAAACTGGTCTCACAGGAAATGCTCAAATAACAGACAGTAAGACGAGTTAGTCTTCTTTAACTTGAGTCGGCATTGTTCATTTTGTATCTAATTCCATTGCAATTGATTGTGTTTCATCGTCATTATGAAGGACCAAGGGATACACTGAACCTGATGTGAAGCATCGGAATCTAAAACTGACCTCACAGGAGTGGCTCAAATCATAGACAGTAAGAAGCGTCAGTCTTCTTGTATTTAAGTAGGTATTGTGCCCTTTGTATTTATTTCCGATGCAATTTCTGTGTTTCATCGTCAATATGAAGGGCCAATGGATACAGTAAACCTAATATGAAGCATCGGAATCTAAAACTGACCTCACAGGAAAGGCTCAAATCATAGACAGTAAGAAGAGTCAGTCTTCTTTAACTTAAGTTGGCATTGTGCCTTTTGTGTTTATTTTAAATGCAATTTCTGTGTTACATCGTCAATATGAAGGTCCAAGGGATACAGTAAACCTGAGGTGAAGCATCGGAATCAAAAACTGGTCTCACAGGAATGGCTCAAATAATAGACAGTAAGAACAGTCTGTCTTCTTTAACTTAAGTCGGCATTGTGCCATTTGTATTTAATTCGAATGCAATTTCTGTGTTTCATCGTCAATATGTAGGTCCAAGGGATACAATAAAAATGAAGTGAAGCATCGGAATCAAAAACTGGTCTCACAGGAAATGCATAAATAACAGACAGTAAGAACAGTCAGTCTTCTTTAACTTAAGTCGGCATTGTGCCCTTTGTATTTAATTCCGATGCAATTTCTGTGTTTCATCGTCAATATGAAGGTCCAAGGGATACAGTATACCTGAGGTGAAGCATTAGAATCTAAAACAAGTCTCACAGAAAGGGCTTAAATTATAGACACTAAGAAGACTCAGTCTTCTTGTACTTAAGTCAGCATTGTGCCTTTTGTACTGATTTCCGATGCAAATTCTGTGTTTCATTGTCAATATGAAGGTCCAAGGGAGACAGTAAACCTGAGATTAAGCATCGGAATCTAAAACTGGCCTCACAGGAAAGGCTCAAATCAGAGACAGTAAGAAGAAACATTCTTCTTTTATCTATGTCGGCATTGTGCCCTTTGTATTTAATTTCGAAGCAATTTCTGTGCTTCATCGTCAATATGATTGCCAAGGGATACAATAAACCAGAAGTGAAGCATCGGAATCAAAAACTGGTGTCACAGGAAAGGCTCAAATCACAGACAGGAAGAAGAGTCAGTCTTCTTTCACTTCAGTTGGCATTTTGCCTTTTGTGTTTATTTCCGATGCAATTTCTGTGTTTCATCGTCAATATGAAGGTGCAAGGGATACAGTAAACCTGAGGTGAAGCATCGGAATCTAAAACTGGCCTCACAGGAAAGGCTCAAATCATAGACAGTAAGAAGAGTCAGTCTTCTTTAACTTAAGTCGGCATTGTGCCTTTTGTATTTAATTGCGATGCAATTTCTGTGTTTCAACGTCAATATGAAGGACCAAGGGATACAGTAAACCTGAGGTGAAGCATCGGAATCTATCATTGGCCTCACAGGAAAGGCTCAAATCATAGACAGTAAGAAGATTCAGTCTTCTTGTATGTAAGTAGGCATTGAGCCTCTTGTATTTATTTCCGGAATTATTTCAGTGTTACATCTTCAATATGAAGGTCCAAGGGATACACTAAACCTGATGTGAAGCATCGGAATCAAATCCTGGCCTCACAGGAAAGGCTCAAATCATAGACAGTAAGAAGCGTCAGTCTTCTTGTATTTAAGTAGGCATTGTGCCCTTTGTGTTTATTTCCGATGCAATTTCTGTGTTTCATCGTCAATATGAAGGGCCAAGGGATACAGTAAACCTAATATGAAACATCGGTATCTAAAACTGAACTCACAGGAAAGGCTCAAATCATAGACAGTAAGATGAGTCAGTCTTCTTGTATTTAAGTAGGCTTTGTGCCTTTATTTATTTCCGATGCAATTTCTGTGTTTCATCGTCAATATGAAGGTCCAAGGGATACAGTAAACCTGAGGTGAAGCATCGTAATCTAAACCTGGTCTCACAGGAAAGGCTCAAATCACAGACAGTAAGAAGGGTCAGCCTTCTTTAACTTATGTCCGCATTGTGCCATTTGTATTTAATTCCGTTGCAATTGTCTGTGTTTCATCGTCAATATGAAGTTCCAAGGGATACAGTAAAAATGAGGTGAAGCATCGGAATGTAATACTGGCCTCACATTAAAGGCTCAAATCATAGACGGTAAGAAGAGTCAGTTTTGTTGTACTTAAGTCGGCATTGTGCCTTTTGTATTTATTTCCGATGCAATTTCTGTGTTTCATCGTCAATTTGATGGTCCAAGAGATACAGTAAACCTGAGGTGAAGCATCCGAATCTAAAAATGGCCTCACAGGAAAGGCTCAAATCATAGACAGTAAGAAGCGTCAGTCTTCTTGTATTTAAGTAGGCATTGTGCCCTTTGCATTTATTTCCGATGCAATTTCTGTGTTTCATCGTCAATATGAAGGGCCAAGGGATACAGTAAACCTAATATGAAGCATCGGTATCTAAAACTGAACTCACAGGAAAGGCTCAAATCATAGACAGTAAGATGAGTCAGTCTTCTTGTATTTAAGTAGACTTTGTGCCTTTATTTATTTCCGATGCAATCTCTGTGTTTCATCGTGAATATGAAGGTCCAAGGGATACAGTAAACCTGAGGTGATGCATCGGAATCTAACATTGGCCTCACAGGAAAGGCTCAAATCATAGACAGTAAGAAGAGTCAGTCTTCTTGTACTTAAGTCGTCATTGTGCCTTTTGCATTTATTTCTGATGCAATTTCTGTGTTTCATCGTCAATATGATGGTCCAAGGGATACACTGAACCTGATGTGAAGCATCGGAATCTAAAACTGGCCTCACAGGAGTGGCTCAAATCTTAGACAATAAGAAGAGTCAGTCTTCTGGTATGTAAGTAGGCATTGTGCCTCTTGTATTTATTTCCGCTTTAATTTCAGTGTTTCATCGTGAATATGAAGGTCCAAGGGGTACAGTAAACCTGAGGTGAAGCATCGGAATCAAAAACTGGTCCCACAGGAAAGGCTCAAATAATAGACAGTAAGAACAGTCAGTCTTCTTTAACTTAAGTCGGCATTGTGCCTTTTGTATTTAATTCGAATGCAATTTCTGTGTTTTGTCGTCAATATGTAGGTCCAAGGGATACAATAAAAATGAAGTGAAGCATCGGAATCAAATCTTGTCTCACAGGAAATGCATAAATAACAGACAGTAAGAAGAGTCAGTCTTCTTTAACTTAAGTCGGCATTGTGCCCTTTGTATTTAATTCCGATGCAATTTATGTGTTTCATCGTCAATATGAAGGTCCAAGGGATACAGTAAACCTGAGGTGAAGCTTCGGAATCTAAAACTGGTCTCACAGGAAAGGCTCAAATCACAGACAGGAAGAAGAGTCATCTTCTTTAACTTAAGTCGGCATTGTGTCTTTTGTATTTATTTCCGATGCAATGTCTGTGTTTCATCGTAAATATGAAGGTCCAAGGGTACAGTAAACCTGAGGTGAAGCATCAGAATCTAAAACTAGTCTCACAGAAAGGGCTCAAATTACAGACTGTAAGAAGACTCAGTCTTCTTGTACTTAAGTCAGCATTGTGCCATTTGTACTGATTTCCGATTCAATTTCTGTGCTTCATCTTCAATATGAAAAGCCAAGGGATACAATAAACCTGAAGTGAAGCATCGGAATCTAAAACTGGCCTCACAGGAAATGCTCGAATCATAGACGGCAAGAAGAGTCAGTCTTTTTGTATTTAAGTAGGCACTGTGCCTTGTGTAGTTATTTCCGATGCAATTTCTGTGTTTCATCGTCAATAGGAAGGTCCAAGCGATATAGTAAATCTGAGGTGAAGCATCGGAATATAAAACTGGCCTCACAGGAAAGTCTCAAATCATAGACAGTAAGAAGAGTCCGCTTTCTTTTACTGAAGTCGGCATTATGCCTTTTGTATTTATTTCTGATGCTATTTCTGTGTTTCATCGTCTATATTAAGGTCCAAGGGATACAGTAAACCTGAGGTGAAGCATCGAAATCAAAAACTGGTCTCACAGGAAAGGCTCAAATCATAGACAGTAAGAACAGTCAGTCTTCTTTAACTTAAGTCGGCATTGTGCCTATTGTATTTAATTCGGATGCAATTTCTGTGTTTCATCGTCATTATGTAGGTCCAAGGGATACAATAAACCTGAAGTAAAGCATGGAAATCAAAAACTGGTCTCACAGGAAAGGCACAAGTCACAGACAGGAAGAAGAGTCAGTCTTCTTTAACTTAAGTTGGCATTGTGCCTTTTGTGTTTATTTCCAATGCAATTTCTGTGTTACATCGTCAATATGAAGGTCCAAGGGATACAGTAAACCTGAGGTGAAGCATCGGAATCTAAAACTGTTCCCACAGGAAAGGCTCAAATCATAGACAGTAAGACGAGTTAGTCTTATTGTACTTAAGTCGGCATTGTGTCTTTTGTATTTTTTTCCGATGCAATTTCTGTGTTTCATCGTCAATATGAAGGTCCAAGGGATACAGTACACCTGAGGTGAAGCATTAGAATCTAAAACTAGTCTCGCAGAAAGGGCTCAAATTATAGACACTAAGAAGACTCGGTCTTCTTGTATTTAAGTCATCATTGTGCCTTTTGTACTGATTTCCGATGCAAATTCTGTGTTTCATTGTCAATATGAAGGTCCAAGGGAGACAGTAAACCTGAGATTAAGCATCGGAATCTAAAACTGGCCTCACAGGAAAGGCTCAAATCAGAGACAGTAAGAAGAACCATTCTTCTTTTATCTATGTCGGCATTGTGCCCTTTGTATTTAATTTCGAAGCAATTTCTGTGCTTCATCGTCAATATGATTGCCAAGGGATACAATAAACCTGAAGTGAAGCATCGGAATCAAAAACTGGTCTCACAGGAAAGGCTCAAATCACAGACAGGAAGAAGAGTCAGTCTTCTTTCACTTCAGTTGGCATTTTGCCTTTTGTGTTTATTTCCGATGCAATTTCTGTGTTTCATCGTCCATATGAAGGTCCAAGGGATACAGTAAACCTGAGGTGAAGCATCGTAATCTAAAACTGGTCTCACAGGAAAGGCTCAAATCACAGACACTAAGAAGGGTCAGCCTTCTTTAACTTATGTCCGCATTGTGCCATTTGTATTTAATTCCGTTGCAATTGTCTGTGTTTCATCGTCAATATGAAGTTCCAAGGGATACAGTAAAAATGAGGTGAAGCATCGGAATGTAATACTGGCCTCACATTAAAGGCTCAAATCATAGACGGTAAGAAGAGTCAGTTTTGTTGTACTTAAGTCGGCATTGTGCCTTTTGTATTTATTTCCGATGCAATTTCTGTGTTTCATCGTCAATTTGATGGTCCAAGAGATACAGTAAACCTAAGGTGAAGCATCCGAATCTAAAAATGGCCTCACAGGAAAGGCTCAAATCATAGACAGTAAGAAGAGTCAGTCTTCTTGTATGCAAGTAGGCATTGTGCCTCTTGTATTTATTTCCGGTACAATTTCAATGTTTCATCGTCAATATGAAGATCCAAGGGATACAGTAAACCTGAGGTGAAGCATCGGAATCTAAAACTGGCCTCACAGGAAAGGCTCATATCATAGACAATAACATGAGTCAGTCTTCTTTAACTTAAGTCGGCATTGTGCCTTTTGTATTTAATTGCGATGCAATTTCTGTGTTTCATCGTCAATATGTAGGTCCAAGGGATAGAATAAACCTGAAGTGAAGCGTCGGAATCAAAAACTGGTCTCACAGGAAATGCTCAAATCGCAGACAGTAAGAAGAGTTAGTCTTCTTTAACTTAAGTCGGCATTGTGCATTTTGTATTTAATTCCGTTGCAATTGATTGTGTTTCAACGTCAATATGAAGAACCAAGGGATACAGTAAACCTGAGGTGAAGCATCGGAATCTATCATTGGCCTCACAGGAAAGGCTCAAATCATAGACAGTAAGAAGATTCAGTCTTCTTGTATGTAACGAGGCATTGAGCCTTTTGTATTTATTTCCGGTGTTATTTCAGTGTTACATCTTCAATATGAAGGTCCAAGGGATACACTAAACCTGATGTGAAGCATCGGAATCTAAAACTGGCCTCACAGGAAAGGCTCAAATCATAGACAGTAAGAAGCGTCAGTCTTCTTGTATTTAAGTAGGCATTGTGCCCTTTGCATTTATTTCCGATGCAATTTCTGTGTTTCATCGTCAATATGAAGGGCCAAGGGATACAGTAAACCTAATATGAAGCATCGGTATCTAAAACTGAACTCACAGGAAAGGCTCAAATCATAGACAGTAAGATGAGTCAGTCTTCTTGTATTTAAGTAGACTTAATGCCTTTATTTATTTCCGATGCAATCTCTGTGTTTCATCGTCAATATGAAGGTCCAAGGGATACAGTAAACCTGAGGTGATGCATCGGAATCTATCATTGGCCTCACAGGAAAGGCTCAAATCATAGACAGTAAGCAGAGTCAGTCTTCTTGTACTTAAGTCGTCATTGTGCCTTTTGCATTTATTTCTGATGCAATTTCTGTGTTTCATCGTCAATATGATGGTCCAAGGGATACACTGAACCTGATGTGAAGCATCGGAATCTAAAACTGGCCTCACAGGAGTGGCTCAAATCTTAGACAATAAGAAGAGTCAGTCTTCTGGTATGTAAGTAGGCATTGTGCCTCTTGTATTTATTTCCGCTTTAATTTCAGTGTTTCATCGTGAATATGAAGGTCCAAGGGGTACAGTAAACCTGAGGTGAAGCATCGGAATCAAAAACTGGTCCCACAGGAAAGGCTCAAATAATAGACAGTAAGAACAGTCAGTCTTCTTTAACTTAAGTCGGCATTGTGCCTTTTGTATTTAATTCGAATGCAATTTCTGTGTTTTGTCGTCAATATGTAGGTCCAAGGGATACAATAAAAATGAAGTGAAGCATCGGAATCAAATCTTGTCTCACAGGAAATGCATAAATAACAGACAGTAAGAAGAGTCAGTCTTCTTTAACTTAAGTCGGCATTGTGCCCTTTGTATTTAATTCCGATGCAATTTATGTGTTTCATCGTCAATATGAAGGTCCAAGGGATACAGTAAACCTGAGGTGAAGCTTCGGAATCTAAAACTGGTCTCACAGGAAAGGCTCAAATCACAGACAGGAAGAAGAGTCAGTCTTCTTTAACTTAAGTCGGCGTTGTGTCTTTTGTATTTATTTCCGATGCAATGTCTGTGTTTCATCGTAAATATGAAGGTCCAAGGGTACAGTAAACCTGAGGTGAAGCATCAGAATCTAAAACTAGTCTCACAGAAAGGGCTCAAATTACAGACTGTAAGAAGACTCAGTCTTCTTGTACTTAAGTCAGCATTGTGCCATTTGTACTGATTTCCGATGCAATTTCTGTGCTTCATCTTCAATATGAAAAGACAAGGGATACAATAAACCTGAAGTGAAGCATCGGAATCTAAAACTGGCCTCACAGGAAATGCTCGAATCATAGACGGCAAGAAGAGTCAGTCTTTTTGTATTTAAGTAGGCACTGTGCCTTGTGTAGTTATTTCCGATGCAATTTCTGTGTTTCATCGTCAATAGGAAGGTCCAAGCGATATAGTAAATCTGAGGTGAAGCATTGGAATATGAAACTGGCCTCACAGGAAAGTCTCAAATCATAGACAGTAAGAAGAGTCCGCTTTCTTTTACTGAAGTCGGCATTATGCCTTTTGTATTTATTTCTGATGCTATTTCTGTGTTTCATCGTCTATATTAAGGTCCAAGGGATACAGTAAACCTGAGGTGAAGCATCGAAATCAAAAACTGGTCTCACAGGAAAGGCTCAAATCATAGACAGTAAGAACAGTCAGTCTTCTTTAACTTAAGTCGGCATTGTGCCTATTGTATTTAATTCGGATGCAATTTCTGTGTTTCATCGTCATTATGTAGGTCCAAGGGATACAATAAACCTGAAGTGAAGCATGGAAATCAAAAACTGGTCTCACAGGAAAGGCACAAGTCACAGACAGGAAGAAGAGTCAGTCTTCTTTAACTTAAGTTGGCATTGTGCCTTTTGTGTTTATTTCCAATGCAATTTCTGTGTTACATCGTCAATATGAAGGTCCAAGGGATACAGTAAACCTGAGGTGAAGCATCGGAATCTAAAACTGTTCTCACAGGAAAGGCTCAAATCATAGACAGTAAGACGAGTTAGTCTTATTGTACTTAAGTCGGCATTGTGTCTTTTGTATTTTTTTCCGATGCAATTTCTGTGTTTCATCGTCAATATGAAGGTCCAAGGGATACAGTATACCTGAGGTGAAGCATTAGAATCTAAAACTAGTCTCGCAGAAAGGGCTCAAATTATAGACACTAAGAAGACTCGGTCTTCTTGTATTTAAGTCATCATTGTGCCTTTTGTACTGATTTCCGATGCAAATTCTGTGTTTCATTGTCAATATGAAGGTCCAAGGGAGACAGTAAACCTGAGATTAAGCATCGGAATCTAAAACTGGCCTCACAGGAAAGGCTCAAATCAGAGACAGTAAGAAGAACCATTCTTCTTTTATCTATGTCGGCATTGTGCCCTTTGTATTTAATTTCGAAGCAATTTCTGTGCTTCATCGTCAATATGATTGCCAAGGGATACAATAAACCTGAAGTGAAGCATCGGAATCAAAAACTGGTCTCACAGGAAAGGCTCAAATCACAGACACGAAGAAGAGTCAGTCTTCTTTCACTTCAGTTGGCATTTTGCCTTTTGTGTTTATTTCCGATGCAATTTCTGTGTTTCATCGTCAATATGAAGGTCCAAGGGATACAGTAAACCTGAGGTGAAGCATCGGAATCTAAAACTGGCCTCACAGGAAAGGCTCAAACCATAGACAGTAAGAAGCGTCAGTCTTCTTGTATTTAAGTAGGTATTGTGCCCTTTGTATTTATTTCCGATGCAATTTCTGTGTTTCATCGTCAATATGAAGGGCCAATGGATACAGTAAACCTAATATGAAGCATCGGAATCTAAAACTGACCTCACAGGAAAGGCTCAAATCATAGACAGTAAGATGAGTCAGTCTTCTTGTATTTAAGTAGGCATTGTGCCTTTATTTATTTCCGATGCAATTTCTGTGTTTCATCGTCAATATGAAGGTCCAAGGGATACAGTAAACCTTAGGTGAAGTATCGTAATCTAAAACTGGTCTCACAGGAAAGGCTCAAATCACAGACAGTAAGAAGGGTCAGCCTTCTTTAACTTATGTCCGCATTGTGCCTTTTGTATTTAATTCCGTTGCAATTGTCTGTGTTTCATCGTCAATATGAAGGTCCAAGGGATACAGTAAAAATGAGGTGAAGCATCGGAATGTAATACTGGCCTCACAGGAAAGGCTCAAATCATAGACAGTAAGAAGAGTCAGTTTTGTTGTACTTAAGTCGGCATTGCGCCTTTTGCATTTATTTCCGATGAATTTCTGTGTTTTATCGTCAATATGATGGTCCAAGGGACACAGTAAACCTGAGGTGAAGCTTCGGAATCTAAAACTGGTGTCACAGAAAAGACTCGAATCATAGACAGTAAGATGAGTCAGTCTTCTTGTATTTAAGTAGGCTTTGTGCCTTTATTTATTTCCGATGCAATTTCTGTGTTTCATCGGCAATATGAAGGTCCAAGGGATACAGTAAACCTTAGGTGAAGCATCGGAATCAAAAACTGGTCTCACAGGAAAGGCTCAAATAATAGACTGTAAAAACAGTCAGTGTTCTTTAACTTAAGTCGGCATTGTGCCTTTTGTATTTAATTCGGATGCAATTTCTGTGTTTCATCGTCAATATGTAGGTCCAAGGGATACAATGAAAATGAAGTGAAGCATCGGAATCAAAAACTGGTCTCACAGGAAATGCATAAATAACAGACAGTAAGAAGAGTCAGTCTTCTTTAACTTAAGTCGGCATTGTGTCTTTTGTATTTATTTCCGATGCAATATCTGTGTTTCATCGTAAATATGAAGGTCCAAGGGTACAGTAATCCTGAGGTGAAGCATCAGAATCTAAAACCAGTCTCACAGAAAGGGCTCAAATTATAGACTGTAAGAAGACTCAGTCTTCTTGTACTTAAGTCAGTATTGTGCCTTTTGTACTGATTTCCGATGCAATTTCTGTGTTTCATTGTCAATATGAAGGTCAAAGGGAGACAGTAAACCTGAGATGAAGCATCGGACTCTAAAACTGGCCTCACAGGAAAGGCTCAAATCAGAGACAGTAAGAAGAGTCATTCTTCTTGTATCTATGTCGGCATTGTGCCTTTTGTATTTAATTTCGATGCAATTTCTGTGCTTCATCTTCAATATGAAGGGCCAAGGGATACAATAAACATGAAGTGAAGCATCGGAATCCAAAACTGGCCTCACAGGAAAGGCTCGAATCATAGACGGCAAGAAGAGTCAGTCTTTTTGTATTTAAGTAGGCATTGTGCCTTGTGTAGTTATTTCCGATCCAATCTCTGTGTTTCATCCTCAATATGAAGGTCCAAGCGATATAGTAAATCATAGGTGAAGCATCGGAATGTAAAACTGGCCTCACAGGAAAGGCTCAAATCATAGACAGTAAGGAGAATCAGCTCTCTTGTACTTAAGTCGGCATTGTGCCTTTTGTATTTATTTCTGATGCTATTTCTGTGTTTCATCGTCTATATGAAGGTCCAAGGGATACAGTAAACCTGAGGTGAAGCATCGGAATCAAAAACTGGTCTCACAGGAAAGGCTCAAATCATAGACAATAAGAACAGTCAGTCTTCTTTAACTTAAGTTGGCATTGTGCCTTTTGTGTTTATTTCCAATGCAATTTCTGTGTTACATTGTCAATATGAAGGACCAAGGGATACAGTAAACCTGAGGTGAAGCATCGGAATCTAAAACTGTTCTCACAGGAAAGGCTCAAATCATAGACAGTAAGAAGAGTTAGTCTTCTTGTACTTAAATCAGCATTGTGTCTTTTGTATTTATTTCCGATGCAATTTCTGTGTTTCATCGTCAATATGAAGGTCCAAGGGATACAGTATACCTGAGGTGAAGCATTAGAATCTAAAACTAGTCTCACAGAAAGGGCTCAAATTATAGACACTAAGAAGACTCAGTCTTCTTGTACTTAAGTCAGCATTGTGCCTTTTGTACTGATTTCCGATGCAAATTCAGTGTTTCATTGTCAATATTAAGGTCCAAGAGAGACAGTATACCTGAGATTAAGCAGCGGAATCTAAAACTGGCCACACAGGAAAGGCTCAAATCAGAGACATTAAGAAGAGTCATTCTTCTTTTATCTATGTCGGCATTGTGCCTTTTGTATTTAATTTCGATGCAATTTCTGTGCTTCATCTTCAATATGAAGGGCCAAGGGATACAATAAACATGAAGTGAAGCATCGGAATCTAAAACTGGCCTCACAGGAAAGGCTCGAATCATAGACGGCAAGAAGAGTCAGTCTTCTTGTATTTAAGTAGGCATTGTGCCTTTTGTACTTATTTCCGATGCAATTTCTGTGTTTCATTGTCAATATGAAGGTCAAAGGGAGACAGTAAACCTGAGATGAAGCATCGGACTCTAAAACTGGCCTCACAGGAAAGGCTCAAATCAGAGACAGTAAGAAGAGTCATTCTTCTTGTATCTATGTCGGCATTGTGCCTTTTGTATTTAATTTCGATGCAATTTCTGTGCTTCATCTTCAATATGAAGGGCCAAGGGATACAATAAACATGAAGTGAAGCATCGGAATCCAAAACTGGCCTCACAGGAAAGGCTCGAATCATAGACGGCAAGAAGAGTCAGTCTTTTTGTATTTAAGTAGGCATTGTGCCTTGTGTAGTTATTTCCGATCCAATCTCTGTGTTTCATCCTCAATATGAAGGTCCAAGCGATATAGTAAATCATAGGTGAAGCATCGGAATGTAAAACTGGCCTCACAGGAAAGGCTCAAATCATAGACAGTAAGGAGAGTCAGCTCTCTTGTACTTAAGTCGGCATTGTGCCTTTTGTATTTATTTCTGATGCTATTTCTGTGTTTCATCGTCTATATGAAGGTCCAAGGGATACAGTAAACCTGAGGTGAAGCATCGGAATCAAAAACTGGTCTCACAGGAAAGGCTCAAATCATAGACAATAAGAACAGTCAGTCTTCTTTAACTTAAGTTGGCATTGTGCCTTTTGTGTTTATTTCCAATGCAATTTCTGTGTTACAATGTCAATATGAAGGACCAAGGGATACAGTAAACCTGAGGTGAAGCATCGGAATCTAAAACTGTTCTCACAGGAAAGGCTCAAATCATAGACAGTAAGAAGAGTTAGTCTTCTTGTACTTAAATCAGCATTGTGTCTTTTGTATTTATTTCCGATGCAATTTCTGTGTTTCATCGTCAATATGAAGGTCCAAGGGATACAGTATACCTGAGGTGAGGCATTAGAATCTAAAACTAGTCTCACAGAAAGGGCTCAAATTATAGACACTAAGAAGACTCAGTCTTCTTGTACTTAAGTCAGCATTGTGCCTTTTGTACTGATTTCCGATGCAAATTCAGTGTTTCATTGTCAATATTAAGGTCCAAGAGAGACAGTATACCTGAGATTAAGCAGCGGAATCTAAAACTGGCCACACAGGAAAGGCTCAAATCAGAGACATTAAGAAGAGTCATTCTTTTCTTTTATCTATGTCGGCATTGTGCCTTTTGTATTTAATTTCGATGCAATTTCTGTGCTTCATCTTCAATATGAAGGGCCAAGGGATACAATAAACATGAAGTGAAGCATCGGAATCTAAAACTGGCCTCACAGGAAAGGCTCGAATCATAGACGGCAAGAAGAGTCAGTCTTCTTGTATTTAAGTAGGCATTGTGCCTTTTGTACTTATTTCCGATGCAATTTCTGTGACTCATCGTCAATATGAAGGTCCAAGGGATACAGTGAACCTGAGGTGAAGCATCGGAATCTAAAACTGGCCCCACAGGAAAGGCTCAAATCATACAAGTAAGAAGAGTCAGTCATATTGTATTTAAGTCGGCATTGTGCCATTTGTATTTATTTCCGATGCAATTTCTATGTATCATCGTCAATATGAAGGTCCAAGGGATACACTAAACCTGATGTGAAGCATCGGAATCTAAAACTGCCGTCACAGGAGAGGTTCAAATCATAGACAGTAAGAAGCGTCAGTCTTCTTGTATGTAAGTAGGCATTGTGCTCTTGTGTTTATTTCCGGTGCAATTTCAGTGTTTCATCTTCAATGTGATGGTCCAAGGGATACAGTAAACCTGAGGTGAAGCATCGGAATCTATTACTGGTCTCACAGTAACGGCTCAAATCATAGACAGTTAAAAGAATCAGTCTTCCTGTACTTAAGTGGCCATTGTGCGTTTTGTATTTATTTCGATCCAATTTCTGTGTTTCATCGTCAATATGATGGTCCAAGGGATACAGTAACCTGAAGTGAAGCATCGGAATCCAAAACTGGTCACACAGGAAAGGCTCAAATCACAGACCTTAGACTCAGTCTTCTGTAACTTAAGTCGGCATTGTGCCTTTTGTATCTATTTCCGATGAAATTTCTGTGTTTCATCGTCAATAAAAAGGTCCAAGAAATGCAGTAAACCGAAGTAAAGCAACGGAATCTAAAACTGCTCTCACAGGAAAGGCTCAAATCATAGACAGTAAAAAGAGTCAGGCTTATTCTACTTAAGTCGGCATTGTGCCTTTTGTACTTATCTCCGATGCACTTTCTGTGTTTCGTCGTCAATATGAAGGTCCAAGGGATACAATAAACCAGAAGTGAAGCATCGGAATCTAAAACTGGTCTCACAGGAAAAGCTCAAATCACAGACAGAAGGAAGAGTCAGTCTACTTTAACTTAAGACGGCATTGTGTCTTTTGTATTTAATTCCTATGCCATTTGTGTTTTTCGTCGTCAATATGAAGAACCAAGGATACAGTAAACCTGAGGTGAGCATCGGAATCTAAAACTGGCGTCACAGGAAAGGTTCAAATCAGAGACAGTAAGAAGAGACAGTCTTCTTGTACTTAGGTCGGCATTGTGCCATTTGTATTTATTTCTGATGTGATTTCTGTGTTTCATCGTCAATATGAAGGTCCAAGGGATACAGTAAACCTGAGGTGAAGCATCGGAATCTAATACTGTCCTCACAGCAAAGGCTCAAATCATAGCCAGTAAAAAGAGTCAGTGGTCTTGTACTTATGTCGGCATTGTGCCTTTTGTATTTATTTCCGATGCAATTTCAGTGGTTTCGTCGACAACATGTAGGTCCAAGGGGATACAGTAAACCTGAAGTGAAGCATCGGAATCTATTACTGGTCTCACAGTAACGGCTCAAATCATAGACAGTTAAAAGAATCAGTCTTCCTGTACTTAAGTGGCCATTGTGCGTTTTGTATTTATTTCCGATCCAATTTCTGTGTTTCATCGTCAATATGATGGTCCAAGGGATACAGTAACCTGAAGTGAAGCATCGGAATCCAAAACTGGTCACACAGGAAAGGCTCAAATCACGGACCTTAGACTCAGTCTTCTGTAACTTAAGTCGGCATTGTGCCTTTTGTATCTATTTCCGATGAAATTTCTGTGTTTCATCGTCAATAAAAAAGGTCCAAGAAATGCAGTAAACCTGAAGTAAAGCAACGGAATCTAAAACTGCTCTCACAGGAAAGGCTCAAATCATAGACAGTAAAAAGAGTCAGGCTTATTCTACTTAAGTCGGCATTGTGCCTTTTGTACTTATCTCCGATGCACTTTCTGTGTTTCATCGTCAATATGAAGGTCCAAGGGAGTACAATAAACCAGAAGTGAAGCATCGGAATCTAAAACTGGTCTCACAGGAAAGGCTCAAATCACAGATAGGAAGAAGAGTCAGTCATCTTTAACTGAAGTCGGCATTGTGCGTTTTGTATTTATTTCCGATGGAAATTCTGTGTTTCATCGTCAATATGATAGTCCAAGGGATACAGTACCCTGAAGTGAAGCATCTGGATCTAAAACTGGTCTCACAGGAAAGGCTCAAATCACAGATAGGAAGAAGAGTCAGTCATCTTTATCTGAAGTCGGTATTGTGCCTTTTTGCATTTATTTCCGATGCAATATCTGTGTTTCATCGTCAATATGATGGTCCAAGGGAGACAGTAAATTTGAAGTGAAGTATCAGAATCTAAAACTGGTTTCACAGGAAGGGCTCAAATCACGACAGTAAGAAGAGTCAGTAATCCTTAACTTAAGTCGGCATTGTGCCTTTTGTATTTAATTCCGATGCAATATCTGTGTTTCATCATCAATGTGAAGGACCAATGGGAGACGTATACCTGAGGTGAAGCATCAGAATCTAAATCTGGCCTCACAGGAAAGGCTCAAATCATATATAGTAAGAAGAGTCAGTCTTCTTGTACTTAAGTCGGCATTGTGCCTTTTGTATTTACCTCCGATGCACTTTCTGTGTTCCATTGTCAATATGAAGGTCCAAGGGATACAATAAACGTGAAGTGAAGCATCGGAATCTAAAACAGGTCTCACAGGGAAGGCTCAAATCACAGATAGATAGAAGAGTCAGTCATCTTTAACTGAAGTCGGAATTGTGCCTTTTGTATTTATTTCCGATGCAATTTCTGTGTTTCATCGTCAATATGAACGTCCAAGGGATACAGTAAACTGAGGTGAAGCATCGGAATCTAAAACTGGTCTCACAGGAAAGGCTCATATCACAGACAGTAGGAAGAGTCAGTCCTCATGTACTTAAACAGGCATTGTGCCTTTTGTATTTATTTCGATACAATTTCTATGTTTCATCGTCGATATGAAGGTCCAAGTCATACAGTATTCCTGAAGTGAAGCATCGGAATTTAAAACTGGTATCACAGGAGAGGCTATAAATCATAGACAGTAAGAAGAGTCAGTCTTCTTGCACTTAAGTCGGCATTGTGCTTTTGTATTTATTTCCGATGCAATTTCTGTGTTTCATCGTCAATATCAAGTTCCAAGGGATACAGTAAACCTGAGGTGAAGCATCGGAATCTAAAACTGTCCTCACACGAAAGTCTTAAATCATAGACAGTAAGAGGTGTCGGTCTTCTTGTACTTAAGTCGGCATTGTGCCTTTTGTATTTATTTACGGTTCAATTTCTGTGTTCCATCGTCAATATGAAGGTCCAAGGATACAGAAAACCTGAGGTGAAGTAGGTGCAGTATCGGAATCTAATACTGGCCTCACAGGAAAGTCTCAAATCGTAGACAGTAAGAAGAGTCAGTCTTCTTGTACTTAAGTGGGCAATGTGCCTTTTGTATTTATTTCCGATGCTATTTCTGCGTTTCGTCGTCAATAAGAAGGTCAAAGGGATACAGTAAACCTGAAGTTAAGCATCAAAATCTAAAACTAATATCACAGGAAAGTCTCAAATCACAGACAGTAAGATGAGTCAGTCTTGTTGACTTAGGTCAGCATTGTGCCTTTCATTTTATCTTCCAATGCAATTTCTGTGTTTCATCGTCAATATGAAGGTCCAAGGGATACAGTAAACTTGAAGATAAGCATCGGAACTAAAACTGGCCTCACAGGAAAGGCTCAAATCATAGACAGTAAGAAGAGTCAGTCTTCTTGTACTTAAGTCATCATTGTGCCTTTTGTATTTATCTCCGATGCGATTTCTGTGTTTCATCATCAATGTGAAGGTCCAAGGGATACAGTAAACTTGAAGTGAAGCATCGGAATCTACAACTGGTATCAAAGGAAAGGCTCAAATCACAGACACTAAGAAGAGTCAGTCTTCTTGTGCTTATGTCGGCATTGTGCCATTTGTATTTATTTCTGATGCTATTTCTTTGTTTCATCGTTAATACGAAGGTCCAAGGATACAGTAAACCTGATGTGAAGCATCGGAATCTAATACTGTCCTCACAGGAAAGGCTCAAATCATAGACAGTAAGAAGAATCAGTCTTCTTGTACTTATGTCGGCATTGTGCCTTTTGTATTTATTTCCGATGCAATTTCTGGTGTTTCATCGTCAATATGAAGGTCCAAGGGATACAGTAAACCTGAAGTAAAGCATCGGAATCAAAAACTGGTCACACAGGAAAGGCTCAAATGACAGACATAAAGAAGAGTCAGTCTTCTGTAACTTAAGTCGGCATTGTACCCTTTAGTATTTAATTCCGATACAATTTCTGTGTTTCATCATAATATGAAAGTCCAAAGTATACTGTAAACCTGAAGTGAAGCATCGCAATCTAAAACTGGCCTTACAGGAAACTCTCAAATGATAGACAGTATGAAGAGTCAGTCTTCTTGTTCTTTAGTCGGCATTGTGCCTTTTGTATTTTATTCCGACGCAATTTCTGTGTTTCATCGTCGATATGAAGGTCCAAGGGATACAGTAAACCTGAGGTGAAGCATCGGAATCTAAAACTGGCCTCACAGGAAAGGCTCAAATCATAGACAGTAAGAAGAGTCAGTCATCTTGTTTTTAGGTCGGCATTGTTCCTTTTGTATTTATTTCCCTTGCAATTTCTCTGTTTCTTCGTCAACATGAAGGCCCAAGGGATACAGTAAAGCTGCAGTGAAGCATCGGAATCTAAAACTGGCCTCACAGGAAAGGTTCAAATCACAGACAGTGAGAAGAATAAGTCTTCTTCAACTTAAGTCGGCATTGTGCCTTTTGTATTTAATTCCGTAGCAATTGTCTGTGTTTCATTGTCAATATGAAGGTCCAAGGGATACAGTAAACCTGAAGTGAAGCATCGGAATCTAAAACTGGTCTCACAGCAAAGGCTCAAATCACAGACAGTAAGAAAAGTCAGTCTTCTTAAATTTAAGTCCACATTGTGCCTTTTGTATTTATTTCCGATGGAATTTATGTGTTTCATCGTCAATATGAAAGCCCAAGGAATAAAGTAAACCTGATGTGAAGCATCGGAATCTAAAACGGGTTTCACAGCAAAGGCTCAAATCACAGACAGTAAGAAGAGTCAGTCTTCTTAAACTTAATTCGACACTGTGCCTTTTGTATTTATTTCCGATGCAATTTCTCTGTTTCATCGTCAACATGAAGGCCCAAGGGATACAGTAAACCTGAGGTGAAGCATCGGATTCTAAAACTGGCCTCACAGGAAAGGCTCAAATCATAGACAGTAAGAAGAGTCAGCCTTCTTGTACTTAAGTCGGCATTGTGCGTTTTGTATTTATTTCCGATGCCATTTCTGTGTTTCATCGTCATTATGATGGTCCAAGGGATACAGCAAACCTGAAGTGAAGCATCGGATTCTAATACTGTCCTCACATGAAAGGCTCAAATCATAGACAGTGACAAGAGTCAGTTTTGTTGTACTTGTGTCGGAATTGTGCCTTTTGTATTTATTTCAGATGAATTTCTGTGTTTCATCGTCAATATGAAGGTCCAAGGGATACAGTAAAACTGAGGTGAAGCATCGGAATCTAAAAATGGTCTCACAAGAAAGGCTCAAATCATAGACAGTAAGAAGAGTCAGTCTTCTTTAACTTAAAAGGGCATTGAGGCCTTAGTATTTAATTCGGATGCAATTTCTGTGTTTCATCGTCAATATGAAGGTCCAAGGGATACAATAACCGTGAAGTGAGGCATCGGAATCTAAAACTGGTCTCACAGGAAAAGCTCAAATCACAGACAGAAGGAAGAGTCAGTCTACTTTAACTTAAGACGGCATTGTGTCTTTGGTATTTAATTCCTATGCCATTTGTGTTTTTCGTCGTCAATATGAAGAACCAAGGGATACAGTAAACCTGAGGTGAGCATCGGAATCTAAAACTGGCCTCACAGGAAAGGCTCAAATCAGAGACAGTAAGAAGAGACAGTCTTCTTGTACTTAGGTCGGCATTGTGCCATTTGTATTTATTTCTGATGTGATTTCTGTGTTTCACCGTCAATATGAAGGTCCAAGGGATACAGTATTCCTGAATTGAAGCAGGGGAATCTAAAACTGTTCTCACAGGAAAGGCACAAAATATAGACAGTAAGAAGAGTCAGTCTTCTTGTACGTAAGTCGGCATTGTGCCTTTTGTATTTATTTCCAGTGCAAATTCTGTGTTTCGTCGTCAATATGAAGGTCCAAGGGATACAGTAAACCTGAAGTAAAGCATCGGAATCTAAAACTGGTGTCACAGGAATGGCTCAAATCACAGACAGTAAGAAGAGTCAGTTTTCTTTAACATAAGTCGGCATTGTGCCTTTTGTATTTAATTCCTATGCCATTTGTGTTTTTCGTCGTCAATATCAAGAACCAAGGGATACAGTAAACCTGAGGTGAGCATCGGAATCTAAAACTGGCCTCACAGGAAAGGCTCAAATCAGAGACAGTAAGAAGAAACAGTCTACTTGTACTTAGGTCGGCATTGTGCCATTTGTATTTATATCTGATGTGATTTCTGTGTTTCATCGTCAATATGAAGGTCCAAGGGATACAGTAAACCTGAGGTGAAGCATCAGCATCTAAAACCAGTCTCACAGAAAGGGCTCAAATTATAGACTGTAAGAAGACTCAGTCTTCTTGTACTTAAGTCAGTATTGTGCCTTTTGTACTGATTTCCGATGCAATTTCTGTGTTTCATTGTCAATATGAAGGTCAAAGGGAGACAGTAAACCTGAGATGAAGCATCGGACTCTAAAACTGGCCTCACAGGAAAGGCTCAAATCAGAGACAGTAAGAAGAGTCATTCTTCTTGTATCTATGTCGGCATTGTGCCTTTTGTATTTAATTTCGATGCAATTTCTGTGCTTCATCTTCAATATGAAGGGCCAAGGGATACAATAAACATGAAGTGAAGCATAGGAATCTAAAACTGGCCTCACAGGAAAGGCTCGAATCATAGACGGCAAGAAGAGTCAGTCTTTTTGTATTTAAGTAGGCATTGTGCCTTGTGTAGTTATTTCCGATCCAATCTCTGTGTTTCATCCTCAATATGAAGGTCCAAGTGATATAGTAAATCTGAGGTGAAGCATCGGAATGTAAAACTGGCCTCACAGGAAAGGCTCAAATCATAGACAGTAAGGAGAGTCAGCTCTCTTGTACTTAAGTCGGCATTGTGCCTTTTGTATTTATTTCTGATGCTATTTCTGTGTTTCATCGTCTATATGAAGGTCCAAGGGATACAGTAAATCTGAGGTGAAGCATCGGAATCAAAAACTGGTCTCACAGGAAAGGCTCAAATCATAGACAATAAGAACAGTCAGTCTTCTTTAACTTAAGTTGGCATTGTGCCTTTTGTGTTTATTTCCAATGCAATTTCTGTGTTACATTGTCAATATGAAGGACCAATGGATACAGTAAACCTGAGGTGAAGCATCGGAATCTAAAACTGTTCTCACAGGAAAGGCTCAAATCATAGACAGTAAGAAGAGTTAGTCTTCTTGTACTTAAATCAGCATTGTGTCTTTTGTATTTATTTCCGATGCAATTTCTGTGTTTCATCGTCAATATGAAGGTCCAAGGGATACAGTATACCTGAGGTGAAGCATTAGAATCTAAAACTAGTCTCACAGAAAGGGCTCAAATTATAGACACTAAGAAGACTCAGTCTTCTTGTACTTAAGTCAGCATTGTGCCTTTTGTACTGATTTCCGATGCAAATTCTGTGTTTCATTGTCAATATTAAGGTCCAAGGGAGACAGTATACCTGAAATTAAGCAGCGGAATCTAAAACTGGCCACACAGGAAAGGCTCAAATCAGAGACAGTAAGAAGAGTCATTCTTCTTTTATCTATGTCGGCATTGTGCCTTTTGTATTTAATTTCGATGCAATTTCTGTGCTTCATCGTCAATATGATTGCCAAGGGATACAATAAACCTGATGTGAAGCATCGGAATCAAAAACTGGTCTCACAGGAAAGGCTCAAATCACAGACAGGAAGAAGAGTCAGTCTTGTTTCACGTCAGTTGGCACTTTGCCTTTTGTGTTTATTTCCGATGCAATTTCTGTGTTTCATCGTCAATATGAAGGTCCAAGGGATACAGTAAACCTGAGGGGAAGCATCCGAATCTAATACTGGCCTCACAGGAAAGGCTCAAATCATAGACAATAAGAAGAGTAAGTCTTCTTTAACTTAAGTCGGCATTGTGCTTTTTGTATTTAATTCCGTTGCAATTGTCGGTGTTTCATCGTCAATATGAAGGTCCAAGGGATACAGTAAACCTGATGTGAAGCATCGGAATCTAAAACTGGTCCCACAGGAAATGCTCGAATCATAGACGGCAAGAAGAGTCAGTGTTCTTGTATTTAAGTAGGCATTGTGCCTTTTGTACTTATTTCCGATGCAATTTCTGTGACTCATCGTCAATATGAAGGTCCAAGGGATACAGTGAACCTGAGGTGAAGCATCGGAATCTAAAACTGGCCCCACAGGAAAGGCTCAAATCATACAAGTAAGAAGAGTCAGTCATATTGTATTTAAGTCGGCATTGTGCCATTTGTATTTATTTCCGATGCAATTTCTATGTATCATCGTCAATATGAAGGTCCAAGGGATACACTAAACCTGATGTGAAGCATCGGAATCTAAAACTGCCGTCACAGGAGAGGTTCAAATCATAGACAGTAAGAAGCGTCAGTCTTCTTGTATGTAAGTAGGCATTGTGCCTCTTGTGTTTATTTCCGGTGCAATTTCAGTGTTTCATCTTCAATATGATGGTCCAAGGGATACAGTAAACCTGAGGTGAAGCATCGGAATCTATTACTGGTCTCACAGTAACGGCTCAAATCATAGACAGTTAAAAGAATCAGTCTTCCTGTACTTAAGTGGCCATTGTGCGTTTTGTATTTATTTCCGATCCAATTTCTGTGTTTCATCGTCAATATGATGGTCCAAGGGATACAGTAACCTGAAGTGAAGCATCGGAATCCAAAACTGGTCACACAGGAAAGGCTCAAATCACAGACCTCAGACTCAGTCTTCTGTAACTTAAGTCGGCATTGTGCCTTTTGTATCTATTTCCGATGAAATTTCTGTGTTTCATCGTCAATAAAAAGGTCCAAGAAATGCAGTAAACCTGAAGTAAAGCAACGGAATCTAAAACTGCTCTCACAGGAAAGGCTCAAATCATAGACAGTAAAAAGAGTCAGGCTTATTCTACTTAAGTCGGCATTGTGCCTTTTGTACTTATCTCCGATGCACTTTCTGTGTTTCATCGTCAATATGAAGGTCCAAGGGATACAATAAACCAGAAGTGAAGCATCGGAATCTAAAACTGGTCTCACAGGAAAAGCTCAAATCACAGACAGAAGGAAGAGTCAGTCTACTTTAACTTAAGACGGCATTGTGTCTTTTGTATTTAATTCCTATGCCATTTGTGTCTTTCGTCGTCAATATGAAGAACCAAGGGATACAGTAAACCTGAGGTGAGCATCTGGATCTAAAACTGGCCTCACAGGAAAGGCTCAAATCAGAGACAGTAAGAAGAGACAGTCTTCTTGTACTTAGGTCGGCATTGTGCCATTTGTACTTATTTCTGATGTGATTTCTGTGTTTCATCGTCAATATGAAGGTCCAAGGGATACAGTATTCCTGAATTGAAGCAGGGGAATCTAAAACTGTTCTCACAGGAAAGGCTCAAAATATAGACAGTAAGAAGAGTCAGTCTTCTTGTACATAAGTCGGCATTGTGCCTTTTGTATTTATTTCCAGTGCAAATTCTGTGTTTCGTCGTCAATATGAACGTCCAAGGGATACAGTAAACCTGAAGTAAAGCATCGGAATCTAAAACTGGTGTCACAGGAATGGCTCAAATCACAGACAGTAAGAAGAGTCAGTTTTCTTTAACATAAGTCGGCATTGTGCCTTTTGTATTTAATTCCTATGCCATTTGTGTTTTTCGTCGTCAATATCAAGAACCAAGGGATACAGTAAACCTGAGGTGAGCATCGGAATCTAAAACTGGCCTCACAGGAAAGGCTCAAATCAGAGACAGTAAGAAGAGACAGTCTTCTTGTACTTAGGTCGGCATTGTGCCATTTGTATTTATTTCTGATGTGATTTCTGTGTTTCATCGTCAATATGAAGGTCCAAGGGATACAGTAAACCTGAGGTGAAGCATCGGAATCTAATACTGTCCTCACAGCAAAGGCTCAAATCATAGCCAGTAAAAAGAGTCAGTGGTCTTGTACTTATGTCGGCATTGTGCCTTTTGTATTTATTTCCGATGCAATTTCAGTGTTTCGTCGACAACATGTAGGTCCAAGGGATACAGTAAACCTGAAGTGAAGCATCGGAATCTAAAACTGGTCTCACTGTAACGGCTCAAATCATAGACAGTAAAAAGAATCAGTCTTCTAGTACTTAAGTCGGCATTGTGCCTTTTGTATTTATTTCCAATGCAATTTCTGTGTTTCATCGTCAATATGATGGTCCAAGGGATACAGTAACCTGGAGTGAAGCATCGAAATCTAAGACTGGTCACTCAGGAAAGGCTCAAATAACAGACATTAAGAAGAGTCAGGCTTCTGTAACTTAAGTCAGCATTTTGCCTTTTGTATCTATTTCCGATGCAATTTCTGTGTTTCATCGTCAATAAGAAGGTCCAAGGGATACAGTAAACCTGAAGTAAAGCAACGGAATGTAAAACTGGTCTCACAGGACAATCTCAAATCATAGACAGTAGGAAGAGTCAGTCTTCCTGTACTTAAGTCGGCATTGTGCCTTTTGTATTTATCGCCGATGCATTTTCTGTGTTTCATTGTCGATATGAAGGTCCAAGGGATACAATAAACCAGAAGTGAGGCATCAGAATCTAAAACTGGTCTCACAGCAAAAGACTCAAATCACAGATAGGAAGAAGAGTCAGTCATCTTTAACTGAAGTCGGCATTATGCCTTTTGTATTTATTTCCGATGCAATTTCTGTGTTTCATCGTCAATATCAAGGTCCAAGGGATACAGTGAACCTGAGGTCAAGCATCGGAATGTAAAACTGTCCTCACAAGAAAAGCTCAAAGCATAGACAGTAAGAAATGTCAGTCTTCTTGTACTTAAGTCGGCATTGTGCCTTTTGTATTTATTTCCGATGCAATTTCTGTGTTTCATCGTCAATATGAAGGTCCAAGGGATACAGTAAACCTGAAGTAAAGCATCGGAATCAAAAACTGGTCACACAGGAAAGGCTCAAATGACAGACATTAAGAAGAGTCAGTCTTCTGTAACTTAAGTCGGCATTGTACCTTTAGTATTTAATTCCGATACAATTTCTGTGTTTCATCGTCAATATGAAAGTCCAAAGTATACAGTAAACCTGAAGTGAAGCATCGCAATCTAAAACTGACCTTACAGGAAACTCTCAAATGATAGACAGTATGAAGAGTCAGTCTTCTTGTTCTTTAGTCGGCATTGTGCATTTGGATTTTATTCCGACGCAATTTCTGTGTTTCATCGTCGATATGAAGGTCCAAGGGATACAGTAAACCTGAGGTGAAGCATCGGAATCTAAAACTGGCCTCACAGGAAAGGCTCAAATCATAGACATTAAGAAGAGTCAGTCTTCTGTAACTTAAGTCGGCATTGTACCTTTAGTATTTAATTCCGATACAATTTCTGTGTTTCATCGTCAGTATGAAGGTCCAAAGTATACAGTAAACGTGAAGTGAAGCATCGCAATCTAAAACTGGCCTTACAGGAAACTCTCAAATGATAGACAGTATGAAGAGTCAGTCTTCTTGTTCTTTAGTCGGCATTGTGCATTTGGATTTTATTCCGACGCAATTTCTGTGTTTCATCGTCGATATGAAGGTCCAAGGGATACAGTAAACCTGAGGTGAAGCATCGGAATCTAAAACTGGCCTCACAGGAAAGGCTCAAATCATAGACAGTAACAAGAGTCAGTCATCTTGTTTTTAGGTCGGCATTGTTCCTTTTGTATTTATTTCCCTTGCAATATCTCTGTTTCTTCGTCAACATGAAGGCCCAAGGGATACAGTAAAGCTGCAGTGAAGCATCGGAATCTAAAACTGGCCTCACAGGAAAGGTTCAAATCACAGACAGTAAGAAGAATAAGTCTTCTTGTACTTAAGTCGGCAATGTGCCTTTTGTATTTAATTCCGTAGCAATTGTCTGTGTTTCATTGTCAATATGAAGGTCCAAGGGATACAGTAAACCTGAAGTGAAGCATCGGAATCTAAAACTGGTCTCACAGGTAATGCTCAAATCACAGACAGTAAGAAGAGTTAGTCTTCTTCAACTTAAGTCGGCATTGTGCCTTTTGTATTTAATTCCGTAGCAATTGTCTGTGTTTCATTGTCAATATGAAGGTCCAAGGGATACAGTAAACCTGAAGTGAAGCATCGGAATCTAAAACTGGTCTCACAGCAAAGGCTCAAATCACAGACAGTAAGAAAAGTCAGTCTTCTTAAATTTAAGTCCACATTGTGCCTTTTGTATTTATTTCCGATGGAATATATGTGTTTCATCGTCAATATGAAAGCCCAAGGAATAAAGTAAACCTGATGTGAAGCATCGGAATCTAAGACGGGTTTCACAGCAAAGGCTCAAATCACAGACAGTAAGAAGAGTCAGTCTTCTTAAACTTAATTCGACACTGTGCCTTTTGTATTTATTTCCGATGCAATTTCTCTGTTTCATCGTCAACATGAAGGCCCAAGGGATACAGTAAACCTGAGGTGAAGCATCGGATTCTAAAACTGGCCTCACAGGAAAGGCTCAAATCATAGACAGTAAGAAGAGTCAGCCTTCTTGTACTTAAGTCGGCATTGTGCGTTTTGTATTTATTTCCGATGCCATTTCTGAGTTTCATCGTCATTATGATGGTCCAAGGGATACAGCAAACCTGAAGTGAAGCAACGGAATCTAATACTGTCCTCACATGAAAGGCTCAAATCATAGACAGTGACGAGAGTCAGTTTTGATGTACTTGTGTCGGCATTGTGCCTTTTGTATTTATTTCAGATGAATTTCTGTGTTTCATCGTCAATATGAAGGTCCAAGGGATACAGTAAAACTGAGGTGAAGCATCGGAATCTAAAAATGGTCTCACAAGAAAGGCTCAAATCATAGACAGTAAGAAGAGTCAGGCTTCTTGTACTTAAGTCGGCATTGTGCCTTTTGTACTTATTTCCGATGCCATTTCTGTGTTTGATCGTCAATATGAAGGTCCAAGGGATACAATAAACCTGAAGTGAAGCATCGGAATCTATAACTGGTCTCACAGGAAAGGCTCAAAGCACAGACAGGTAGAAGAGTCAGTCTTCTTTAACTTAAGTTGACATTGTGCCTTTTGTGTTTATTTCCGATGCAATAACTGTGTTTCATCGTCAAAATGAAGGTCCAAGGGATACAGTAAACCTGAGTTGAAGCATCCGAATCTAAAACTGGCCTCACAGGAAAGGTTCAAATCATTGACACTAAGAAGAGTTTTTCTTCTTGTGCTTAAAGCGGCTTTGTGCCTTTAGTATTTATTTCCGATGCAATTTCTGTGTTTCAAAGTCAATATGAAGGCCCAAGGGATATAGTAAACCTGAAGTGAAGCATCGGAATCTAAAACTGGTCTCACAGGTAATGCTCAAATCACAAACAGTAAGAAGAGTTAGTCTTCTTTAACTTAAGTCGGCATTGTGCCTTTTGTATTTAATTCCGTAGCAATTGTCTGTGTTTCATTGTCAATATGAAGGTCCAAGGGATACAGTAAACCTGAAGTGAAGCATCGGAGTCTAAAACTGGTCTCACAGCAAAGGCTCAAATCACAGACAGTAAGAAAAGTCAGTCTTCTTAAATTTAAGTCCACATTGTGCATTTTGTATTTATTTCCGATGGAATTTATGTGTTTCATCGTCAATATGAAAGCCCAAGAGATAAAGTAAACCTGATGTGAAGCATCGGAATCTAAAACGGGTTTCACAGCAAAGGCTCAAATCACAGACAGTAAGAAGAGTCAGTCTTCTTAAACTTAATTCGATACTGTGCCTTTTGTATTTATTTCCGATGCAATTTCTCTGTTTCATCGTCAACATGAAGGCCCAAGGGATACAGTAAACCTGAGGTGAAGCATCGGATTCTAAAACTGGCCTCACAGGAAAGGCTCAAATCATAGACAGTAAGAAGAGTCAGCCTTCTTGTACTTAAGTCGGCATTGTGCGTTTTGTATTTATTTCCGTTGCCATTTCTGTGTTTCATCGTCAATATGAAGGTCCAAGGGAAACAGTAAACCTGAGGTGATGCATCGGAATCTAAAACTGGCCTTACAGGAAAGGCTCAAATCATAGAATGTAAGAAGAATTAGTCCTCTTGTACTTAAGTTGGCATTGTGCATTTTGTATTTAATTCCGTTGCAATTGATTGTGTTTCAACGCCAATATGAAGGTCCAAGGGATACAGTAAACCTGAGGTGAAGCATCGGAATCTATTATTGGCCTCACAGCAAAGGCGCAAATCAGAGACAGTAAGAAGAGTCAGTCTTCTTGTACTTAAGTCGGCATTGTGCCTTTTGTATATACACTCCTGGAAATTGAAATAAGAACACCGTGAATTAATGGTCCCAGGAAGGGGAAACTTTATTGACACATTCCTGGGGTCAAATACATCACATGATCACACTGACAGAACCACAGGCACATAGACACAGGCAACAGAGCATGCACAATGCCGGCACTAGTACAGTGTATATCCACCTTTTGCAGCAATGCAGGCTGCTATTCTCCCATGGAGACAATCGTAGAGATGCTGGATGTAGTCCTGTGGAACGGCTTGCATGCCATTTCCCACCTGACGCCTCAGTTGGACCAGCGTTCGTGCTGGACGTGCAGACCGCGTGAGACGACGCTTCATCCAGTCCCAAACATGCTCAATGGGGGACAGATCCGGAGATCTTGCTGGCCAGGGTAGTTGACTTACACCTTCTAGAGCACGTTGGGTGGCACGGGATACATGCGGACGTGCATTGTCCTGTTGGAACAGCAGGTTCCCTTGCCGGTCTAGGAATGGTAGAACGATGGGTTCGATGACGGTTTGGATGTACCGTGCACTATTCAGTGTCCCCTCGACGATCACCAGTGGTGTACGGCCAGTGTAGGAGATCGCTCCCCACACCATGATGCCGGGTGTTGGCCCTGTGTGCCTCGGTCGTATGCAGTCCTGATTGTGGCGCTCACCTGCAAGGCGCCAAACACGCATACGACCATCATTGGCACCAAGGCAGAAGCGACTCTCATCGCTGAAGACGACACGTCTCCATTCGTCCCTCCATTCGCGCCTGTCGCGACACCACTGGAGGCGGGCTGCACGATGTTGGGGCGAGAGCGGAAGACGGCCTAACGGTGTGCGGGACCGTAGCCCAGCTTTATGGAGACGGTTGCGAATGCTCCTCGCCGATACCCCAGGAGCAACAGTGTCCCTAATTTGCTGGGAAGTGGCGGTGCGGTCCCCTACGGCACTGCGTAGGATCCCACGGTCTTGGCGTGCATCCGTGCGTCGCTACGGTCCGGTCACAGGTCGACGGGCACGTGCACCTTCCGCCGACCACTGGCGACAACATCGATGTACTGCGGAGACCTCACGCCCCACGTGTTGAGCAATTCGGCGGTACGTCCACCCGGCCTCCCGCATGCCCACTATACGCCCTCGGTCAAAGTCCGTCAACTGCACATACGGTTCACGTCCAAGCTGTCGCGGCATGCTACCAGTGTTAAAGACTGCGATGGAGCTCCGTATGCCACGGCACACTGGCTGACACTGACGGCGGCGGTGAACAAATGCTGCGCAGCTAGCGCCATTCGACGGCCAACACCGCGGTTCCTGGTGTGTCCGCTGTGCCGTGCGTGTGATCATTGCCTGTACATCCCTCTCACAGTGTCCGGAGCAAGTATGGTGGGTCTGACACACCAGTGTCAATGTGTTCTTTTTTCCATTTCCAGGAGTGTATTTCCGATGCAATCTCTGTGTTTCATCGTCAATATGAAGGTCCAAGGGATACAGTATACCTGAAGTGAAGCATCGGAATCTAAAACTGGTCTCACAGTAACGGCTTAAATCATAGACAGTAAGAAGAATAAGTCTTCTTGTACTTAAGTCGGCAATGTGCCTTTTGTATTTATTTCAGAAGCAATATCTGTGTTTCATCGTCATTATGATGGTCCAAGGGATACAGCAAACCTGAAGTGAAGCATCGGAATCTAATACTGTCCTCACATGAAAGGCTCAAATCATAGACAGTAACAAGAGTCAGTTTTGATGTACTTGTGTCGGCATTGTGCCTTTTGTATTTATTTCAGATGAATTTCTGTGTTTCATCGTCAATATGAAGGTCCAAGGGATACAGTAAAACTGAGGTGAAGTATCGGAATCTAAAAATGGTCTCACAGGAAAGGCTCAAATCATAGACAGTAAGAAGAGTCAGGCTTCTTGTACTTAAGTCGGCATTGTGCCTTTTGTACTTATTTCCGATGCCATTTCTGTGTTCGATCGTCAATATGAAGGTCCAAGGGATACAATAAACCTGAAGTGAAGCATCGGAATCTATAACTGGTCTCACAGGAAAGGCTCAAAGCACAGACAGGTAGAAGAGTCAGTCTTCTTTAACTTAAGTTGACATTGTGCCTTTTGTGTTTTTTTGCGATGCAATAACTGTGTTTCATCGTCAAAATGAAGGTCCAAGGGATACAGTAAACCTGAGGTGAAGCATCGGAATCTAAAACAGGCCTCACAGTAAGGCTCAAATCATAGACAGGAAGAAGAGTTTTTCTTCTTGTACTTAAAGCGGCATTGTGTCTTTAGTATTTATTTCCGATGCAATTTCTGTGTTTCAAAGTCAATATAAAAGTCCAAGGGATACAGTAAACCGATGTGAAGCATCGGAATCTAAATTTGGCATCACAGGAAAGGCTCAAAACATAGACAGTAAGAAGAGACAGTCTTCTTGTATTTAAGTAGGCATTGTGCCTTTTGTATTTATTTCCGATGCAATTTCTGTGTTTCATCGTCAATATGAAGGTCCAAGGGGTACAGTAAACCTGAGGTGAAGCATCGTAATCTAAAACTGGTCTCACAGGAAAGGCTCAAATCACAGACAGCAAGAAGAGTCAGTCTTCTTTAACTTATGTCCGCATTGTGCCTTTTGTATTTAATTCCATTGCAATTGTCTGTGTTTCATCGTCAATATGAAAGTCCGAGGGATACAGTAAACCTGACGTGAAGCATCATAATCTAAAACTTGTCTCACAGGAAAGGCTCAAATCACAGACAGTAAGAAGAGTCAGTCTTCTTTAACTAATGTCCGCATTGTGCCTTTTGTATTTAATTCCGTTGCAATTGTCTGTATTTCATCGTCAATATGAAGGTCCAAGGGATACAGTAAACCTGAGGTGAAGCATCGGAATGTAATACTGGCCTCACAGGAAAGGCTCAAATCATAGGCAGTAAGAAGAGTCAGTTTTGTTGTACTTAAGTCGGCATTGTGCCTTTTGTATTTATTTCCGATGAATTTTTGTGTTTCATCGTCAACATGAAGGTCCATAGGATACAGTAAACTTGAGGTGAAGCATCTGAATCTAAAACTGGTGTCACAGGAAAGACTCGAATCATAGACAGTAAGAAGAGTCATTCTTCTTGTATTTAAGTAGGCATTGTGCCTTTTGCATTTATTTCCGTTGCAATGTCTGTGTTTCATCGTCAATATGAAGGTCCAAGGGATACAGTAAACCTGAGGTGAAGCATCGGAATCTAAAACTGGCCTCACAGGAAAGACTCGAATCATAGACAGTAAGAAGTGTCAGTCTTCTTGTATTTAAGTAGGCATTGTGCCTTTTGTATTTATTTCCGTTGCAATTTCTGAGTTTCATCGTCAATATGAAGGTCCATGGGATACAGTAAACCTGAGGTGAGGCATCGGAATCTAAAAATGGCCTCACAAGAAAGGCTCAAATCATAGACAGTAAGAAGAGTCAGCCTTCTTGTACTTAAGTCGGAATTGTGCCCTTTGTATTTATTTCCGATGCCATTTCTGTGTTTGATCGTCAATATGAAGGTCCAAGGTATACAGTAAACCTGAGGGGAAGCATCGAAATCTAAAATTGGTCTCACAGGAAAGGTTCAAATCATAGACAGTAAGAAGAGTTTTTCTTCTTGTACTTAAAGCGGCATTGTGCCTTTAGTAATTATTTCCGATGCAATTTCTGTGTTTCAAAGTCAATATGAAAACCCAAAGGATACAGTAAACCTGAAGTGAAGTATCGGAATCTAAAACTGGTCTCACACGAAAGGCTCAAATCACAGACAGCAAAAAGAGTTAGTCTTCTTTAACTTATGTCGGTATTGCGCCTTTTGTATTTAATTCCGTAGCAATTGTCTGTGTTTCATTGTCAATATAAAGGTCCAAGGGATACAGTAAACCTGAGGTGAAGCATCTGAATCTAATACTGGCCTCACAGGAAAGGCTCAAATCATAGACTGTAAGAAGAGTCAGTCTTCTTGTACTTAAGTCGGCATTGTGCCTCTTGTATTTATTTCCGGTGCAATTTCTGTGTTTCGTCGTGAATATGAAGGTCCAAGGGATACAGTAAATCTGAGGTGAAGCATCGGAATCAAATCTGGTCTCACAGGAAAGGCTCAAATCATAGACAGTAAGAACAGTCAGTCTTCTTTAACTTAAGTCGGCATTGTGCCTTTTGTATTTAATTCGGATGCAATTTCTGTGTTTCATCGTCAATATGTAGGTCCAAGGGATACAATAAAAATGAAGTGAAGCATCGGAAACAAAAACTGGTCTCACAGGAAAGGCACAAATTACAGACAGTAAGAAGAGTCGGTCTTCTTTAACTTAAGTCGGCATTGTGCCTTTTGTATTTAATTCCGATGCAATTTCTGTGTTTCATCGTCAATATGAAGGTCCAAGGGATACAGTAAACCTGATGTGAAGCATCGGAATCTAAAACTGGCCTCACAGGAAAGGCTTGAATCATAGACAGTAAGAAGAGTTAGTCTTCTTGTATTTAAGTAGGCATTGTGCCTTTTGTATTTATTTCCGATGCAATTTTTGTGTTTTATCGTCAATATGGAGGTCCAAGGGACACAATAAACCTGAAGTGAGGCATCTGAATCTATAACTGGTCTCACAGGAAAGGCTCGAAACGCAGACAGGAAGAAGAGTCAGTCTTCTTTAACTTAAGTAGGCATTGTGCCTTTTGTATATAATTCCGTAGCAATTGTCTGTGTTTCATTGTTAATATGAAGGTCCAAGAGAGACGGTAAACCTGAGGTGAAGCATCGGAATCTAATACTGGCCTCACAGGAGGGGCTCAAGTCATAGACAGTAAGAAGAGTTATTCTTCTTTAACTTAAGTCGCCATTGTGCATTTTTTATTTAATTCCGTTGCAATTGATTGTGTTTCAACGTCAATATGAAGGTCCAAGGGATCCAGTAAACCTGAAGTGAAGCATCGGATCTAAAAGTGGCCTCGCAGGAAAGGCTCAAATCGTAGACAGTAAGAAGAGTCAGTCTTCTGCTACTTAAGTCGGCATTGTGACTTTTGTATTTATTTCCGATGCAATCTCTGTGTTTCATCGTCAATACGAAAGTCCAAGGGATACAGTAAACCTGATGTCAAGCATCGGAAACTATAACTGGCCTCACTGGAAAGGCTCAAATCATAGAGAGTAAGAAGAGTCAGTCTTCTTGTATTTAAGTAGGCGTTGTGCCTTTTGTATTTTTTTCCGATTCAATTTCTGCGTTTCGTCGACAACATGAAGGTCCACGGGATACAGTAAACCTGTGGTAATGCATCGGAATCTAAAACTGGCCTCACAGGAAAGGCTCAAATCATAGACAGTAAGAAGAGTCAGTCTTCTTGTACTTAAGTCGGCATCATGCCTTTTGTATTTACTTACGATGCCGTGTCTGTGTTTCATCGTCAATATGAAGGTCCAAGGGATACAGTAAACCTGAGGTGAATCATCAAAATCTATGATTGGCCTCACAGCAAAGTCGCAAATCACAGACAGGAAGAAGAGTCAGTCTTCTTTAACTTAAGTTGTCATTGTGACTTTTGTGTATATTTCCGATGCAATATCTGTGTTTCATCGTCAATATGAAGGTCCAAGGGATACAGTGAACCTGAGGTGAAGCATCGGAATCTAAAACAGGCCTCACAGGAAAGGCTCAAATCATAGACAGTAAGAAGAGTTTTTCTTTTTGTACTTAAAGCGGCATTGTGTCTTTAGTATTTATTTCCGATGCAATTTCTGTGTTTCAGAGTCAATATGAAGGTCCAACGGATACAGTAAACCGGATGTGAAGCATCGGAATCTAAATCTGGCGTCAAAGGAAAGGCTCAAATCATAGACAGTAAGAAGAGTCAGTCTTCTTGTATTTAAGTAGGCATTGTGCCTTTTGTATTTATTTCCGATGCAATTTCTGTGTTTCTTCGTCAATATGAAGGTCCAAGGGATACAGTAAACCTGAGGTGAAGCATCGTAATCTAAAACTGGTCTCACAGGAAAGGCTCAAATCACAGACAGTAAGATGAGTCAGTCTTCTTTAACTTATGTCCGCATTGTGCCTTTTGTATTTCATTCCGTTGCAATTGTCTGTGTTTCATCGTGATTATGAAGGTCCAAGGGATACAGTAAACCTGAGGTGAAGCATCGTAATCTAAAACTGGTCTCACAAGAAAGGCTCAAATCACAGACAATAAGAAGTGTCAGTCTTCTTTAACTTATGTCCGCATTGTGCCTTTTGTATTCAATTCCGTTGCAATTGTCTGTATTTCATCGTCAATATGAAGTTCCAAGGGATACAGTAAACCTGAGGTGAAGCATCGGAATGTAATACTGGCCTCACAGAAAAGACTCGAATCATAGACACTAAGAAGAGTCAGTCTTCTTGTATTTAAGTAGGCATTGTACCTTTTGTATTTATTTCCGTTGCAATCTTTGTGTTTCATCGTCAATATGAAGGTCCAAGGGATATAGTAAACCTGAGGTGAAGCATCGGAATCTAAAACTGGCCTCAGAGGAAAGACTCGAATCATAGACAGTATGAAGAGTCAGTCTTCTTGTATTTAAGTAGGCATTGTGCCTTTTGTATTTATTTCCGTTGCAATTTCTGTGTTTCATCGTCAATATGAAGGTCCAAGCGATACAGTAAACATGAGGTGAAGCATCGGAATCTAATACTGGCCTCACAGGAAAGGCTCAAATCATAGACAGTAAGAAGAGTCACTCCTCTTGTATGTAAGTAGGCATTGAGCCTCTTGTATTTATTTCCGGCGTTATTTCAGTGTTACATCGTCAATATGAAGGTCCAAGGGATACACTAAACCTGATGTGAAGCATCGGAATCTAAAACTGGCCTCACAGGAAAGGCTCAAATCATAGACAGTAAGAAGGGTTAGTCTTCTTGTATTTAAGTAGGCATTGTGCCCTCTGTATTTATTTCCGATGCAATATCTGTGTTTCATCGTCAATATGGAGGGCCAAGGGATACAGTAAACCTAATGTGAAGCATCGGAATCTGAAACTGGCCTCACAGGAAAGGCTCAAATCATAGACAGTAAAATGAGTCAGTCTTCTTGTATTTAAGTAGGCATTGTGCCTTTTGTATTTATTTCCGATGCAATTTCTCTGTTTCATCGTCAATATAAAGGCCCAAGGGATACAATAAACCTGAGGTAAAGCATCGTAATCTAAAACTGGTCTCACAGGAAAGGCTCAAATCACAGACAGGAAGAAGGGTCAGCCTTCTTTAACTTATGTCCGCATTGTGCCTTTTGTATTTAATTACGTTGCAATTGTCTGTATTTCATCGTCAATATGAAGGTGCAAGAGATACAGTAAACCTGAGGTGAAGCATCGGAATGTAATACTGGCCTCACAAGAAAGGGTCAAATCATTTACAGTAAGAAGAGTCGGTTTTGTTGTACTTAAGTCGGCATTGTGCCTTTTGTATTTATTTCCGATGAATTTCTGTGTTTCATCGTCAATATGAAGGTCCAAGGGACACAGTAAACCTGAGGTGAAGCATCGGAATTTAAACTGGTGTCACAGGAAAGACTCGAATCATAGACAGTAAGAAGAGTCAGTCTTCTTGTATTTAAGTAGGCATTGTGCCTTTTGTATTTATTTCCGATGCAATTTCTGTGTTTCATTGTCAATATGTAGGTCCAAGAGATACAGTAAACCTGAGGTGAAGCATCCGAATCTAAAAATGGCCTCACAGGAAAGGCTCAAATCATAGACAGTAAGAAGAATCAGTCTTCTTGTATGTAAGTAGGCATTGGGCCTCTTGTATTTATTTCCGGCACAATTTCAATGTTTCATCGTCAATATGAAGGTCCAAGGGATACAGTAAACCTGAGGTGAAGCATCGGAATCTAAAACTGGCCTCACAGGAAAGGCTCAAATTATAGTCAGTAAGAAGAGTCAGTCTTCTTTAACTTTAGTTGGCATTGTGAATTTGTATTTAATTGCGATGCAATTTCTGTGTTTCATCGTCAATATGTAGGTCCAAGAGATACAATAAACCTGAAGTGAAGCATCGGAATCAAAAACTGGTCTCACAGAAAATGCTCAAATCACAGACAGTAAGAAGAGTTAGTCTTCTTTAACTTGAGTCGGCATTGTGCATTTTGTATTTAATTCCGTTGCAATTGATTGTGTTTCAACGTCAATATACAGTAAACCTGAGGTGAAGCATCGGAATCTATCATTGACCTCACAGGAAAGGCTCAAATCATAGACAGTAAGAAGATTCAGTCTTCTTGTATGTAAGTATTCATTGAGCCTCTTGTATATATTTCCGGTGTTATTTCAATGTTACATCCTCAATATGAAGGTCCAAGGGATACACTAAACCTGATGTGAAGCATCGGAATCTAAAACTGGCCTCACAGGAAAGGCTCAAATCATAGACAGTAAGAAGGGTCAGACTTCTTGTATTTAAGTAGGTATTGTGCCCTTTGTATTTATTTCCGATGCAATTTCTGTGTTTCATCGTCAATATGAAGGTCCAAGGGATACAGTTAACCTGAGGTGAAGCATCGGAATCTAAAAATGGCCTCACAGGAAAGGCTCAAAACATAGACAGTAAGAAGAGTCAGTCTTCTTGTACTTAAGTCGGCATTGTGCCTTTATTTATTTCCGATGCAATTTCTGTGTTTCATCGTCAATATGAAGGTCCAAGGGATACAGTAAACCTGAGGTGAAGCATCGTAATCTAAAACTGGTCTCACAGGAAAGGCTTAAATCACAGACAGTAAGAAGGGTCAGCCTTCTTTAACTTATGTGCGTATTGTGCCTTTTGTATTTAATTCCGTTGCAATTGTCTGTGTTTCATCGTCAATATGAAGGTCCAAGGGATACAGTAAACCTGAGGTGAAGCATCGAAATGTAATACTGGCCTCACAGGAAAGGCTCAAATCATAGACAGTAAGAAGAGTTTTTCTTCTTGTACTTAAAGCGGCATTGTGTCTTTAGTATTTATTTCCGATGCAATTTCTGTGTTTCAGAGTCAATATGAAGGTCCAACGGATACAGTAAACCGGATGTGAAGCATCGGAATCTAAATCTGGCGTCAAAGGAAAGGCTCAAATCATAGACAGTAAGAAGAGTCAGTCTTCTTGTATTTAAGTAGGCATTGTGCCTTTTGTATTTATTTCCGATGCAATTTCTGTGTTTCTTCGTCAATATGAAGGTCCGAGGGATACAGTAAACCTGAGGTGAAGCATCGTAATCTAAAACTGGTCTCACAGGAAAGGCTCAAATCACAGACAGTAAGATGAGTCAGTCATCTTTAACTTATGTCCGCATTGTGCCTTTTGTATTTCATTCCGTTGCAATTGTCTGTGTTTCATCGTGATTATGAAGGTCCAAGGGATACAGTAAACCTGAGGTGAAGCATCGTAATCTAAAACTGGTCTCACAAGAAAGGCTCAAATCACAGACAATAAGAAGTGTCAGTCTTCTTTAACTTATGTCCGCATTGTGCCTTTTGTATTAATTCCGTTGCAATTGTCTGTATTTCATCGTCAATATGAAGTTCCAAGGGATACAGTAAACCTGAGGTGAAGCATCGGAATGTAATACTGGCCTCACAGAAAAGACTCGAATCATAGACACTAAGAAGAGTCAGTCTTCTTGTATTTAAGTAGGCATTGTACCTTTTGTATTTATTTCCGTTGCAATCTCTGTGTTTCATCGTCAATATGATGGTCCAAGGGATATAGTAAACCTGAGGTGAAGCATCGGAATCTAAAACTGGCCTCAGAGGAAAGACTCGAATCATAGACAGTATGAAGAGTCAGTCTTCTTGTATTTAAGTAGGCATTGTGCCTTTTGTATTTATTTCCGTTGCAATTTCTGTGTTTCGTCGTCAATATGAAGGTCCAAGCGATACAGTAAACATGAGGTGAAGCATCGGAATCTAATACTGGCCTCACAGGAAAGGCTCAAATCATAGACAGTAAGAAGAGTCACTCCTCTTGTATGTAAGTAGGCATTGAGCCTCTTGTATTTATTTCCGGCGTTATTTCAGTGTTACATCGTCAATATGAAGGTCCAAGGGATACACTAAACCTGATGTGAAGCATCGGAATCTAAAACTGGCCTCACAGGAAAGGCTCAAATCATAGACAGTAAGAAGGGTTAGTCTTCTTGTATTTAAGTAGGCATTGTGCCCTCTGTATTTATTTCCGATGCAATATCTGTGTTTCATCGTCAATATGGAGGGCCAAGGGATACAGTAAACCTAATGTGAAGCATCGGAATCTAAAACTGGCCTCACAGGAAAGGCTCAAATCATAGACAGTAAAATGAGTCAGTCTTCTTGTATTTAAGTAGGCATTGTGCCTTTTGTATTTATTTCCGATGCAATTTCTCTGTTTCATCGTCAATATAAAGGCCCAAGGGATACAGTAAACCTGAGGTAAAGCATCATAATCTAAAACTGGTCTCACAGGAAAGGCTCAAATCACAGACAGTAAGAAGGGTCAGCCTTCTTTAACTTATGTCCGCATTGTGCCTTTTGTATTTAATTACGTTGCAATTGTCTGTATTTCATCGTCAATATGAAGGTGCAAGGGATACAGTAAACCTGAGGTGAAGCATCGGAATGTAATACTGGCCTCACAAGAAAGGGTCAAATCATTTACAGTAAGAAGAGTCGGTTTTGTTGTACTTAAGTCGGCATTGTGCCTTTTGTATTTATTTCCGATGAATTTCTGTGTTTCATCGTCAATATGAAGGTCCAAGGGACACAGTAAACCAGAGGTGAAGCATCGGAATTTAAACTGGTGTCACAGGAAAGACTCGAATCATAGACAGTAAGAAGAGTCAGTCTTCTTGTATTTAAGTAGGCATTGTGCCTTTTGTATTTATTTCCGATGCAATTTCTGTGTTTCATCGTCAATATGTAGGTCCAAGAGATACAGTAAACCTGAGGTGAAGCATCCGAATCTAAAAATGGCCTCACAGGAAAGGCTCAAATCATAGACAGTAAGAAGAATCAGTCTTCTTGTATGTAAGTAGGCATTGGGCCTCTTGTATTTATTTCCGGCACAATTTCAATGTTTCATCGTCAATATGAAGGTCCAAGGGATACAGTAAACCTGAGGTGAAGCATCGGAATCTAAAACTGGCCTCACAGGAAAGGCTCAAATTATAGTCAGTAAGAAGAGTCAGTCTTCTTTAACTTTAGTTGGCATTGTGAATTTGTATTTAATTGCGATGCAATTTCTGTGTTTCATCGTCAATATGTAGGTCCAAGAGATACAATAAACCTGAAGTGAAGCATCGGAATCAAAAACTGGTCTCACAGGAAATGCTCAAATCACAGACAGTAAGAAGAGTTAGTCTTCTTTAACTTGAGTTGGCATTGTGCATTTTGTATTTAATTCCGTTGCAATTGATTGTGTTTCAACGTCAATATACAGTAAACCTGAGGTGAAGCATCGGAATCTATCATTGGCCTCACAGGAAAGGCTCAAATCATAGACAGTAAGAAGATTCAGTCTTCTTGTATGTAAGTATTCATTGAGCCTCTTGTATATATTTCCGGTGTTATTTCAATGTTACATCCTCAATATGAAGGTCCAAGGGATACACTAAACCTGATGTGAAGCATCGGAATCTAAAACTGGCCTCACAGGAAAGGCTCAAATCATAGACAGTAAGAAGGGTCAGACTTCTTGTATTTAAGTAGGTATTGTGCCCTTTGTATTTATTTCCGATGCAATTTCTGTGTTTCATCGTCAATATGAAAGTCCAAGGGATACAGTAAACCTGATGTCAAGCATCGGAAACTATAACTGGCCTCACAGGAAAGGCTCAAATCATAGAGAGTAAGAAGAGTCAGTCTTCTTGTATTTAAGTAGGCATTGTGCCTTTTGTATTTTTTTCCGAATCAATTTCAGCGTTTCATCGACAACATGAAGGTCCACGGGATACAGTAAACCTGAGGTAATGCATCGGAATCTAAAACTGGCCTCACAGGAAAGGCTCAAATCATAGACAGTAAGAAGAGTCAGTCTTCTTGTACTTAAGTCGGCATCATGCCTTTTGTATTTACTTCCGATGCCGTGTCTGTGTTTCATCGTCAATATGAAGGTCCAATGGATACAGTAAACCTGAGGTGAAGCACCGGAATTTTAAACTGGTCTCACAGGAAATGCTCAAAGCATAGACAGTAAGAAGAGTCAGTCTTCTTGTACTTAAGTCGGCATTGTGACTTTTGTATTTATTTCTGATGAATTTCTGTGTTTCATCGTCAATATGAAGGTCCAAGGTATTCAGTAAACCTGAGGTTAAGCATCGGAATCTAAAACTAACCTCACAGGAAAGACTCGAATCATAGACAGTAAGAAGAGTCAGTCTTCTTGTATTTAAGCAGGCATTGTGCGTTTAGTATTTATTTCCGATGCAATTTCTGTGTTTCATCGTCAATATGAAGGTCCAAGGGATACAGTAAACCTGAGGTGAAGCATCGGAATCTAAAAATGGCCTCACAGGAAAGGCTCAAAACATAGACAGTAAGAAGAGTCAGTCTTCTTGTACTTAAGTCGGCATTGTGCCTTTTGTACTTATTTCCGATGCCATTTCTGTGTTCATTCGTCAATATGAAGGTCCAAGGGATACAATAAACCTGAAGTGAAGCATCGGAATCTATAACTGGTCTCACAGGAAGGGCTCAAAACACAGACAGGAAGAAGAGTCAGTCTTCTTTAACTTAAGTTGTCATTGAGCCTTTTGTGTTTATTTCCGATGCAATATCTGTGTTTCATCGTCAATATGAAGGTCCAAGGGATTCAGTGAACCTGAGGTGAAGCATCGGAATCTAAAACAGGCCTCACAGGAAAGGCTCAAATCATAGACAGTAAGAAGAGTTTTTCTTCTTGTACTTAAAGCGGCATTGTGTCTTTAGTATTTATTTCCGATGCAATTTCTGTGTTTCAAAGTCAATATGAAGGTCCAACGGATACAGTAAACCGGATGTGAAGCATCGGAATCTAAATCTGGCGTCAAAGGAAAGGCTCAAATCATAGAAAGTAAGAAGAGTCAGTCTTCTTGTATTTGAGTAGGCATTGTGCCTTTTGTATTTATTTCCGATGCAATTTCTGTGTTTCATCGTCAATATGAAAGTCCAAGGGATACAGTAAACCTGAGGTGAAGCATTGTAATCTAAAACTGGTCTCACAGGAAAGGCTCAAATCACAGGCAGTAAGAAGAGTCAGTCTTCTTTAACTTATGTCTGCATTGTGCCTCTTGTATTTAATTCCGTTGCAATTGTCTGTGTCTCATCGTCAATATGAAGGTCCAAGGGATACAGTAAACCTGAGGTGAAGCATCGTAACCTAAAACTGGTCTCACATTAAAGGCTCAAATCACAGACAGTAAGAAGTGTCAGCCTTCTTTAACTTATGTCCGCATTGTGCCTTTTGTATTTAATTCCTTTGCAATTGTCTGTGTTTCATCGTCAATATGAAGGTCCAAGGGATACAGTAAACCTGAGGTGAAGCATCGGAATGTAATACTGGCCTCACAGGAAAGGCTCAAATCATAGACACTAAGAAGAGTCAGTTTTGTTGTACTTAAGTCAGCATTGTGCCTTTTGTATTTATTTCCGATGAATTTCTGTGTTTCATCGTCGATATGAAGGTCCAAGGGACACAGTAAACCTGAGGTGAAGCATCGGAATCTAAAACTGGTGTCACAGGAAAGACTCGAATCATAGACAGTAAGAAGAGTCAGTCTTCTTGTATTTAAGTAGGCATTGGGCCTTTTGTATTTATTTGCGATGGAATTTCTGTGTTTCATCGTCAATATGAAGGTCCAAAAGATACAGTAAACCTGAGGTGAAGCATCCGAATCTAAAAATGGCCTCACAGGAAAGGCTCAAATCATAGACAGTAAGAAGAGTCAGTCTTCTTGTATGTAAGTAGGCATTGTGCCTCTTGTATTTATTTCCGGTACAATTTCAATGTTTCATCGTGAATATGAAGGTCCAAGGGATACAGTAAACCTGAGGTGAAGCATCGGAATCTAAAAATGGCCTCACAGGAAAGGCTCATATCATAGACAATAAGGAGAGTCAGTCTTCTTTAACTTAAGTCGGCATTGTGCCTTTTGTATTTAATTGCGATGCAATTTCTGTGTTTCATCGTCAATATGTAGGTCCAAGGGATAGAATAAACCTGAAGTGAAGCATCGGAATCAAAAACTGGTCTCACAGGAAATGCTCAAATCACAGACAGTAAGAAGAGTTAGCCTTCTTTAACTTGAGTCGGCATTGTGCATTTTGTATTTAATTCCGTTGCAATTGATTGTGTTTCAACGTCAATATGAAGGACCAAGGGATACAGTAAACCTGAGGTGAAGCATCGGAATCTATCATTGGCCTCACAGGAAAGGCTCAAATCATAGACAGTAAGAAGAGTCAGTCTTCTTGTACTTAAGTCGGCATTGTGCCTTTTGCATTTATTTCTGATGCAATTTCTGTGTTACATCGTCAATATGATGGTCCAAAGGATACACTGAACCTGATGTGAAGCATCGGAATCTAAAACTGGCCTCACAGGAGTGGCTCAAATCTTAGACAGTAAGAAGAGTCAGTCTTCTGGTATGTAAGCAGGCATTGTGCCTCTTGTATTTATTTCCGCTGCAATTTCTGTGTTTCATTGTCAATATGAAGGTCCAAGGGAAGGAGTAAACCTGAGATGAAGCATCGGAATCTAAAACTGGCATCACAGGAAAGGCTCAAATCAGAGACAGTAAGAAGAGTCATTCTTCTTGTATCTATGTCGGCATTTTGCCTTTTGTATTTAATTTCGAAGCAATTTCTGTGCTTCATCTTCAATATGAAGAGCCAAGCGATACAATAAACCTGAAGTGAAGCATCAGAATCTAAAACTGGCCTCACAGGAAAGGCTCGAATCATAGACGGCAAGAAGAGTCAGTCTTTTTGTATTTAAGTAGGCATTGTGCCTTTTGTAGTTATTTCCGATGCAATTTCTGTGTTTCATCGTCAATATGAAGGTCCAAACGATATAGTAAATCTGAGGTGAAGCTTCGGAATGTAAAACTGGCCTCACAGGAAAGGCTCAAATCATAGACAGTAAGAGGAGTCAGCTTTCTTGTACATAAGTCGGCATTGTGCCTTTTGTATTTATTGCTGATGCTTTTTCTGTGTTTCATCGTCTATATGAAGGTCCAAGGGATACAGTAAACCTGAGGTGAAGCATCGAAATCAAAAACTGGTCTCACAGGAAAGGCTCAAATCATTGACAGTAAGAACAGTCAGTCTTCTTTAACTTAAGTCGGCATTGTGCCTTTTGTATTTAATTCGGATGCAAATTCTGTGTTTCATCGTCATTATGTAGGTCCAAGGGATACAATAAACCTGAAGTGAAGCATGGGAATCAAAAACTGGTCTCACAGGAAAGGCACAAGTCACAGACAGGAAGAAGAGTCAGTCTTCTTTAACTTAAGTTGGCATTGTGCCTTTTGTGTTTATTTCCAATGCAATTTCTGTAATTCATCGTCAATATGAAGGTCCAAGGGATACAATAACCGTGAAGTGAAGCATCGGAATCTGAAACTGGTCTCACAGGAAAGGCTCAAATCACAGACAGGAAGAAGAGTCAGTCTACTTTAACTTAAGTCGGCATTGTGTCTTTTGTATTTATTTCCGATGCAATTTCTGTGTTTCATCGTCAATATGAAGGTCCAAGGGATACAGTAAACCTGAGGTGAAGCATCAGAATCTAAAACTAGTCTCACAGAAAGGGCTTAAATTATGGACTGTAAGAAGAGTCAGTCTTCTTGTACTTAAGTCAGCATTGTGCCTTTTGTATTGATTTCCGATGCAATTTCTGTGTTTCGTTGTCAATATGAAGTTCCAAGTGAGACAGAAAACCTAAGGTGAAGCCTCGGAATCTAAAACTGGCCTCACAGGAAAGGCTCAAATTAGGGACAGTAAGAAGAGTCATTCTTCTTATATCAATGTCGGCATTGTGCCTTTTGTATTTAATTCCGATGCAATTTCTGTCTTTCATAGACAATATGAAGGTGCAAGGGATACAGTAAACCTGAAGTGAAGCATCGGAATCTAGAACTGGTCTGACAGGAAAGGCTCAAATCATAGATAGTAAGAACAGTCAGTCTTCTTTAACTTAAGTCGGCATTGTGCCTTTTGTATTTAATTCGGATGCAATTCCTGTGTTTCATCGTCAATATGTAGATACAAGGAATACAATAAACCTGAAGTGAAGCATCGGAATCAAAATTTGGTCTTACAGGAAAGGCACAAATCACAGACAAGAAGAAGAGTCAGTCTTTTTTAACTTAAGTTGGCATTATGCCGTTTGTGTTCATTTTTGATGCAATTTCTGTCTTACATCGTCAATATGAAGGTCCAAGGGATACAGTAAACCTGAGGTGAAGCATCGGAATCTAAAACTGTTCTCACAGGAAAGGCTCAAATAATAGACAGTAAGAAGAGTCAGTCTACTTGTACATAAGTCGGCATTGTGCCTTTTATATTTATTTCCGATGCAATTTCTGTGTTTCATCGTCAATATGAAGGTTCAAGGGATACACTAAACCTGTTGTGAAGCATCGGAATCTGAAACTGGCCACCCAGGAAAGGCTCAAATCTTAGACAGTGAGAAGAGTCAGTCTTCCTGTATGTAAGTAGGCATTGTGAATATTGTATTTATTTCCGGTGCAATTTCAGTGTTTCATCATCAATATGAAGGACCAATTGATACAGTAAACCTGAGGTGAAGCATCGGAATCTAAAACTAGCCTCACAGGGAATGCTCAAATCATAGACAGTAAGAAGAGTCAGTCTTCTTGTACTTAAGTCGGCATTGTTCCTTTTGTATTTAGTTCGGATGCCATTTCTGTGTTTCATCGTCAATATGAAGGTCCAATGGATACAGTAAACCTGAGGTGAAGAATCGAAATCTGAAACTGGTCTCATACGAAAGGCTCAAATCATAGACAGTAAGAAGAGTCAGTCTTCGTTAACTTAAGTCGGCATTGTGGCTTTTGTATTTAATTCGGTTGCAATTTCTGTGTTTCATCGTCAATATGAGGGTCTAAGGGATACAGTAAACCTGAGGTAAAGCATCGGAATCTAAATCTGGCCTCACAGAATAGGCTCAAATCTAAACAGTAAGAAGAGTCAGTCTTCTTGTACTTAAGTCGACATTGTGGCAATTGTATTTATTTCCAAGTCAATTTCTGTGTTTCATCGTCAATATGAAGGCCCAAGAGATACAGTAAACCAGAAGTGAGGCATCGGAATCTAAAACGGGTCTCACAGGAAAGGCTCAAATCATAGACAGTAAGAACAGTCAGCCTTCTTTAACTTAAGTCGGCATTGTGCCTGTTATATTAAATTAGGATGCAATTTCTGTGTTTCATCGTCAATATGAAGGTCAAAGGGATATAATAAACCTGAAGTGAAGCAGCGGAATCTAAAACCGGTCTCACAGTAGAGGCTCAAATCACAGACAGGAAGAAGAGTCAGTCTTCTTTACCTTAAGACGGCAATGTGCCTTTTGTATTTATTTCCGATGCAATTTCTGTGTTTCATCGTCAATATGTATGTCCAAGGGATAGAGTAAACCCGAGGTGAAGCATCCGAATCTAAAACTGGTCTCACATAAAAGGCTCAAATTACAGACAGTAAGAAGAGTCAGTCTTCTTCTACTTAATTCGGCATAGTGAATTTTGTATATAATTCCGACGCAACTTCTGTGTTTCAATGTGAATATGAAGGACCAAGGTATACAGTAAACCTGAAGTGAAGCATCGGAATCTAAAACTGGTCTAGCAGGAAAGGCTAAAATCACAGACAGTGAGAAGAATCAGTCTTCTTTAACTTAAGTCGGCATTGAGCCTTTTGTATTTAATTCCCATGCAATTTCTGTGTTTCATCGTCAATATGAAGGTCCAAGGGATACAGTACACCTAGAGTGAAGCATCGGAATCTAAAACTGGTCTCACAGGAAAGGCTGAAATCATAGACAGTCAGAAAAGTCAGTCTTCTTGTACATAAGCCGGCATTGTGCCTTTTGTATTTATTTACGATGCAATTTCTGTGTTTCATCGTCAATACGAAGGTCCAAGGGATACAGTAAAACTGAGGTGAAGCATCGGAATCTAAAACTGGCCTCACAGGAAAGGCTCAAATCATAGACAGTAAGAAGAGTCAGTCTTCTTGTACTTAAGTCGTCATTGTGCCTTTTGTATTTATTTCCGATGCCATTTCTGTGTTTCATCGTCAATATGAAGGTCTAAGGGATATAGTAAACTTGATGTGAAGCACCGAAATCTAAAACTGGTCTCACAGGAAAGGCTCAAATCATAGACAGTAAGAACAGTCAGTCTTCTTTAACTTAAGTCGGCATTGTTAATTTTGTATATAATACCGATGCAACTTCTGTGTTTCAATGTGAATATGAAGGACCAAGGTATACAGTAAACCTGAAGTGAAGCATCGGAATCTAAAACTGGTCACACAGGAAAGGCTAAAATCACAGACAGTGAGAAGATTCAGTCTTCTTTAACTTAAGTCGTCATTGAGCCTTTTGTATTAAATTCGGATATAATTTCTGTGTTACATCGTCAATATGAAGGTCCAAGGGATACAGCAAAACTGAGGTCAAGCATCGGAATCTGAAACTGGCCTCACAGGAAAGTCTCAAATAATAAACAGTAAGAAGAGTCAGTCTTCTTGTACTTAAGTCGGCATTGTGCCTATTGTATTTACTTTCGATGCAATTTGTGGGTTTCATCGTCAATATGAAGGCCCAAGGGATACAGTAAACCTGAAGTGAAGCATTGGAATCTAAAACTGGTCTCACAGGAAAGACGCAAATCACAGACAGTAAAAGGAGTTAGTATTCTTTAACTTAAGTCGGCAATGTGCCTTTTGTAATTAATTCCGTTGCAATTGTCTGTGTTTCATCGTCAATATGAAGGTCCAAGGGATACAGTAAACCTGAGGTGAAGCATCGAAATCTAAAACTGGCCTCACAGGAAAGGCTCAAATCATAGACAGTGAGAAGACTCAGTCTCCTTGTACTTAAGGCGTCAATGTGCCTTTTCTAATTATTTCCGATGCCATTTCTGTGTTTCATCGTTAATATGAAGGTCCAAGGGATACAGTAAACTTGATGTGAAGCATCGGAATCTGAAAATGGTCTCACCGGAAATTCTCAAATCATAGACAGTAAGAACAGTCAGTCTTCTTTAACTTAAGTCGGCAATGTGCCTTTTGTATTTATTTACGGTGCAATTTCTGTGTTTCATCGTCAATATGCATGTCCAAGAGATACAGTTAACCTGAGGTGAAGCATCAGAATCTAAAACTGGTCTCACATAAAAGGCTCAAATTATAGACAGTAAGAAGAGTCAGTCTTCTTGTACTTATGTCGGCTTTGTGCCTTTTGTATTTAATTCCGATGCAATATCTGTGTTTCATAGCCAATATGAAGGTCCAAGGGACACAGTAAACCTGAAGTAAAGCATCGGAGTCTAAAAATGGTCTCACAGGAAAGGCTCTAAACATTGACAGTAAGAAGAGTCAGTCCTCTTGTACTTAAGTCGGCATTGTGAATTTTATATATAATTCCGATGCAACTTCTGTGTTTCAATGTGAATATGAATAACCAAGGGATACCGTAAACCTGAAGTGAAGCAAGGGAATCCAAAACTGTACTCACAGGAAAGGCTCAAAACATAGACAGTAAGAAGAGTCAATCTTCTTGTACTTAAGTCGGCATTGTGCCTTTCGTATTTTTTTCCGATGCAATTTCTGTGTTTCGTCGTTAATATGAAGGTCCAAGGGATACAGTAAACCTAAAGTGAAGCATCGGAATCTAAAACTGGTCTCACAGGAAAGGCTCAAATCATTGACAGTAAGAAGAGTCAAACTTCTTGTACTTAAGTCGGCATTGTGCCTTTTGTATTTAATTCCGATGCAATTTATGTGTTACATCGTCGATATGAAGGTCCAAGGGATCCAATAAACCCGAAGTGAAGCATCGTGATCTAAAACTGGTCATACAGGAAAGGCTCAAATCACAGACAGTAAGAAGAATCAGTCTTCTTTGACTTAAGTCCGCAATGAGCATTTTGTACTTAATTCCGATGCAATATCTGTGTTTCGTCGTCAATATGGAGGTCCAAGTTATACAGTAAACCTGAAGTGAAGCATCGAAAACTAAAACTGGTCTCACGGGAAAGACTCAAATCACAGACATGAAGAAGAGTCAGTCTTCTTTAACTAATGTCGGAATTGTGCCTTTTGTATTGAATTCCGATACAGTTTCTGTGTTTCTAAGCCATTATGAAGGTCCAAGAGATACAGTAAACCTTAGGTGTTGCATCGGAATTTAAAAGTGGCCTCACAGGAAAGGCTCAAACCATAGACAGTAAGAAGAGTCAGTCTTCTTGTACTTATGTCGGCATTGTGCCTTTTGTATTTATTTCCGATGCAATTTCTGTGTTTCATCGTCAATATGAAGGTCCAAGGGATAAACTAAACCTGATGTGAAGCATCGGAATCTAAAACTGGCCTCATGGCAAAGGCTCAAATCATAGACAGTAAGAAGAGTCAGTCTTCTTGTATGTAAGTAGGCATTGTGCCTGTTGTATTAATTTCGAGTGCAATTTCAGTGTTTCATCGTCAATACTAAGGTCCAAGGGATACAGTAAACCTGTGGCGAAGCATCGGATTCTAAAACTGGCCTCACAGGAAAGGCTCAAATCATAAACAGTAAGAAGAGTCAGTCTTTTTGTACTTAAGTCGGCATTGTGCCTATTGTATTTATTTCCGATGCAATTTCTGTGTTTCGTCGTCATTAAGAAGGCCTAAAGGGTACAGTAAACCTGAAGTGAAGCATCGGAATCTAAAACTGGTCTCACAGGAAAGGCGCAATTCACAGACAGTGAGAGGAGTCAGTCTTCTTTAATTTATGTCGGCAATGTGCCTTTTGTATTTAATTTCGTTGCAATTGTCTGTGTTTCATCGTCAATATGAAGGTCCAAGGATACAGTAAACCTGAGCTGAAGCATCGGAATCTAAAACTGGCCTCACAGAAAGAACTCAAATCATAGACAGTAAGGAGAGTCAGTCTTCTTGTACTTAAGTCGGCATTGTGCCTTTTGTATTTATTTCCGATGCAATATCTGTGTTTCATCGTCAATATGAAGGTCCAAGGGATAGACTAAACCTGATGTGAAGCATCGGAAACTAAAACTGGCCGCACGGGAAAGTCTCAAATCATAGACAGTAAGAAGAGTCAGTCTTCTTGTATGTAAGTAGGCAATGTGCCTCTTGTATTAATTTCCAGTGCAATTTCTGTGTTTCATCGTCAATATTAAGGTCCAAGGGATACAGTAAACCTGTGGTGAAGCATCAGCATCTAAAACTGGCCTCACAGGAAAGGCTCAAATTATAGACAGTAAGAAGTGTTAGTCACCTTGTACTTAAGTCGTCATTGTGCCTTTTGTATTTATTTCCCATGCCATTTCTGTGTTTCATCGTCAATATGAAGGTCCAAGGGATACAGTAAACGTGATGTGAAGCACCGGAATCTAAAACTGGTCACACAGGAAAGGCTCAAATCATAGACAGTAAGAACAGTCAGTCTTCTTTAACTTATGTCGGCATTGTGCCTTTTGTATTAAATTCGGATGCAATTTGTGTGTTACATCGTCAATATGAAGGTCCAAGGGATACAGTTAAACTGAGGTAAAGCATCGGAATTTAAAACTGGCCTCACAGGAAAGGCTTAAATCATAAACAGTAAGAAGTGTCAGCCTTCATGTACTTAAGTCGGCATTGTGCCTATTGTATTTATTTCCGATGCAATTTCTGTGTTTCATCGTCAATATGAAGGCCCAAGGGACACAGTAAACCTGAAATGAAGCATCGGAATCTAAAACTGGCCTCACAGGAAAGGCTCAAATCATAGACAGTAAGAAGAGTCAATCTCCTTGTACTTAAGTCGTCATTGTGCCTTTTGTAACTATTTCCGATGCCATTTCTGTGTTTCATCGTTAATATGAAGGTCCAAGGGATACAGTAAACTTGATGTGAAGCATCGGAATCGAAAACTGGTCTCACAGGAAAGGCTCAAATCATAGACAGTAAGAACAGTCGGTCTTCTTTTACTTAAGTCGGCATTGAGCCTTTTGTATTGAATTCGGGTGCAATTTCTGTGTTTCATCGTCAATATGAAAGTCAAAGGGGTATAATAAACGTGAAGTGAAGCATCGGAACCTAAAACTGGTCTCACAGAAGAGGCTCAAATCACAGACAGGAAGAAGAGTCAGTCTTCTTTAACTTAAGTCGGCAATGTGCCTTTTGTATTTATTTCCGATGCAATTTCTGTGTTTCATCGTCAATATGAAGGCCCAAGGGATACAGTAAACCTGAAGTGAAGCAGCGGAATCTAAAACTGGTCTCACAGGAAAGGAGCAAATCACAGACAGTAAGAGGAGTTAGTCTTCTTTAACTTAAGTCGGCAATGTGCCTTTTGTATTTAATTCCGTTGCAATTGTCTGTGTTGCATCGTCAATATGAAGGCCCAAGGGATACAGTAAACCTGAAGTGAAGCATCTTAATCTAAAACTGGACTCACAGGAAAGGCTCAAATCATAGACAGTAAGAAGAGTCAGTCTCCATGTACTTAAGTCGTCATTGTGCCTTTTGTATTTGTTTCCGATGCCATTTCTGTGTTTCATCGTCAATATGAAGGTCCAAGGCATACAGTAAACTTGATGTGAAGCACCGGAATCTGAAACTGGTCTCACAGGAAAAGCTCAAATCATAGACAGTAAGAACAGTCAGTCGTCTTTAACTTAAGTCGGCATTGTGCCTTTTGTATTAAATTCGGATGCAATTTCTGTGTTTCATCGTCAATATGAAGGCCCAAGGGATACAGTGAACCTTAAGTGAAGCATCGGAATCTAAAACTGGTCTCACAGGAAAGGCGCAAATCACAGACAGTAAGAGGAGTTAGTCTTCTTTAACTTAAGTCGGCAATGTGCCTTTTGTATTTAATTCCGATGCAATTGTCTGTGTTTCATCGTCAATATGAAGGTCCAAGGGATACAGCTAACCTAAGGTGAAGCATTGGAATCCAATACTGGCCTCACAGAAAAGGCTCAAAACATAGACAGTAAGAAGAGTCAGTCTTCTTGTACTTAAGTCGGCATTGTGCCTTTTGTATTTATTACAATTGCAATTTCTGTGTTTCATCGTCAATATGAAGGTCCAAGGGATACACAAACCTGATGTGAAGCATCGGAATCTGAAACTGGCCTCACGGGAAAGGGTCAAATCATAGACAGTTAGAAGAGTCAGTCTTCTTGTATGTAAGTAGGCATTGTGCCTCTTGTATATATTTCCGATGCAATTTCTGTGTTTGATCGTCAATATGAAGGTCCAGGGCATACAGTAAACCTGAGGTAAGGCAACGGAATCTTATACTGCTCGCACAGGAAAAACTCAAATCACAGACAGTAAGAAGGGTCAGTCTTTTTTAACGTAAGTCGGCATTGTGCCTTTTGTATTTAGATCCGATGCAATTTCTGTGCCTTATTGTCAAAATGAAGATCCTAGGGATACAGTAAACCTGAGGTGAAGCATCGGAATCTATAACTGGCCACACAGGAAAGGCTAAAATCATAGACAGTAAGAAGAGTCAGGCTTCTTGTACTCAAGTCGGCATTGTGCCTTTTGTATTTATTTCCGATGCAATACTTGTGTTTCATCGTCAATATGAAGGACCAAGGGAAACAGTAAACCTGATGTGAAGCATCGGAATCTAAAACTAGTGTCACAGGAATCGCTCAATTCATAGACAGGAAGAAGAGGCAGTCTTCTTGTACTTAAGTCGGCATTGAGCCTTTGTAATTATTTCCGATGCCATTTCTGTGTTTCATCGTCAATATGAAGGTCCAAGGGATACAATAAACCCGAAGTGAAGCATCCGAATCTAAAACTGTTCCCACAGGAATGGCTCAAATCACAAACAGGAAGAAGAGTCAGTCTTCTTTAACTTAAGTCGGCATTGTGCCTTTTGTATTTAATTCCGATGCAATTTCTGTGTTTCATCGTCAACATGAAGGTCCAAGGGATACAGTAAACCTGAGGTAAAGTATCAGAATCTAAAACTGGTGTCATAGAAAAGGCTCAAGTCATAGACAGTAAGAAGAGTCAGTCTTCTTGTACTTAAGTCGGCATTGGCCTTTTGTATCTATTTCCGATGCAATTCTTGTGTTTCATCAACAATATGAGGGACCAAGAGATACAGTAAACCTGAAGTGAATCATCGGAATCTAAAACTGGTCTCACAGGAAAGGCTCAAAACATAGACTGTAAGAAGAGTCCGTCTTCTTGTACTTAAGTCGGCATTGTGAATTTTGTATTTAATTCCGATGCAATTTCTGTGTTTAAGCGCGAATATGAAGGACCAAGGGATACAGTAAACCTGAAGTAAAGCAAGGGTGTCTAAAACTGTTCTCACAGGAAAGGCTCAAATCATAGACAGTTAGAGGAGTCAATCTTCTTGTACTTAAGTCGACATTGAGCCTTTTGAATTTTTCCCGATGCAATATCTGTGTTTCATCATCAATATGAAGGTCCAAGGGATACGGTAAACCTGAAGTGAAGCTTTGGAATCTAAGCCTGGTCTCACAGGAAAGGCTCAAATCATAGACCGTAAGAAGAGTCAATCTTCTTGTACTTAAGTTGGAATTGTGCCTTTTGTATTTATTTCCGATGCAATTTCTGTGTTTCATCGTCAATATGAAGGTCCAAGGGATACAGTAAACCTGAAGTGAAGCAACGGAATCTAGAACTGGTCTCACAGGAAAGGCTCAAATCAAAGACAGTAAGAAGAGTCAGTCTTCTTGTACTTAAGACGGAATTGTGCCTTTTGTATTTATTTCCGTTGCAATTTCTGTGTTTCATCGTTAATATGATGGTCCAAGGGATACAGTAAACCGGAAGTGAAGCATCGGAATCTAAAACTGGTCTCACAGGAAAGGCTCAAATCATAGACAGTAAGAAGAGTCAGTCTTCTTGTACTTAAGTCATCATTGTGCCTTTTGAATTTATTTCCGATGCAATTTCTGTTATTTATCGTCAATATGAAGGTCCAAGGGATACAGTTAACCTGAGGTGAAGAATCGGAAACTAAAACTGGGCTCACAGGAAAGGCTCAAATCATAGACGGTAAGAAGAGTCAGTCTTCTTGTACTTAAGTCGGCATTGTGCATTTGGTATTTTTTTCCTATGCAACTTCTGTATTTCATCGTCAATAAGATGGTCCAAGGGATACAGTAAACCTGGAGTGAAGCATCGGAATGTAAAACTGCTCTGACAGGAAAGGCTCAAATCATAGAATGTAAGGAGGGTCAGTCCTCTTGTACTTAATTCGTTTTTTTTGCCTTTTGTATTTAATTCCGATGCAATTTCTGTGTTTCATCGTCAATAAGGAGGTCCAAGGGACACAGTAAACCTGAAGTGAAGCATCGGAAAGTAAAACTGGTGTCACAGGAATGGCTCAAACCATAGAATGTAAGATGAGTCAGTCCTCTTGTACTTTAGTCGGCATTGTGCCTTTTGTATTTAATTCCGATGCAATTTCTGTGTTTCATCGTCAATAAGAAGGGCCACGGGATGCAGTAAACCTGAAGTGAGGCATCGGAATCTAAAACTGGTCTCACAGGAAAGGTTCAAATCATAGACAGTAACAAGAGTCAGACTTCTTGTACTTAAGTCGGCATTGTGCCTTTTGTATTTAATTCCGATGCAATTTCTGTGTTTCATCGTCAATAAGAAGGTCCGAGGGATACAGTAAACCTGAAGTGAAGCATCGGAATTTAAAACTGGTCTCACAGGAAAGGTTCCAAACATAGAATGTATGAAGAGTCAGACCTCTAATACGTAAGTCGGCATTGTGGCTTTAGTATTTAAATACAAAAGGCACAGTGCCGACCTAAGTACAAGAGATCTGACCCTTCATACATTCTATGATTTGAGCCTTTACTGTGAGACCAGCTCTAGATTCCGATGCTTCACTTAAGGTTCACTATATCCCTTGGACCTTCTTATTGACGATGAAACACAGAAATTGCATCGGAATTAAATACAAAAGGCACAATGCTGACAGAGATACAAGTGGACTGACTCTTCTTACATTCTATGATTTGAGCCTTTCCTATTAGACCAGTTTTAGATTGCAATGCTTCGCTTGAGGCTCACTGTATCCCTTTGTCCTTCTTATTGACGATGAAACACAGAAATTGCATTGGAATTAAATACAAAAGGCACAATGCCGACTTAAGTACAAGAAGTCTGACTCTTCTTAATGTCTATGTTTTGAACCTATCCGGTGAGACAAGTTTTAGAATCCGATGCTTCACTTCAGTTTTACTGTATCCCTTGGACCTTCTTATTGACGATGAAATACAGAAATTGCATCGGAAATAAATTCAAAATTCACAATGCCAACTTAAGTACAAGAAGACCGACTCTTCTTACTGTCTATGTTTTGAACCTTTTTGGTGAGACCTGTATTAAATTCCGATGCTTCACTTCAAGTCCCCTGTATCCCTTGGACCTTCTTATTGACGATGAAACACGTAAATAGCATCGGAATGTAATACAAAAGGCACAATGCCGACTTATGTACAAGAGGACGACTCTACTTACATTCTATGATTTGAGTCTTTAATGTAAGACCAGTTTTAGACTCCGATGCTTCACTCCAGGTTTACTGTATCACTTGGACCTTCGTATTGATGACGAAACACAGAAATTGCATCGGAATTAATTACGAAAGCACATTGCCGACTAATGTTGCAGAAGTTAGACTCTTCTTACTGTCTATGGTTTGAACCTTTCCTGTGAGACCAGTTTTAGATTCCGATGCTTCACTTAAGGTTTACTGTATCACTTGGACCTTCTTATTGACGATGAAATACAGAAATTGCATCGGAATTAAATACAAAAGGCTTAATGCCGACTTACGTACAAGAAGACTGACTTTTCTTACTGTCTATGTTTTGAACCATTCCTGTGAGACCAGTTTTAGATTCCGATCCTTCACTTCAGGTTCCCTGTATCCCTTGGACCTTCTTATTGACGATGACACGCAGAAATTGCATCGGAATTAAATACAAAAGGCACAATGCCGACCTTAGTACAAGAGGACTGAACTTTCATACATTCTATGATTTCAACCATTCCTGTAAGAACTGTTTTAGATCCAGATGCTTCTATTCAGGTTTATTGTATCCCTTGGACCTTCTTATTGACGATGAAACACAGAAATTGCATCGGAATGAAATACTAAAGGTACAATGCCGACTTAAGTACAAGAAGACTCACTCTTCGGACTGTCTATGCTTTGAACCTTTCCTGTAATATCTGTTTTAGATTCCGATGCTTCACTTCAGGTTTACTGTATCCCTTGGACCTTCTTATTGACGATGATACACAGAAATTGCATCGGAATAAAATACAAAAGCCGCAATGTCGACTAAAGTACAAGCACACTGGCTCTTCTTACAGTCTATGATTTGAACCTTTCCTGTGAGACCAGTTTTGGATTCCGATGCTTCACCTCAGGTTTACTTTATCCCGTAGACCTTCTAATTGACGATGAAACACAGAAATTACATCCGAATTTAATACAAAACGCACAATGTCGAATTAAGTACAATAAGACAGCCTCTTCTTAATGTCTATGATTTCAGCCTTTCCTATGAGACCAGATTTAGATTCCGATGCTTCTTTGCAGGTTTACTGTATCCTTTCGACCTTCTTATTGACGATGAAACACAGAAATTGCATCGGAATTAAATACAAAAGACACAATGCCGACTTAAGTACAACAACACTGACTCTTCTTACTGTCTATGTTTTGAACCTTTCCGGTTAGACCACATTTAGATTCCGATGATTCACTTCAGGTTTATTGTATCCCTTGGACCTTCTTATTGACGATGAAACACAGAAATTGCATCGGAATGAAATACTAAAGGTACAATGCCGACTTAAGTACAAGAAGACTCACTCTTCTGACTGTCTATGCTTTGAACCTTTCCTGTAATATCTGTTTTAGATTCCGATGCTTCACTTCAGATTTACTGTATCCCTTGGACCTTCTTACTGACGATGAAACACAGAAATTGCATTCGAATGTAATACAAAACGCACAATGTCGAATTAAGTACAATAAGACCGGCTCTTCTTAGTGTCTATGTTTCAACCTTACCTGTGAGACCAGATTTATATTCCGATGCTTCATTTCAGGTTTACTGTATCCCTTCGACCTTCGTATTGACGATGAAACACAGAAATTGCATCCAAATTATACAAATGGCAAAATGCCGACTAAAGTTAAAGATGACTGACTGTTCTTACTGTCTACGATTTGAGCCTTTCCTGTGAGACCAGTTTTAGATTCCGATGCGTCACATCAAGTTTACTGTATCCCTTGGACATTCATACTGACGATGAAACACAGAAATGGCATCGGAAATAAATTCAAAAGGCACAATGACGACTTAAGTACGAGGAGACTGACCCTTCTTACTGTCTGTGATCCGAGAATTCCCTGTGAGACCAATTTTCGATTTCGATGCATCACTTAAGGTTTAATGTATCCCTTGGACCTTCTTATTGACGATGAAACACAGAAATTGCATCGGAATTAAATACAAAAGGCACAATGTTGACATAAATACAAGAGGACTGACTCTTCTTGCATTCTATGATTTAAGCCTTTCCAGTGAAACCAGTTTTAGATTGCGAAGCATACTTCAGGTTTCCTGTATCCCTTGGCACTTCTTATTGACGATGAAACACAGAAAATGCATCGGAAATAAATACAAAAGGCACAATGCCGACTTAAGTACAAGCGGACTGACTGGATTTACATTCTATAATTTAAGCTCATCCTGTAACGCCAGTTCTAGATTCCGATGCTTCACTTCAGGTTTACTGTATCCCTTGGACATTCTTATTGACGACGAAGCACAGAAATTGGATCGTAATTAAATACAAAAGGCACAGTGCCCACTTAAGTACAAAATAGTCTCACCCTTCTTAATGTCCATGTTTTGAACCTATCCTGTGAGACCAGTCTTAGATTCCGATGCTTCACTTCATGTTTACTGTATCCCTTGGACTTTGATATTGACGATGATACACAGAAATTGCATCGGAATTAAATACAAAAAGCGCAATGTCGACTAAAGTACAAGAACACTGGCTCTTCTTACTGTCTATGTTTTGAACCTTTCCTGTGAGACCAGTTTTAGATTCCGATCCTTCACCTCATGTTTACTGTAGCCCTTAGACCTTCATATTGACGATGAAACACAGATATTGCATTCGAATGTAATACAAAACGCACAATGTCGAATTAAGTACAATAAGACCGGCTCTTCTTAGTGTCAATGTTTCAGCCTTACCTATGAGACCAGATTTATATTCCGATGCTTCATTTCAGGTTTACTGTATCCCTTCGACCTTCGTATTGACGATGAAACACAGAAATTGCATCGGAATGAAATACAAATGGCACAATGTCGACTAAAGTACAAGAACACTGGATCTCCTTACTGTCCATGTTTTGAACCTTTCCTGTGAGACCAGTTTTAAATTCCGATGCTTCGCCTCAGGTTTACTGTTTCCCTTGGACCTTCACATTAACGATGAAACACAGAAATTGCATCGGAATTAAATACAAGAGGCATAATGCCGACAGAAATACAAGAGGACTGACTCTTCTTGAATTCTATTATTTAAGCCTTTCCTGTGAGACCAGTTTTAGATTTCGAAGCATACTTCAGGGTTCCTGTATCCCTTGGCACTTCTTATTGACGATAAAACACAGAAAATGCATCGGAATTACTTACAAAAGGCACAATGCCGACTTAAGTACAAGCTGACTGACTGGATTTACATTCTACAATTTAAGCTTATCCTGTAAGACCAGTTTTAGATTCTGATTCTTCACTTCAGGTTTACTGTATCCCTTGGACATTCTTATTGACGATGAAGCTCAGAAATTGCATCGGAATAAATTCAAAAGGCACAGTGCCGACTTAAGTACAAGAGGACTGACCCTTCATACGTTCTATGATTTGAGCCTTTCCTGTGAGACCAGTTTTAGATTCCGATCCTTCACTTAACGTTTACTGTATCCCTTGGACCTTCATATTGACGATGAAACACAGAAATTGCATCGGAATTATTTACAAAAGCACAATGCCGGCTTAAGTACAATAAAACTGACCCTTCTTACTGTCTATGTTTTGAACCATTCCTGTTAGATCAGTTTTAGATTCCGATGCTTCACTTCAGGTTTACCGTATCCCTTGCACCCGCTTATTGACGATGAAACACAGAAATTGCATCGGAATTAAATACAAAAGGCACAATGCCGTCTTAAGTACAAGAAGTACAATGGCGACCTAAGCACAGGAAAACTGACTCTATTTACATCCTATGATTTGAGAATTTCCTGTAAGATCAGATTTTGAATCCGAAGCTTCACTCACGGTTTACTATATCCCTTGGACATTCTTATTGACGATGAAGCTCAGAAATTTCATCAAAATTAAATACAAAAGGCACAGTGCCGACTTAAGTACAAGAGGACTGACCCTTCAAACATTCTATGTTTTGAACCTATCCTGTGAATCCAGTTTTGGATTCCGATGCTTCACCTCAGGTTTACTGTATCCCTTGGACCTTCTTATTGATGATGAAATACAGAAATTGCATCGGAATTAAATACAAAAGCACAATACCAACTTACGTACAAGAAGACTGTCTCTTCTTACTGTCTATGTTTTGAACCCTTCCTGTGAGACCAGTTTTAGATTCCGATGCTTCACATCAGGTTTCCTGTATCCCTTGGACCTTCTTATTGACGATGAAACACAGAAATTGCATTGGAATTAAATACAAAAGGCACAGTGCCGACCTAAGTATAGAGGACTGACCCTTCATACATTCTATGATTTGAGCCTTTCCTGTGAGACCAGTTTTTGATTCCGATGCATCACTTCAGGTTAACTGTAACCCTTGGACCTTCATATTGACGATGAAGCACACAAATTGCATCGGAATTAAATACAAAAGGCACAATGCCAACTAAGTACAAGAGGTCTGACTCTTCTTACATTCTATGCTTGGGCCTTTCCTGTGAGTCCAGTTTTAGATTCCGATGCTGCACTTCATGTTTACTGAGTCTCTTGGACCTTCTTACTGACGATGAAACACAGAAATTGCATCGCTATTAAATACAAAAGGCACAGTGCCGACTTAAGTGCAAGAGGACTGACCCTCCATACATTCTATGATTTGAGCCTTTCCTGTGAGACCAGTTTAAGATTCCAATGCTTCACTTCAGGTTTACTGTATTCCTTGGACCTTCTTATTGCCGATGAAACACAGAAATTGCATCGGAATTACATACAAAATTCACAATGCCGATTTAAGTACTAGAAGACTGACTCTTCTTACTGTCTATGTTTTTAACCTTTCCTGTTAGATCAGTTTTAGATTCTGATGCTTCACTTCAGGTTTACTGTATCCCCTGGTCCTGCTTATTGACGATGAAACACAGAAATTGCACCGTAATGAAATACAAAAGGCACAATGCCGACTTAAGTACAAGAAGTCTGAGTCTTCTTACTGTCTATGTTTTGAGCCTATCCTGTGAGACGAGTTTTGGTATCCGTTGCTTCACTTCAGGTTTACTGTATCCCTTGGACCTTCTTACTGACGATGAAACACAGAAATTGCGTCGGAATTAAATTTAAAAGGCACAATGCCGACTTAAGTACAAGGAGACTGACTCTTCTTACTGTCTATGTTTAGAACGTTTCCTGTGAGACCTGTTTTAGATTTCGATGCTTCTCTTCAGGTTCACTGTATCCGTTGGACCATCGTATTGATGATGAAACACAGAAATTGCATCGGAATTAAATACAAAAGGCACATTGCCGACTTATGTACAAGAATTCAGACTCTTCATACTGTCTATGTTTTGAACCCTTCCTGTGAGACCAGTTTTAGATTCCGATGCTTCACTTCCGGTTTACTGTATCCATTGGACCTTCTTATTGACGATGAAACACAGAAATTGCATCGGAATTAATTACAAAATTCACAATGCCGTCGCAAGTACAAGAAGTACAATGCCGACCTAAGTACAGGAAAACTGACTCTATTTACATTCTATGATTTGAGAATTTCCTGTAAGACCAGATTTTGAATCCGAAGCTTCACTCCCGGTTTACTATATCCCTTGGACATTCTTATAGACGATAAAGCTCAGAAATTTCATCAAAATTAAATACAAAAGGCACAGTGCCGACTTAAGTACAAGAGGACTGACCCTTCATACATTCTATGTTTTGAACCTATCCTGTGAATCCAGTTTTCGATTCCTATGCTTCACCTCAAGTTTACTGTATGCCTTGGACCTTCTTATTGACGATGAAATACAGAAATTGCATCGGAATTAAATACAAAAGGCACAATGCCGACTTACATACAAGAAGACTGTCTCTTCTTACTGTCTATGTTTTGAACCCTTCCTGTGAGACCAGTTTTAGATTCCGATGCTTCACATCTGGTTTCCTGTATCCCTTGGACCTTTTTATTGACGATGAAACACAGAAATTGCATTGGAATTAAATACAAAAGCCACAGTGCCGACCTAAGTATAGAGGACTGACCCTTCTTACATTCTATGATTTGAGCCTTTCCTGTGAGACCAGTTTTAGATTGCGATGCTTCACTTCAGATTTATTGTATCCCTTGGACCTTCTTATTGAAGATGAAACACAGAAATTGCATCGGAATTAAATACAAAAGGCACAATGACGACTTAAGTACAACAACACTGACTCTTCTTACTGTCTATGTTTTGAACCTGTCCTGTTAGACCACTTTTAGATTTAGATGGTTCACTTCAGGATTACTGTCTGCCTTGGATCTTTTTATTGATGATGAAACATAGAAATTGCATCGGAATTAAATACAAAAGGCACAATGCCGACCTAAGTACAAGACGTCTGACTCTTCTTAATGTCTATGTTTTGAACTTATCCGGTGAGACCAGCTTTAGATTCCGATGCTTCACTTCTGGTTTATTGTATCCCTTGGACCTTCATATTGACAATGAAATACAGAAATTGCATCGGAAATAAATACAAAAGGCACAATGCCGACTTAAGTACAAGAAGACTGACTCTTCTTACTGTCTATGTTCTGAATCTTTCCGGTGAGACCAGGTTTAGATTCCGATGCTTCACTTTAGGTTTCCTGTATCTCTTGGCCTTATAATTGACTATGAAACACAGATACTCATCGGAATTAAATACAAAAGACACAATGCCGACTTAAGTACAAGAAAACTGACTCTTCTTATTGTCTATGTTTTGTACCTTTCCTGTGAGAGCAGTTTTTGATTCCGATGCATCACTTCAGGTTTACTGTAACCCTTGGACCTTCATATTGACGATGAAGCACACAAATTGCATCGGAATTAAATACAAAAGGCACATTGCCGACTTATGTGCAAGAATTCAGACTCTTCTTACTGTCTATGCTTTGAACCCTTCCTGTGAGACCAGTTTTAGATTCCGATGCTTCACTTCAGGTTTACTGTATCCATTGGACCTTCTTATTGACGATGAAACACAGAAATTGCATCGGAATTAATTACAAAAGGCACAATGCCGTCTTAAGTACAAGAAATACAATGCCGACCGAAGTACAGGAAAACTCACTCTATTTACATTCTATGATTTGAGAATTTCCTGTAAGACCAGATTTTGAATCCGAAGCTTCACTCCCGGTTTACTATATCCCTTGCACTTTCTTACTGACGATAAAGCTCAGAAATTTCATCAAAATTAAATACAAAAGGCACAGTGCCGACTTAAGTACAATAGGACTGACCCTTCATACATTCTATGTTTTGAACCTATCCTGTGAATCCAGTTTTCGATTCCGATGCTTCACCTCAAGTTTACTGTATCCCTTGGACCTTCTTATTGACGATGAAATACAGAAATTGCATCGGAAGTAAATACAAAAGGCACAATGCCGACTTACGTACAAGAAGACTGTCTCTTCTTACTGTCTATGTTTTGAACCCTTCCTGTGAGACCAGTTTTAGATTCCGATGCTTCACATCAGGTTTCCTGTATCCCTTGGACCTTCTTATTGACGATGAAACACAGAAATTGCATTGGAATTAAATACAAAAGGCACAGTGCCGACCTAAGTATAGAGGACTGACCCTTCATACATTCTATGATTTGAGCCTTTCCAGTGAGACCAGTTTTAGATTCAGATGCTTGACTTCAGGTTTACTGTATCCCTTGGACCGTGTTATTGACGATGAAACACAGAATTTGCATCGGAATGAATTACTAAAGGCACAATGCTGACTTAAGTACAAGAAGAGTGACTCTTCTAACTGTCTATGCTTTGAACATTTCCTGTTAGATCAGTTCTAGATTCCGATGCTTCACTTCAGGTTTACCGTATCCCTTGGACCTTCTTATTGACGATGATACACAGAAATTGCATCGGAATTAAATACAAAAGGCGCAATGTCGACAAAAGTACAAGAACACTGGCTCTTCTTATTGTCTATGTTTTGAACGCTTCGTGTGAGACCAGTTTTAGATTCCGATGCTTCACTTCAGGTTTACTGTATCCATTGGACCTTCTTATTGACGATGATACACAGAAATTGCATCGGAATTAATTACAAAAAGTACAATGCCGCCTTAAGTGCAAGAAAATTGACTGTTCTTATTGTCTAAGTTTTGAACCCTTCCTGTGAGACTAGTTTTAGATTCCGATGCTTCACTTCAGGTTTACTGTATCCCTTGGACCTTCTTATTGACGATGAAACACAGAAATTGCATTGGAATTAAATACAAAAGGCACAGTGCCGACCTAAGTATAGAGGACTGTCCCTTCATACATTCTATGATTTGAGCCTTTCCTGTGAGACCAGTTTTAGATTCAGATGCTTCACTTCAGGTTTACTGTATCCCTTGGACCGTGTTATTGACGATGAAACACAGAAATTGCATCGGAATGAATTACTAAAGGCACAATGCCGACTTAAGTATAAGAAGAGTGACTCTTCTAACTGTCTATGCTTTGAACCTTTCCTGTTAGATCAGTTCTAGATTCTGATGCTTCACTTCAGGTTTACTGTATCCCTTGGACCTTCTTATTGACGATGATACACAGAAATTGCACCGGAATTAAATACAAAAGGCGCAATGTCGACTAAAGTACAAGAACACTGGCTCTTCTTACTGTCTATGATTTGAACTTTTCCTGTGAGACCAGTTTTAGATTCCGATGCTTCACCTCAGGTTTACTGTATCCCTTAGAACTTCATACTGACGATGAAACACAGAAATTACATCCGAATTTAATACATAACGCACAATGTCGAATTAAGTACTATAAGAACGGCTCTTCGTAATGTCTATGTTTTCAGCCTATCCTATGAGACCAGATATAGATTCCGATGCTTCATTTCAGGTTTACTGTATCCCTTCGAACTTCTTATTGACGATGAAACACAGAAATTGCATCGGAATTAAATACAAAAGGCACAATGACGACTTAAATACTACAACACTTTCTCTTCTTACTGTCTATAGTTTGAACCTGTCCTGTTAGACCACTTTTAGATTCAGATGCTTCACTTCAGGATTACTGTATCCCTTGGATCTTTTTATTGATGATGAAACATAGAAATTGCATCGGAATTAAATACAAAAGGCACAATGCCGACTTAAGTACAAGAAGTCTCACTCTTCTTAATGTCTATGCTTTGAACCCTTCCTGTGAGACCAGTTTTAGATTCCGATGCTTCACTTCTGGTTTATTGTATCCCTTGGACCTTCATATTGACTATGAAATACAGAAATTGCATCGGAATTAAATACAAAAGACACAATGCCGACTTAAGTACAAGAAAACTGACTCTTCTTATTGTCTATGTTTTGAACCTTTCCTGTGAGACCAGTTTTTAATTCCGATGCATCACTTCAGGTTTACTGTAACCCTTGGACCATCATATTGACTATGAAATACAGAAATTGCATCGGAAATAAAGACAAAAGTCACAATGCCGACTTAAGTACAACAAAACTGACTCGTCTTACTGTCTATGTTTTGGACCTTTCCTCTGTGACCAGTTTTAGATTACGATGATTTACTTCAGGTTTACTGTATCCCTTGGATCTTCTTATTGACGATGAAACACAGAAATTGCATCGGAATTAAATACAAAAGCACATTGCCGACTTAAGTACAAGAGGACTGGCCCTTCATACATTCTGTGATTTGAGCCTTTCCTGTGACACCAGTTTTAGATTCCGATGCTTCACTTTAGGTTTACTGTATCCCTTGGACCTTCGTATTGACGATGAACACAGAAATTGCATCGAAATTAAACACAAAAGGCACAATGCCGACTTAAATAGAAGAAGAATTACTTTTCTGTCTATGCTTTCAGCCTGTCCTATGAGACCGGTTTGAGATTCAGATGCTTCTCTTCAGGTTTACTGTATCCCTTGGACCTTCATATTGACGATGAAACACAGAAATTGCATCAGAATGAAATACAAAAGGCACAATGCCGACTTAAGTACAAGAAGACTGACTCTTCTTACTGTATACGTTTTTAACCATTCCTGTTAGATCAGTTTTAGATTCCGATGCTTCACTTCAGGTTTACTGTATCCTTTGCACCTTCTTATTGACGATGAAACACAGAAATTGCATCGGAATTAAATACAAAAGGCACAGTGCCGACTTAAGTACAAGAGGACTGACCCTTCATACATTCTATGATTTGAGCGTTTCCTGTGAGACCAGTTTTAGATTCCGATGCTTCACTTCAAGCTTACTGTATCCCTTGGACCTTCGTATTGATGATGAAACACAGAAATTGCATCGGAATTAAAAACAAAAGGCACATTGCCGACTTATGTACAAATAAGACAGACTCTTCTTACTGTCTATGTTTTGAACCTTTCCTGTGAGACCAGTCTTAGATTCCGATGCTTTACTTCAGGTTTACTGTATCCCTTGGACCTTCTTATTGACGATGACACACAGAAATTGCATCGGAATAAAAAACAAAAGCACAATGCCGACTTAAATACAAGAGGACTGACCCTTCCTACATTCTATGATTTGTGCCTCTCCTGTGAGACCAGTTTTAGATTCCGATGCTTCACTTCAGGCGTACTGTATCCCTTGGACCTTCTTAATGACGATGAAACACAGAAATTGCATCGGAATTAAATTCAAAAGGCTCAATGCCGACTTAAGTACAACTAGACTAACTCGCCTTACTGCCTATGTTTTGTACCTTTCCTGTGAGACCAGTTTTATATTGCGTTACTTCACTTTAGGTTTACTGCATCCCTTGGACCTTGTTATTGACGTTTATACGTAGAAGTTGCATCGGAATTAAATACAAAAGGCACAATGCCCACGTATGTACAAGAAGACTGACATTTCTTACTGTCTGTTGTTTGATCCTTTCCTGTGGGACCAGTTTTAGATTCCGATGATTTACGTCAGGTTTACTGTATCTCTTGGACCTTCATATTGTCGACGAAACACAGAAATTCCATCGGAATTAAATACAAAAAGGCACAATGCCGCCTAAAGTACAAGAAGACTGATTCTTCTTACTGTCTTTGTTTTGAACCTTTCCTGTGAGACCAGTTTTAGATACCGATGCTTCACATCAGGTTTACTGTATACCTTGGTCCTTCTTATTGACGATGAAACACAGAAATTGCTTCGGAAATACATACAAATGGCACAATGTCCACTAAAGTACAAGACCACTGACTCTTCGTACTGTCTATAATTTGAACATTTTCTGTGAGACCAGTTTTAGATTCCGATGCTTTACTTCAGGTTTACTGTATCTCTTGGACCTTCTTATTGACGATGAAACACAGAAATTGCATCGGAATTAAACACAAAAGGCACAATGCCGACTTAAGTACAAGCGGACTGACTCGATTTACATTCTGTAATTTGAGCCTATCCTGTAAGACAAGTTTTAGATTCCGATGCTTCAATTCAGGTTTACTGTATCCCTTGGACCCTCGTATTGCCGATGAAACACAGAAATTGCATCAGAATTAAATACAAAAGGCTCAATGCCGTCTTAAGTACAAGAAGAATGACTCTTTTAACTGTCTATGCTTTCTGCCTCTCCTATGAGACCAGTTTTAGATTCAGATGCTTCACTTCAAGTTTACTGTATTCCTTGTACGTTCATATTGACTATGAAACACAGAAATTGCATTGGAATTAAATACAAAATGCACAATGCCGATGTAAGTACATGAATACTGAGTCTTCTTCCTGTATGTGTTTGGAGCCTTTCCTGCGAGACCAGTTTCTGATTCCGATGCTTCACTTCAGGTTTACTGTAACCCATTTACCTTCATATTGACGATGAAACACTGAAATTGCATCGGAATTAAATACAAAAGGCACAATGCAGACTAAGTACAAGAAGACTGACTCTTCTCACAGTCTATGTTTCGAACCTTTCCTGTTAGATCAGTTTTAGATTCCGATGCTTCACTTCATGTTTACTGTTTCCCCTGCACCTGTTTATTTACGATGAAACACAGATATTGCATCGTAATTAAATTCAAAAGGCACCATGACGACTTAAGTATAATAAGTCTGACTCTTCTTACTGTCTATGATATGAACCTATCCTGTGAGACCAGTTTTGGATTCCGATGCTTCACTTCAGGTTCACTGTATCCCTTGGACCTTCTTACTGACGATGAAGCACAGAAATTGCATCGGAATTAAATACAAAAGGCACAATGCCGACTTAGGTACAAGAAGATTGACTGTTAATACTGTCTATGTTTTGAACATTTTCCTGTGAGGCCAGTTTTAGATACCGATGCTTCACTTCAGGTTTACTGTATCCCTTGGACCTTCGTATTGATGATGAAATACAAATATTACATAGGAAATAAATACAAAATGCACATTGCCGACTTATGTACAAGAAGTCAGACTATTCTTAGAGTCTACGTTTTGAACCTTTCCTGTTAGACCGGTTTTAGATTCTGATGCAACACCTCGGGTTTACTGTATCCCTTGGATCTTCTTATTGACTATGAAACATAGAAATTGCATCGGAATTAAATACAAATGGCACAATGCCGACTTAAATACAAGAAGAATTACTCTTCTAACTGTCTATGTTTTCAGCCTTTCCTATGAGACCGGTTTGGATTCAGATGCTGCACTTCAGGTTTACTGTATCCCTTGGACCTTCTTATTGACGATGAAATACAGAAATTGCATCGGAATTAAATACAAAATGCACAATGACGACTTAAGTTCAAGAAGACTGACTCTTCTTACTGTCTATGATTTGAACCTTTCCGGTGAGACCAGTTTTAGATTCCGATGCTTCACTTCAGGTTTCCTGTATCCCTTGGGCCTTCTTATTGACGATGAAAAACAGAAATTGCACCGGAATTAAATACAAAAGGCACAATGCTGTCTTAAGTACAAAAAAACTGACTCTCTTATTGTCTATGTTTTGAACCTTTCCTGTGTGACCAGTTTTAGATTACGATGCTTAACTTCAGGTTTACTGTATCCCTTGGATCTTCTTATTGACGATGAAACACAGAAACTACATCGGAATTAAATACAAAAGGCACAGTGCCAACTGAAGTACAAGAGGACTGGCCCTTCATACATTCTGTGATTTGAGCCTTTCCTGTGAGACCAGTTTTAGATTCCGATGCTTCACTTTAGGGTTACTGTATCCCTTGGACCTTCGTATTGACGATGAAACACAGAAATTGCATCGGAATTAAACACAAAAGGCACAATGCCGACTTAAATACAAGAAGAATTACTCTTCTAACTGTCTATGTTTTCAGCCTTTCCTATGAGACCGGTTTGGATGCAGATGCTGCACTTCAGGTTTACTGTATCCCTTGGACTTTCATATTGATGATGAAACACAGAAATTGCATCGGAATGAAATACAAAGGGCACAATGCCGACTTAACTACAAGAAGACTGACTCTTCTTACTGTCTTCGTTTTGAACCATTCCTGTTAGATCAGTTTTAGATTCCGATGCTTCACTTCAGGTTTACTGTATACCTTGCACCTTCTTATTGACGATGAAACACAGAAATTGCATTGGAATTAAATACAAAAGGCACAGTGCCGACGTAAGTACAAGAGGACTGACCCTTCATACATTCTATGATTTGAGCCTTTCCTGTGAGACCAGTTTTAGATTCCTATGCTTCACTTTAGGTTTACTGTATCCCTTGGACCTTCGTATTGACGATGAAACACAGAAATTGCATCGGAATTAAATACAAAAGGCACAATGCCAACTAAAGTACAAGAAGACTGACTCTTCTTACTGTCTATGTTTTGAATCTTTCCTGTATGATCAGTTTTAGATTCCGATGCTTCACTTCAAGCTTACTGTATCCCTTGGACCATCGTATTGATGATGAAACCCAGAAATAGCATCGGAATTAAAAACAAAAGGCACATTGCCGACTTATGTACAAAAAGACAGACTCTTCTTACTGTCTATGCTTTGAACCTTTCCTGTGAGACCAGTCTTAGATTCCGATGCTTTACTTCAGGTTTACTGTATCCCTTGGACCTTCTTATTGACGATGAGACACAGAAATTGCATCGGAATAAAAAACAAAAAGCACAATGCCGACTTAAATACAAGAGGACTGTCCCTTCTTACATTCTATGATTTGTGCCCCTCCTGTGAGACCAGTTTTAGATTCCGATGCTTCACTTCAGGCGTACTGTATCCCTTGGACCTTCTTAATGACGATGAAACACAGAAATTGCATCGGAATTAAATACAAAAGGCACAATGCCGACTTAAGTACAACTGGACTAACTCTCCTTACTGCCTATGTTTTGTACCTTTCCTGTGAGACCAGTTTTATATTCCGATACTTCACTTTAGGTTTACTGCATCCCTTGGACCTTGTTATTGACGATTATACGTAGAAGTTGCATCGGAATTAAATACAAAAGGCACAATGCCCACGTATGTACAAGAAGACTGACTTTTCTTACTGTCTGTTGTTTGATCCTTTCCTGTGGGACCAGTTTTAGATTCCGATGATTTACTTCAGCTTTACTGTATCTCTTGGACCTTCATATTGTCGACGAAACACAGATCTTGCATTGGTATTAAATACAAAATGCACAATGCCGATGTAAGTACATGATTACTGAGTCTTCTTCCTGTATGTGTTCGGAGCCTTTCCTGCGAGACCAGTTTCTAATTCCGATGCTTCACTTCAGGTTTACTGTAACCCATTTACCTTCATATTGACGATGAAGCACTGAAATTGCATCGAAATTAAATACAAAAGGCACAATGCCGATTAAGTACAAGATGTCTGACTCTTCTTAATGTCTATGTTTTGAACCTATCCGGTGAGACCAGTTTTAGATTCCGATGCTTCACTTCAGGTTTACTGTATCCCTTGGACCTTCTTATTGACGATGAAATACAGAAATTGCATTGGAAGTAAATACAAAACCACAATGCCAACTTAAGTACAAGAAGAACGACTCTCCTTACTGTCTATCTTTTGAACCTTTTTGGTGAGACCAGTATTAAATTCCTATGCTTCACTTCATGTCTCCTCTATCCCTTGGACCTTCTTATTGACGATGAAATACGTAAATAGCATCGGAATTAAATACAAAAGTCACAATGCCGACTTAAGTACAAGAAAACTGACTCTTCTTATAGTCTAAGTTTTGAACCTTTCCTGTGAGACCAGATTTAGTTTCCGATGCTTTCCTTCAGGTTTACTGTATCCCTGGACCTTCTTATTGACGATGAAACACAGAAATTGCTTTGGAATTAAATACAAATGGCACAATGTCGACTATAGCACAAGAACACTGGCTCTTCTTACTGTCAATGTTTTGAACCTTTCCTATGAGACCAGTTTTAGATTCCGATGCTACACTTCAGGATTACTGTAACCCTTAGACCGTCATATTGACGATGGAACACAGAAATTGCACCGGAATTAAATACAAATGGCACAATTGTCGACTAAAGTACAAGAACACTGCTTCTTCTTACTGTCTATGTTTTGAACCTTTCCTGTGAGACGAGTTTTAGATTCCGATGTTTCACTTCCTGTTTAATGTATCCCATGGACCTTCTTATTGACGATGAAACACAGTAATTGCATCGGAATTAAATAACAAAGGGCACAATGTCGACTTAATTATAATAAGACTGACTCTTGTTACTGTCTATGTTTTGAACCTTTCCTGTGAGACCAGTTTTAGATTCCCATGCTTTACTTCAGGTTTACTGTATCCCTTGGATCTTATTATTGACGATGAAACACAGAAATTGCATCGAAATTAAATACAAAAGAAACAATGCCGACTTAAGTACAAGACGTCTGACTTTTCTTAATGTCTATGTTTTGAACCTATCCTGTGAGACCTGTTTTGGATTCCGATGCTTTGCCTCAGGTTTACTGTATCCCTTGGCCTTCATATTGACGATGAAACACAGAAATTGCATCTGAATTAAATACAAAAGGCACAATGCCGACTTAAGTACAAGAAGAGTAACTCTTCTAACTGTCTATGCTTTCAGCCTTTCCTATGAGACCAGTTTTTGATTCCGATGCTTCACTTCAAGTTTACTGTATCCCTTGGACATTCTTATTAACGATGATGCTCAGAAATTGCATCGGAATTAAATACAAAAGGCACTGTGCCGACTTAAGTACAAGAGGACTGACCCTTCATACATTCTATGAATTGAGCATTTCCTGTGAGACCAGTTTTAGACTCCGATGCTTCACTTAAGGTTTACTGTATCCCTTGGACCTTCTTATTGACGATTAAATACAGTAATTGCATCGGAATTATTTACATAAGGCACAATGCTGGCTTAAGTACAAGAAGACTGACTCTTCTTACAGTCTATGCTTTGAACCTTTCCTGTTAGATCAACTTTAGATTCCGATGCTTCACTTCAGGTTTACCATATCCCTTGGACCAGCTTATTGACGATGAAACACAGAAATTGCATCGGAATTAAATACAAAAGGCACAATGCCGACTTAAGTACAAGAAGTCTGACTCTTCTTACTGTCTATGTTTTGAACCTATCCCGTGAGTCCAGTTTTGGATGCCGGTGCTTCACTTCAGGTTTTCTGTATCCCTTGGACCTTCTTACTAACGATGAAACACAGAAGTTGCATCGGAATTAAATAGAAAAGGCACAATGCCGACTTAAGTACAAGAAGTCTGACCGTTCTTAATGTCCATGCTTTGAACCTATTCTGTGAGACCAGTTTTAAATTCCGATGCTTCACTTCAGGTTTACTGTATCCCTAGGACCTTCTTATTGACGATGATGCACAGAAATTGCATCGGAATTAAATCCAAAAGCGCAATGTCGACTAAAGTACAAGAACTCTGGCTCTTCTTACTGTCTTTATTTTGAACCTTTCTTGTGGGACCAGTTTCAGATTCCGATGCATCACCTCAGGTTTACTGTATCCCTTAGACCTTCATATTGACGATGAAACACAGAAATTGCATCCGAATGTAATACAAAACGCAAATTGTCGAATTAAGTACAATAAGACCGGCTCTTCTTAATGTCTATGTTTTCAGCCTTTCCCATGAGACCAGATTAATATTCCGATGCTTCATTTCAGGTTACCTGTATCCCTTCGACCTTCTTATTGACGATGAAACACAGAAATAGTATCGGAATTAAATACAAATGGCACAATGTCGACTAAAGTACAAGAACACTAGCTCTCCTTACTGTCTATGTTTTGAAACTTTCCTGTGGGACCAGTTTTATATTCCGATGCTTCACCTCACGTTTACTGTACCCTTGGACCTTCACATTAACGACGAAACACAGAAATTGCATCGGAATTAAATACAAAAGGCATAATGCCCACTTAAGTACAAGAGGAGTGACTCTTCATACATTCTGTGATTTGAGCCTCTCCTGTGAGACCAGTTTTAGATTCCGATGCTTAACTTCCGGTTTACTGTATCCATTGGACATTCTTATTGACGATGAAGCTCAGAAACTGCATCGGAATTAAATACAAAAGGCACAGTGCCGACTTAAGTACAAGAGGACTGACTCTTCTTACTGTCTATGATTTGAACCTTTCCTGTTAGATCAGTTTTAGATTCCGATGCTTCTCTCCAGGTTTACTGTATCCCTTGGACCTTCGTATTGATGACGAAACACAGAAATTGCATCGGAATTAAATACAAAAGTACATTGCCGACTTATGTACAAGAAGTTAGACTCTTCCTACTGTCTGTCGTTGGAACCTTTCCTGTGAGACCAGTTTTAGATTCCGATGCTTCACTTAAGGTTTACTGTATCAGTTGGACCTTCTTATTGACGATGTAATACTGATATTGCATCGGAATTAAATACAAAAGGCTTAATGCCGACTTACGTACAAGAACACTGGCTCTCCTTACTGTCTATGTTTGAACCTTTCCTGTGAGACCAGTTTTAGATTCCGATGCTTCACCTCAGGTTTACTGTATCCCTTGGACCTTCACATTAACGATGAAACACAGAAATTGCATCGGAATTAAATACAGAAGGCATAATGCCGACTTAAGTACACGAGGACTGTCTCTTCTTACATTTTATGATTAGAGCCTCTCCTGTGAAACCAGTTTTAGATTCAGATGCATCACTTGAGGTTTGGTGTATGCCTTGGACCTTATTATTGACGATGAAACACAGAAATTGCGTCGGAATTAAATACAAAAGTCACAATGCCGACATAAATACAAGAGGACTGATTCTTCTTACATTCTATGATTTAAGCCTTTCCTGTGGGACCAGTTTTAGATAGCGGTCCTTCACTTGAGATTTATTGTATCCCTTGGACCTTCTTATTGACGATGAAATACAGAAATTGCATCGGAATTAATTACAAAAGCCACAATGCCGACTTAAGTACAAGAAGTGAGACTCTTCTTACTGTCTATGTTTTGAACCTATCCTGTGAGACCTGTTTTAGATGCCGATGCTTCACTTTAGGTTTACTGTATCCCTAGGACCTTCTTATTGACGTTGATACACAGATATTGCATCGGAATTAAATACAAAAGGCGCAATGTCGACTAAAGTACAAGACCACTGGCTCTGCTTACTGTCTATGTTTTGAACCTTTCCTGTGAGACCAGTTTAAGATTCCGATGCTTCACCTCAGGTTTACTGTATCCCTTAGACCTTCATATTGACGATGAAACACAGAAATTGCATCCGAATGTAATACAAAACGCACAACGTCGAATTAAGTACAATAAGACCGGCTCTTCTTAATGTCTATGTTTCAGCCTTACCTATGCGACCAGATTTAAATTCTGATGCTTCATTTTAGGTTAACTGTATCCCTTCGACCTTATTATTGACGATGAAACACTGAAATTGCATCGGAATTAAATACAAATGGCACAATGTCGACTAAAGTACAAGAACACTGGCTCTCCTTACTGTCTATGATCTGAACCTTTCCTGTGAGACCAGTTTTAAATTCCGATGCTTCGCCTCAGGTTTACCGTTTCCCTTGGACCTTCACATTAAGGATGAAGCACAGAAATTGCATCGGAATTAAATACAAGAGGCATAATGCCGACTTAAGTACAAGAGGACTGACTCTTCATACACTCTATGATTTGAGCCTCTCCTGTGAGACCAGTTTTCGATTTTGATGCTTCACTTAAGGTTTACTGTATCCCTTGGACCTTCTTATTGACGATGAAACACTGAAATTGCAACAGAATTAAATACAAAAGGCACAATGCCGACATAAATACAAGAGGACAGACTCTTCTTACATTCTATGATTTAAGCCTTTCCTGTGAGACCAGTTTCAGATTGCGAAGCATACTTCAGGTTTCCTGTATCCCTTGGCCCTTCTTATTGACGATGAAACACTGAAATTGCATCGGAATTAAATACAAAAGGCACAATGCCGACTTAAGTACAAGCGGACTGACTGGATTTACATTCTATAATTTAAGCCTATTCTGTAAGACCAGTTTTAGATTCCGACGCTTCACTTCAGTTGTACTGTATCCCTTGGTCATTCTTATTGACGACGAAGCACAGAAATTAGACCGGAATTAAATACAAAAGGCACAGTGCCGACTTAAGTACAAGAGAACTGACCCTTCCTACATTCTATGATATGAGCCTATCCTGTGAGACCAGTTTTAGATTCCGATGCTTCACTTTAGGTTTACTGTATCCCTTGGACCTTCTTATTGACGATGAAAGCCAGAAATTGCATCGGAATTAAATACAAAAGGCGCAATGCCGGCTTAAGTACAAGAAGAATGACTTTTCTAACTGTCTATGCTTTCAGCCTTTCCTATGAGACCAGTTTTAGATTCAGATGCTTCACTTCAGGTTTACTGTATTCCTTGTACGTTCATTTTGACTATGAAACACAGAAATTGAATTGGAATTAAATACAAAATGCACAATCCCGATGTAAGTACAAGAATACTGAGTCTTCTTCCTGTATGTGTTTGGAGCTCTTCCTGCGAGACCAGTTTTTTTATCCAATGCTTCACTTCAAGTTTACTGTATCCGTTGGACCTTCATATTGATGATGAAACATGGGAATTGCATCGGAATTAATTACAAAAGGCACAATGCCGACTTAAGTTCAAGAGGTCTGATTCTTCTTAATGTCTATGTTTTGAACTTATCCAGTGAGACCAGCTTTAGATTCCGATGCTTCACTTCAGGTTTATTCTATCCCTTGGACCTTCTTATTGACGATGAAATACAGAAATTGCATCGGAATTAAATACAAAAGCCACAATTCCGACTTAAGAACAAGAAGACTGACTCTTTTTACTGTCTATGTTCTGAACCTTTACGGTGAGACCAGGTTTAGATTCTTATACTTCACTTCAGGTCTCCTGTATCCCTTGGCCCTTCTTATTGACGATGAAACACAGAAATTGCATTGGAATTAAATACAAAGGGCACAGTGCCGACCTAAGTACAAGAGGACTGACTCTTCTTACATTCTATGATTTGAGCCTTTCCTGTGAGACCAGTTTTAGATTCCGATGCTTCACTTCAGGTTTACTGTATCCCTAGGACCTTCTTATTGACGATGAAACTCAGAAATTGCATCGGAATGAAATACAAAAAGCACAATGGCGACTTCCGTACAAGAAGATTGACACTTCTTACTGTCTATGTTTTGAACCTTTCCTGTGAGACCAGTTTTGTATTTCGATGCTTCACTTCAGGGTTACTGTATCCCTTGGACCTTCTTATTGACGATGATACACAGAAATTGCATCGGAATTTAATACAAAACGCACAATGTCGAATTAAGTACTATAAGAACGGGTCTCCGTAATGTCTATGTTTTCAGCCTTTCCGATGAGACCAGATTTAGATTCCGATGCTTCATTTCAGGTTTACTGTATCCCTTCGAACTTCTTATTGACGATGAAACACAGAAATTGCAACGGAATTAAATACAGAGGCACAATGCCGACATAAATACAAGAGGACTGAATCTTCTTACATTCTATGATTTAAGCCTTTCCTGTGAGCCCAGTTTTAGATTGCGATGCTTCACTTCAGATTTATTGTACCCTTGGACCTTATTATTGAAGAAGAAACACAGAAATTGCATCGGATTTAAATACAAAAGGCATAATGAAGACTTAAGTACAAGAAGTCTGTCTCTTCTTAATGTCAATGTTTTGAACTTATCCGGTGAGACCAGCTTTAGATTCCAAAGCATTACTTCAGGTCTATTGTATCCCTTGGACCTTCTTATTGACGATGAAATACACAAATTGCATCGGAAATAAATACAAAAGGCACAATGCCGACTTAAGTACAAGAAGACTGACTCTTCTTACTGTCTATGTTCTGAACCTTTCTGGTGAGATCAGGTTTAGATTCCGTTGCTTCACTTCAGGTTTCCTGTATCCCTTGGCCTTATAATTAACGATGAAACACAGAAATTGCGTCGGATTTAAATACAAAAGGCACAATGCCGACTTAAGTACAAGAAAACTCGATCTTCTTATTGTCTATGTTTTGAACCTTTCCTGCGAGACCAGTTTTTGATTCCGATGCTTCACTTCAGGTTTACTGTATCCCTTGAACCTTCATATTGACTATGAAACACAGAGATTACGTGGGAATTAAACACAAGAGGCACAATGCCGACTTAAGTACAAGAAGTCTCACTCTTCTTAATGTCTATGATTTGAAACTTTCCTGTGCGACTTGTTTTAGATTCCGATGCTTCACTTCTGGTTTTCTGTATCCCTTGGACCTTCGTATTGACGATGAAACACAGAAATTGCATCGGAAATAAATTCAAAACGTACAATGCCGACTTAAGTACAAGAAAACTGACTCTATATACATTCTATGATTTGAGCCTTTCCTGTAAGACCAGTTTTAGATTCCGATGCTTCACTTAAGGTTTACTGTATCCCTTGGACCTTCATATTGACGATGAAACACAGAAATTGCATCGGAATTATTTACAAAAGGCACAATACCGGCTTAAGTACATTAAAACTGACTCTTCTTACTGTCTATGTTTTGAACCTTTCCTGTTAGATCAGTTTTAGATTCCGATGCTTCACTTCAGGTTTACCGTATCCCTTGGGCCTGCTTATTGACGATGAAACACAGAAACTGCATCGGAATTAAATACAAAAGGCACAATGCCGTCTTAAGTACAAGAAGTACAATGTCGACCTAAGTACAGGAGAACTGACTCTATTTACATTCTATGATTTGATCCTTTCCCGTAAGACCAGTTTTAGATTCCGAAGCTTCACTGCCGGTTTACTATATCCCTTGGACATTCTTACTGACGATAAAGCTCAGAAATTTCATCGGAATTAAATACAAAAGGCACAGTGCCGACTTAAGTACAAGAGGACTGCCCCTTCATACATTCTATGTTTTGAACCTATCCTGTGAATCCAGTTTTGGATTCCGAAGCTTCACCTCAGGTTTACCGTATCCCTTGGACCTTCTTATTGACGATGAAATACAGAAATTGCATCGGAATTAAATACAAAAGCCACAATGCCAACTTACGTTTAAGAAGACTGTATCTTCTTACTGTCTATGTTTTGAACCCTTCCTGTGAGACCAGTTTTAAATTCCGATGCTTCAATTCAGGGTTACTGTATCCCTTGGACCTTCTTATTGACGATGATACACAGAAATTGCATCGGAATTTAATACAAAACGCACAATGTCGAATTAAGTACTATAAGAACGGCTCTCCGTAATGTCTATGTTTTCAGCCTTTCCTATGAGACCAGATTTAGATTCCGATGCTTCATTTCAGGTTTACTGTATCCCTTCGAACTTCTTATTGACGATGAAACACAGAAATTGCATCGGAATTAAATACAGACGCACAATGCCGACATAAATACAAGAGGACTGAATCTTCTTACATTCTATGATTTAAGCCTTTCCTGTGAGCCCAGTTTTAGATTGCGATGCTTCTCTTCAGATTTATTGTACCCTTGGACCTTATTATTTAAGAAGAAACACAGAAATTGCATCGGATTTAAATACAAAAGGCATAATGCCGACTTAAGTACAAGAAGTCTGTCTCCTCTTAATGTCAATGTTTTGAACTTATCCGGTGAGACCAGCTTTAGATTCCAAAGCATCACTTCAGGTTTATGGAATCCCTTGGACCTTCTTATTGACGATGAAATACACAAATTGCATCGGAAATAAATACAAAAGGCACAATGCCGACTTAAGTACAAGAAGACTGCCTCTTCTTACTGTCTATGTTCTGAACCTTTCCGGTGAGACCAGGTTTAGATTCCGTTGCTTCACTTCAGGTTTCCTGTATCCCTTGGCCTTATAATTGACGATGAAACACAGAAATTGCATCGGATTTAAATACAAAAGGCACAATGGAGACTTAAGTACAAGAAAACTGACTCTTCTTATTGTCTATGTTTTGAACCTTTCCTGTGAGACCAGTTTTTGATTCCGATGCATCACTTCAGGTTTACTGTATCCCTTGGACCTTCATATTGACGATGAAACACAGAAATTGCTTCGGAATTAAATACAAAACTCACAATGCCGACTTAGTTACAAGAAGACTGACTCTTCTTACAGTCTATGTTTTGAACCTTTCCTGTTAGATCAGTTTTAGATTTCGATGCTTCACTTCAGTTTTACTGTATCCCCTGTACCTGCTTATTGACGTTGAAATACAGAAATTCCATCGTAATTAAATACAAAAGGCACAATGCCGACTTAAGTACAAGAAGTCTGAGTCTTCTTACTGTCTATATTTTGAACCTATCCTCTGAGACAAGTTTTGGTATCCGATGCTTCACTTCACGTTTACTGTATCCCTTGGACCTTCCTACTGACGATGAAACACAGAAATTGCATCGGAATTAAATATAAAAGTCACAAAGCCGACTTAAGTACAGGGAGACTGACTCTTCTTACTGTCTATGTTTAGAACGTTTCCTGTGAGACCAGTTTTAGATTCCGATGCTTCTCTTCAGGTTTGCTGTATCCCTTGGACCTCCGAATTGATGATGAAAAACAGAAATTGCATCGGAATTAAGCACGAAAGGCACATTGCCGACTTATGTACAAGAAATCAGACCCTTCTTACTGTCTATGTTTTGAACCCTTCCTGTGAGACCAGTTTTAGATTCCGACGCTTCACTTCAGGTTTCCTGTGTCCCTTGGACCTTCTTATTGACGATGAAACACAGAAATTGCATCGGAATTAATTACAAAAAGTACAATGCCGGCTTAAGTACAAGAAAACTGACTGTTCTTATTGTCTATGTTTTAAACCTTTCCTGCGAGACTAGTTTCAGATTACGATGCTTTACTTCAGGTTTACTGTAACCCTTGGACCTTCTTATTGACGATGAAACACAGAAATTGCATCGGTATTAAATACAAAGGGCACAATGCCGACTTAAGTACAAGACGACTGACTCTATTTTCTATCTGTGATTTGACCCTTTCCTGTAAGACCAGTTTTAGATTCCGATGCTTTACTTCAGGTTTACTGTAAACCATGGACATTCTTATTGAGGATGATGCACAGAAATTGCTTCGGAATTAAATACAAAAGGCACAGTGCCGACCTAAGTACAAGAGGACTGACCCTTCATACATTCTATGATTTGACCCTTTCCTGTGAGACCAGTTCTCGATTCAGATGCTTCCCTTCAGGTTTACTGTATCCCTTGGACCTTCTTATTGACGATGAAACACAGAAATAGTATCGGAATTAAATACAAATGGCACAATGTCGACTAAAGTACAAGAACACTAGCTCTCCTTACTGTCTATGTTTTGAAACTTTCCTGTGGGACCAGTTTTATATTCCGATGCTTCACCTCACGTTTACTGTACCCTTGGACCTTCACATTAACGACGAAACACAGAAATTGCATCGGAATTAAATACAAAAGGCATAATGCCCACTTAAGTACAAGAGGAGTGACTCTTCATACATTCTGTGATTTGAGCCTCTCCTGTGAGACCAGTTTTAGATTCCGATGCTTAACTTCCGGTTTACTGTATCCATTGGACATTCTTATTGACGATGAAGCTCAGAAACTGCATCGGAATTAAATACAAAAGGCACAGTGCCGACTTAAGTACAAGAGGACTGACTCTTCTTACTATCTATGATTTGAACCTTTCCTGTTAGATCAGTTTTAGATTCCGATGCTTCTCTCCAGGTTTACTGTATCCCTTGGACCTTCGTATTGATGACGAAACACAGAAATTGCATCGGAATAAAATACAAAAGCACATTGCCGACTTATGTACAAGAAGTTAGACTCTTCCTACTGTCTGTCGTTGGAACCTTTCCTGTGAGACCAGTTTTAGATTCCGATGCTTCACTTAAGGTTTACTGTATCACTTGGACCTTCTTATTGACGATGTAATACTGATATTGCATCGGAATTAAATACAAAAGGCTTAATGCCGACTTACGTACAAGAAGACTGACTCTTCTTACTGTCTATGTTTTGAACCCTTCCTCTGAGACCAGTTTTAGATTTCGATCCTTCACTTCAGGTTTCCTGTATCCCTTGGACCTTCTTATTGACGATGAAACAAAAAAATTGCATCGGAATGAAATTCTAAAGTCACAATGCCGACTAAAGTACAAGAATACTGACTTTTCTAACTGTCTATGTTTTGAACCTTTCCTGTTAGATCTGTTTCAGATTCCGATGCTTCACTTCAGGTTTACTGTATCCCTTGGACCTTCTTATTGACGATGATACACAGAAATTGCATCGGAATTAAATACAAATGGCACAATGTCGACCAAAGTACAAGAACACTGGCTCTCCTTACTGTCTATGTTTGAACCTTTCCTGTGTGACCAGTTTTAGATTCCGATGCTTCACCTCAGGTTTACTGTATCCCTTGGACCTTCACATTAACGATGAAACACAGAAATTGCATCGGAATTAAATACAGAAGGCATAATGCCGACTTAAGTACACGAGGACTGTCTCTTCTTACATTTTATGATTAGAGCCTCTCCTGTGAAACCAGTTTTAGATTCAGATGCATCACTTGAGGTTTGGTGTATGCCTTGGACCTTATTATTGACGATGAAACACAGAAATTGCGTCGGAATTAAATACAAAAGTCACAATGCCGACATAAATACAAGAGGACTGATTCTTCTTACATTCTATGATTTAAGCCTTTCCTGTGGGACCAGTTTTAGATAGCGGTCCTTCACTTGAGATTTATTGTATCCCTTGGACCTTCTTATTGACTATGAAATACAGAAACTGCATCGGAATTAAATACAAAAGGCACAATGCCGACTTAAGTACAACAACACTGACTCTTCTTACTTTCAATGCTTTGAACCTTTCCGGTTAGACCACTTTTAGATTCCGATGCTTCACTTCAGGTTTACTGTATCCCTCGTATCTTCTTATTGATGATGAAACATAGAAATTCCAGCGGAATTAAATACAAAAGGCACAATGCCGACTTAAGTACAAGAAGTCTGACTCTCCTTAATGTCTATGATTTGAACTTATCCAGTGAGACCAGCTTTAGATTCCGATGCTTCACTTCGGATTTATTCTATCCCTTGGACCTTCTTATTGACGATGAAATACAGAAATTGTATCGGAATTAATTACAAAAGCCACAATGCCGACTTAAGTACAAGAAGTGAGACTCTTCTTACTGTCTATGTTTTGAACCTATCCTGTGAGACCTGTTTTAGATGCCGATGCTTCACTTTAGGTTTACTGTATCCCTAGGACCTTCTTATTGACGTTGATACACAGATATTGCATCGGAATTAAATACAAAAGGCGCAATGTCGACTAAAGTACAAGACCACCGGCTCTTCTTACTGTCTATGTTTTGAACCTTTCCTGTGAGACCAGTTTAAGATTCCGATGCTTCACCTCAGGTTTACTGTATCCCTTAGACCTTCATATTGACGATGAAACACAGAAATTGCATCCGAATGTAATACAAAACGCACAACGTCGAATTAAGTACAATAAGACCGGCTCTTCTTAATGTCTATGTTTCAGCCTTACCTATGCGACCAGATTTAATTTCTGATGCTTCATTTTAGGTTAACTGTATCCCTTCGACCTTATTATTGACGATGAAACACTGAAATTGCATCGGAATTAAATACAAATGGCACAATGTCGACTAAAGTACAAGAACACTGGCTCTCCTTACTGTCTATGATCTGAACCTTTCCTGTGAGACCAGTTTTAAATTCCGATGCTTCGCCTCAGGTTTACCGTTTCCCTTGGACCTTCACATTAAGGATGAAGCACAGAAATTGCATCGGAATTAAATACAAGAGGCATAATGCCGACTTAAGTACAAGAGGACTGACTCTTCATACACTCTATGATTTGAGACTCTCCTGTGAGACCAGTTTTCGATTTCGATGCTTCACTTAAGGTTTACTGTATCCCTTGGACCTTCTTATTGACGATGAAACACTGAAATTGCAACAGAATTAAATACAAAAGGCACAATGCCGACATAAATACAAGAGGACAGACTCTTCTTACATTCTATGATTTAAGCCTTTCCTGTGAGACCAGTTTCAGATTGCGAAGCATACTTCAGGTTTCCTGTATCCCTTGGCCCTTCTTATTGACGATGAAACACTGAAATTGCATCGGAATTAAATACAAAAGGCACAATGCCGACTTAAGTACAAGCGGACTGACTGGATTTACATTCTATAATTTAAGCCTATCCTGTAAGACCAGTTTTAGATTCCGACGCTTCACTTCAGTTGTACTGTATCCCTTGGTCATTCTTATTGACGACGAAGCACAGAAATTAGACCGGAATTAAATACAAAAGGCACAGTGCCGACTTAAGTACAAGAGGACTGACCCTTCCTACATTCTATGATATGAGCCTATCCTGTGAGACCAGTTTTAGATTCCGATGCTTCACTTTAGGTTTACTGTATCCCTTGGACCTTCTTATTGACGATGAAAGCCAGAAATTGCATCGGAATTAAATACAAAAGGCGCAATGCCGGCTTAAGTACAAGAAGAATGACTTTTCTAACTGTCTATGCTTTCAGCCTTTCCTATGAGACCAGTTTTAGATTCAGATGCTTCACTTCAGGTTTACTGTATTCCTTGTACGTTCATATTGACTATGAAACACAGAAATTGAATTGGAATTAAATACAAAATGCACAATCCCGATGTAAGTACAAGAATACTGAGTCTTCTTCCTGTATGTGTTTGGAGCTCTTCCTGCGAGACCAGTTTTTTAATCCAATGCTTCACTTCTAGTTTACTGTATCCGTTGGACCTTCATATTGATGATGAAACATGGGAATTGCATCGGAATTAATTACAAAAGGCACAATGCCGACTTAAGTTCAAGAGGTCTGATTCTTCTTAATGTCTATGTTTTGAACTTATCCAGTGAGACCAGCTTTAGATTCCGATGCTTCACTTCAGGTTTATACTATCCCTTGGACCTTCTTATTGACGATGAAATACAGAAATTGCATCGGAATTAAATACAAAAGCCACAATTCCGACTTAAGAACAAGAAGACTGACTCTTTTTACTGTCTATGTTCTGAACCTTTACGGTGAGACCAGGTTTAGATTCTTATACTTCACTTCAGGTCTCCTGTATCCCTTGGCCCTTCTTATTGACGATGAAACACAGAAATTGCATTGGAATTAAATACAAAGAGCACAGTGCCGACCTAAGTACAAGAGGACTGACTCTTCTTACATTCTATGATTTGAGCCTTTCCTGTGAGACCAGTTTTAGATTCCGATGCTTCACTTCAGGTTTACTGTATCCCTAGGACCTTCTTATTGACGATGAAACTCAGAAATTGCATCGGAATGAAATACAAAAAGCACAATGGCGACTTCCGTACAAGAAGATTGACACTTCTTACTGTCTATGTTTTGAACCTTTCCTGTGAGACCAGTTTTGTATTTCGATGCTTCACTTCAGGGTTACTGTATCCCTTGGACCTTCTTATTGACGATGATACACAGAAATTGCATCGGAATTTAATACAAAACGCACAATGTCGAATTAAGTACTATAAGAACGGCTCTAGGTAATATCTATGTTTTCAGCCTTTCCGATGAGACCAGATTTAGATTCCGATGCTTCATTTCAGGTTTACTGTATCCCTTCGAACTTCTTATTGACGATGAAACACAGAAATTGCAACGGAATTAAATACAGAGGCACAATGCCGACATAAATACAAGAGGACTGAATCTTCTTACATTCTATGATTTAAGCCTTTCCTGTGAGCCCAGTTTTAGATTGCGATGCTTCACTTCAGATTTATTGTACCCTTGGACCTTATTATTGAAGAAGAAACACAGAAATTGCATCGGATATAAATACAAAAGGCATAATGAAGACTTAAGTACAAGAAGTCTGTCTCTTCTTAATGTCAATGTTTTGAACTTATCTGGTGACACCAGCTTTAGATTCCAAAGCATCACTTCAGGTCTATTGTATCCCTTGGCCCTTCTTATTGACGATGAAATACACAAATTGCATCGGAAATAAATACAAAAGGCACAATGCCGACTTAAGTACAAGAAGACTGACTCTTCTTACTGTCTATGTTCTGAACCTTTCTGGTGAGATCAGGTTTAGATTCCGTTGCTTCACTTCAGGTTTCCTGTATCCCTTGGCCTTATAATTAACGATGAAACACAGAAATTGCGTCGGATTTAAATACAAAAGGCACAATGCCGACTTAAGTACAAGAAAACTGGATCTTCTTATTGTCTATGTTTTGAACCTTTCCTGCGAGACCAGTTTTTGATTCCGATGCTTCGCTTCAGGTTTACTGTATCCCTTGAACCTTCATATTGACTATGAAACACAGAGATTACGTGGGAAATAAACACAAGAGGCACAATGCCGACTTAAGTACAAGAAGTCTCACTCTTCTTAATGTCTATGATTTGAAACTTTCCTGTGCGACTTGTTTTAGATTCCGATGCTTCACTTCTGGTTTTCTGTATCCCTTGGACCTTCGTATTGACGATGAAACACAGAAATTGCATCGGAAATAAATTCAAAACGTACAATGCCGACTTAAGTACAAGAAAACTGACTCTATATACATTCTATGATTTGAGCCTTTCCAGTAAGACCAGTTTTAGATTCCGATGCTTCACTTAAGGTTTACTGTATCCCTTGGACCTTCATATTGACGATGAAACACAGAAATTGCATCGGAATTATTTACAAAAGGCACAATACCGGATTAAGTACATTAAAACTGACTCTTCTTACTGTCTATGTTTTGAACCTTTCCTGTTAGATCAGTTTTAGATTCCGATTCTTCACTTCAGGTTTACCGTATCCCTTGGGCCTGCTTATTGACGATGAAACACAGAAACTGCATCGGAATTAAATACAAAAGGCACAATGCCGTCTTAAGTACAAGAAGTACAATGTCGACCTAAGTACAGGAGAACTGACTCCATTTACATTCTATGATTTGATCCTTTCCTGTAAGACCAGTTTTAGATTCCGAAGCTTCACTGCCGGTTTACTATATCCCTTGGACATTCTTACTGACGATAAAGCTCAGAAATTTCATCGGAATTAAATACAAAAGGCACAGTGCCGACTTAAGTACAAGAGGACTGCCCCTTCATACATTCTATGTTTTGAACCTATCCTGTGAATCCAGTTTTGGATTCCGAAGCTTCACCTCAGGTTTACCGTATCCCTTGGACCTTCTTATTGACGATGAAATACAGAAATTGCATCGGAATTAAATACAAAAGCCACAATGCCAACTTACGTTTAAGAAGACTGTCTCTTCTTACTGTCTATGTTTTGAACCCTTCCTGTGAGACCAGTTTTAGATTCCGATGCTTCAATTCAGGGTTACTGTATCCCTTGGACCTTCTTATTGACGATGATACACAGAAATTGCATCGGAATTTAATACAAAACGCACAATGTCGAATTAAGTACTATAAGAACGGCTCTCCGTAATGTCTATGTTTTCAGCCTTTCCTATGAGACCAGATTTAGATTCCGATGCTTCATTTCAGGTTTACTGTATCCCTTCGAACTTCTTATTGACGATGAAACACAGAAATTGCATCGGAATTAAATACAGACGCACAATGCCGACATAAATACAACAGGACTGAATCTTCTTACATTCTATGATTTAAGCCTTTCCTGTGAGCCCAGTTTTAGATTGCGATGCTTCTCTTCAGATTTATTGTACCCTTGGACCTTATTATTTAAGAAGAAACACAGAAATTGCATCGGATTTAAATACAAAAGGCATAATGCCGACTTAAGTACAAGAAGTCTGTCTCATCTTAATGTCAATGTTTTGAACTTATCCGGTGAGACCAGCTTTAGATTCCAAAGCATCACTTCAGGTTTATTGAATCCCTTGGACCTTCTTATTGACGATGAAATACACAAATTGCATCGGAAATAAATACAAAAGGCACAATGCCGACTTAAGTACAAGAAGACTGACTCTTCTTACTGTCTATGTTCTGAACCTTTCCGGTGAGACCAGGTTTAGATTCCGTTGCTTCACTTCAGGTTTCCTGTATCCCTTGGCCTTATAATTGACGATGAAACACAGAAATTGCATCGGATTTAAATACAAAAAGTACAATGCCGACTTAAGTACAAGAAAACTGACTGTTCTTATTGTCTATGTTTTAAACCTTTCCTGTGAGACCAGTTTTTGATTCCGATGCATCACTTCAGGTTTACTGTATCCCTTGGACCTTCATATTGACGATGAAACACAGAAATTGCATCGGAATTAAATACAAAACTCACAATGCCGACTTAGTTACAAGAAGACTGACTCTTCTTACAGTCTATGTTTTGAACCTTTCCTGTTAGATCAGTTTTAGATTTCGATGCTTCACTTCAGTTTTACTGTATCCCCTGTACCTGCTTATTGACGTTGAAATACAGAAATTCCATCGTAATTAAATATAAAAGGCACAAAGCCGACTTAAGTACAGGGAGACTGACTCTTCTTACTGTCTATGTTTAGAACGTTTCCTGTGAGACCAGTTTTAGATTCCGATGCTTCTCTTCAGGTTTGCTGTATCCCTTGGACCTCCGAATTGATGATGAAAAACAGAAATTGCATCGGAATTAAGCACGAAAGGCACATTGCCGACTTATGTACAAGAAATCAGACTCTTCTTACTGTCTATGTTTTGAACCCTTCCTGTGAGACCAGTTTTAGATTCCGACGCTTCACTTCAGGTTTCCTGTGTCCCTTGGACCTTCTTATTGACGATGAAACACAGAAATTGCATCGGAATTAATTACAAAAAGTACAATGCCGACTTAAGTACAAGAAAACTGACTGTTCTTATTGTCTATGTTTTAAACCTTTCCTGCGAGACTAGTTTCAGATTACGATGCTTTACTTCAGGTTTACTGTAACCCTTGGACCTTCTTATTGACGATGAAACACAGATATTGCATCGGTATTAAATACAAAGGGCACAATGCCGACTTAAGTACAAGACGACTGACTCTATTTTCTATCTGTGATTTGACCCTTTCCTGTAAGACCAGTTTTAGATTCCGATGCTTTACTTCAGGTTTACTGTATACCATGGACATTCTTATTGAGGATGATGCACAGAAATTGCTTCGGAATTAAATACAAAAGGCACAGTGCCGACCTAAGTACAAGAGGACTGACCCTTCATACATTCTATGATTTGACCCTCTCCTGTGAGACCAGTTCTCGATTCAGATGCTTCCCTTCAGGTTTAATGTATCCCTTGGACCTTCTTATTGACGATGAAACACAGAAATTGCATCGGAATGAAATAGTAAAGGCACAATGCCGACTTAAGTACAAGAACACTGACACTTCTAACTGTCTATGTTTTGAACCTTTCCTGTTAGATCAGTTTTAGGTTCCGATGCTTCACTTCAGGATTACTGTATCCCTTGGACATTCTTATTGACGATGATTCACAGAAATTGCATCGGAATTAAATACAAAAGGCGCAATGTCGACTACAGTACAAGAACACTGGCTCTTCTTACTGACTACGTTTTCTACCTTTCCTGTGAGACCAGTTTTCGATTCCGAGCTTCTCCTCAGGTTTTCTGTATCCCTTAGACCTTCATATTGACGATGAAACACAGAAATTGCATCCGAAATTAATACAAAATGCACAATGTCGAATTAAGTACAATAAGACCGGCTCTTCTTAATGTCTATGTTTTCCGCCTTTCCTATGAGTCCAGATTTATATTCCGATGCTTCATTTCAGGTTTACTGTATCCCTTGGACCTTCTTACTGACGATGAAACACAGAAATCGCATCGGAATTAAATACAAATGACACAATGGCGACTAAAGTACAAGAACACTGGCTCTCCTTACTGTCTACGTTTTGAATTAATCCCGTGAGACCAGTTTTAGATTCTGATGCTTCACCACAGGTTTACTGTATCCCTTAGACCTTCACATTAACGATGAAACACGGAAATTGCATCGGAATTAAATACAAAAGGCATAATGCCGACTAAAGTGCAAGCGGACTGACTCGATGTACATTCTGTAATTTGAGCCTATCCTGTAAGACCACTTTTAGATTCCGATGCTTCACTTCAGGTTTACTGTATCCCTTGGACTTTCTTATTGCCGATGAAACACAGAAATTGCATCTTAAATAAATACAAAAGGCTCAATGCCGACTTAAGTACAAGAAGAATAACTCTTCTAACTGTCTATGCTTTCAGCCTTTCCTATGAGACCAGTTTTAGATTCAGATGCTTTACTTCAAGTTTACTGTATTCCTTGTACGTTCATATTGACTATGAAACACAGAAATTGCATTGGAATTAAATACAAAATGCACAATGCCGATGTAAGTACATGAATACTGAGTTTTCTTCCTGTATGTGTTTGGAGCCTTTCCTGCGAGACCAGTTTCTGATTCCGATGCTTCACTTTAGGTGTACTGCATCCCATGAACCGTCATATTGACGATGAAATTCAGTAATTGCATCGGAATTAAATACAAAAGGCACAATGCCGACTAAGTACAAGAGGTCTGACTCTTCTTACATTCTATGCTTGGGCCTTTCCTGTGAGACCGGTTTTAGATACCGATGTCACTTCAGGTTTACTGTATCCCTTGGACCTTCTTATTGACGATGAAAAACAGAAATTGCATCGGAATGAAATACAAAAGGCACAATGCCGACTTAAGTACAAGAAGAATTACTCTTCTAACTGTGTATGCTTTCAGCCTTTCCTATGAGACCGGTTTTAGATTCAGATGCTTCACTTCAGGATTACTGTATCCCTTGGACCTTCATATTGACGATGAAACACAGTAATTGCATCGGATTTAAATACTAAAAGGCACAATGCCGACTTAAGTACTAGAGGTCTGACTCTTCTTACATCCTATGCTTGGGCCTTTCCTGTGAGACCAGTTTTAGATACCGATGCTTCACTTCAGGTTTACTGTATCTCTTGTACATTCATATTGACGACGAAACACAGAAATTCCATCGGAATCAAATACAAAAAGGCACAATGCCGCCTAAAGTACAAGAAGACTGATTCTTCTTACTGTGTTTGTTTTGAACCTTTCCTGTGAGACCAGTTTTAGATACCGATGCTTCACATCAGGTTTACTGTATACCTTGGACCTTCTTATTGACGATGAAACACAGAAATTGCTTCGGAAATACATACAAGTGGCACAATGTCGACTAAAGTACAAGAACACTGACTCTTCTTACCGTCTATAATTTGAACCTTTTCTGTGAGACCAGTTTTAGATTCCGATGCTGTACTTCAGGTTGCTGTATCTCTTGGACCTTCTTATTGACGATGAAACACAGAAATTGCATCGGAATTAATTACAAAAGGCACGATGCCGACTTAAGTACAAGAAGACTGACTCTTCTTACTGTCTATGTTTTGAACCTTTCCTGTTAGATCAGTTTTAGATTCCGATGCTTCACTTCATGTTTACTGTTTCCCCTGCACCTGCTTATTGACGATGAAACACAGAAATTGCATCGGAATATAATACAAAATGCACAATGCCGACTTAAGTACAGGAAGATTGGCCCTTAATACTGACTATGTTTTGAACCTTTCCTGTGAGCACCAGTTTTAGATACCGATGCTTCACTTCAGGTTTAATGTATCCCTTGGACCTTCGTATTGATGATGAAACACAGAAATTGCATAGGAAATAAATACAAAATGCACATTGCCGACTTATGTACAACAAGTCAGACTATTCTTACTGTCTACGTTTAGAACCTTTCCTGTTAAACCACTTTTAGATTCTGATGCAACACCACAGGTTTACTGTATCCCTTGGATCTTCTTATTGACTATGGAACATAGTAATTGCATCGGAATTAATAACAAAAGGCACAATGCCGACTTAAGTACAAGAAGTCTAACTTTTCTTAATGTCTATCTTTTGATCCTATCCGGTGAGACATGTTTTAGATTCCGATGCTTCACTTCAGGTTTATTGTATCCCTTGGACCTTTTTATTGACGATGAAATACAGAAATTGCAACGGAATTAAATACAAAATGCACAATGCCGACTTAAGAACAAGAAGACTGACTCTTCTTACTGTCTATGTTTTTAACCTTTCCGGTGAGACCAGTTTTAGATTCCAATGCTTCACTTCAGGTTTCCTGTATCCCTTGGACCTTCTTATTGACGATGAAAAACAGAAATGGCATCGGAATGAAATACAAAAGGCACAATGCCGTCTTAAGTACAACAAAACTGACTCTTCTCATTGTCTATGTTTTGAACCATTCCTGTGAGACCAGTTTTAGATTCCGATGCTTCACTTTAGGTTACTGTATCCCTTGGACCTTCGTATTGACGATGAAACACAGAAATTGCATCGGAATTAAATACAAAAGTCACAATGCCGACTTAAGTACAAGTAGAATTACTATTCTAACTGTCTATGCTTTCAGCCTTTCCTATGAGACCGGTTTTAGATTCAGATGCTTCACTTCAGGATTACTGTATCCCTTGGACCTTCATATTGACGATGAAACACAGTAATTGCATCGGATTTAAATACTAAAAGGCACAATGCCGACTTAAGTACAAGAGGTCTGACTCTTCTTACATTCTATGCTTGAGCCTATCCTGTGAGACCAGTTTTAGATTCCGATGCTGCACTGCAGGTTTACGGAGTCCCTTGGACCTACTTACTGACGATGAAACACAAAAATTGCATCGGAGTTATTTAATTCAGTGCCGACTTAAGTACAAGAGGGCTGACCCTCGATACATAATATGATTTAAGCCGTTCCTGTGAGACCAGTTTTAGATTCCGATGCTTCACTTCAGGTTTACTGTATCCCTTGGACCTTCTTATTGATGATGAAACACAGAAATTGCATTGGAAATAAATACAAAAGGCACATTGCCGACTTATGTACAAAAAGACAGACTCTTCTTACTGTCTATGTTTTGAACCTTTCCTGTGAGACCAGTTTCAGATTCCAATGCTTTACTTCAGGTTTACTGTATCCCTTGGACCTTCTAATTGACGATGACACACAGAAATTGCATCGGAATAAAAAACAAAAAGCACAATGCCCACTTAAGTACAAGAGGACTGACCCTTCTTACATTCCATGATTTGAGACTTTCCTGTGAGACCAGTTTTAGATTCCGATGCTTCACTTCAGGTGTACTGTATACCTTGGACCTTCTTAATGACGATGAAACACAGAAATTGCATCGGAATTAAATACAAAACGCACAATGATGACTTAAGTACAACTAGACTAACTCTTCTTACTGATGATGTTTCGTACCTATCCTGTGAGACCAGTTTTATATTCCGATACTTCACTATAGGTTTACTGCATCCCTTGGACCTTCTTATTGACGATTAAACCTAGAAATTGCATCGGAATTAAATACAAAAGGCACAATGCCCACATATGTACAAGAAGACTGACTCTTCTTACCGTCTATTGTTTGATCCTTTCCTGTGGGACCAGTTTTAGATTTCGACGCTTTACTTCAGGTTTACTGTATCTCTTGGACCTTCATTTTGACGACGAAACACAGAAATTGCATCGGAATTAAATACAAAAAAGCACAATGCCGCTAAAAGTACAAGAAGACTGATTCTTCTTACTGTCTTTGTTTTGAACCTTTCCTGTGAGACCAGTTTTAGATACCGATGCTTCACATCAGGTTTACTGTATACCTTGGACCTTCTTATTGTTGATGAAACACGGAAATTGCATCGGAATTAAATACAAAAGGCACAATGCCGACTTAAGTACAAGAAAACTGACTCTTCTTGTTGTCTATGTTTTGAAACTTTCCTGTGAGACCAGTTTTAGATTCCGATGCCTTACTTCAGGTTTACTGTATCCCTTTGACCTTCTTACTGACGATGAAACACAGAAATTGCATCGGAATTAACACAAAAGGCACAATACCGAATTAAGTACAAGCGGACTGACTCGATTTACATTCTATAATTTGAGCCTATCCTGTAAGACCAGTTTTAGATTCCGATGCTTCACTTCAGGTTTACTGTATCCCTTGGACTTTCTTATTGCCGATGAAACACAGAAATTGCATCATAATTAAATACAAAAGGCTCAATGCCGACTTAAGTACAAGAAGAATAACTCTTCTAACTGTCTATGCTTTCAGCCTTTCCTTTGAAACCAGTTTTAGATTCAGATGCTTCACTTCAAGTTTACTGTATTCCTTGTACGTTCATATTGACTATGAAACACAGAAATTGCATTGGAATTAAATACAAAATGCACAATGCCGACGTAAGTACATGAATACTGAGTCTTCTTCCTGTATGTGTTTGGAGCCTTTCCTCCGAGACCAGTTTCTGATTCCGATGCTTCACTTCAGGTTTACTGTATCCCTTGGACCTTCGTATTGATGATGAAACACAGAAATTGCATAGGAAATAAATACAAAATGCACATTGCCGACTTATGTACAAGAGGTCAGACTATTCTTACTGTCTAGGTTTAGAACCTTTCCTGTTAGACCACTTTTAGATTCTGATGCAACGGCTCAGGTTTACTGTATCCCTTGGATCTTCTTATTGACTATGAAACATAGAAATTGCATCGGAATTAAATATAAAAGGCACAATGCCGACTTAAGTACAAGAAGTCTGACTTTTCTTAATGTCTATCTTTTGAACCTATCCGGTGAGACCAGTTTCAGATTCCGAAGCTTCACTTCAGGTTTACTGTACCCCTTGGACCTCTATATTGACGATGAAATACAGAAATTGCAACGTAATTAAATACAAAATGCACAATGCCGACTTAAGTACAAGAAGACTGACTCTTCTTACTGTCTATGATTTGAACCTTTCCAGTGAGACCAGTTTTAGATTCCGATGCTTCACTTCTGGTTTCCTGTATCCCTTGGACCTTCTTATTGACGATGAAAAACAGAAATTGCATCGGAATGAAATACAAAAGGCACAATGCCGAATTAAGTACATGAAGAATTACTCTTCTAACTGTCTATGCTTTCAGCTTTTCCTATGAGACCGGTTTTAGAATCAGATGCTTCACTTCAGGATTACTGTATCCCTTGGACCTTCATATTGACGATGAAACACAGTAATTGCATCGGATTTAAATACTAAAAGCCCCAATGCCGACTTAAGTACTAGAGGTCTGACTCTTCTACATCTTATACTTGTGCCCTTCCTGTGAGACCAGTTTTAGATTCCGATGCTGCACTTCAGGTTTACGGTGTCCCTTGGTCCTTCTTACTGACGATGAAACAGAAAAATTGCACCGAAATTATCTAATTCAGTTCCGACATAAGTGCAAGAGGACTGACACTTCATACATAATATGATCTAAGCAGTTCCTGTGAGACCAGTTTTTGATTCCGATGCATCACTTCAGATGTACTGTATCCCTTGGACCTTCTTAATGACGATGAAACACAGAAATTGCATCGGAATCAAATACAAAAGGCACAGTGCAGACTTAAGTACAACTAGACTAACTCTTCTTACTGCCTATGCTTTGTACCTTTCCTGTGAGACCATTTTTATATTCCGATACTTCACTTTAGGTTTACTGCATCCCTTGGACCTCCTTATTGACGATTAAACATAGAAATTGCATCGGAATTCAATACAAAAGGCACAATGCCCACATATGTACAAGAAGACTGACTCTTCTTACTGTCTGTTGTTTGATCCTTTCCTGTGTGACCAGTTTTAGATTCCGATGCTTTACTTCAGGTTTACTGTATCTCTTGGACATTCATATTGACGACGAAACACAGAAATTCCATCGGAATCAAATACAAAAAGGCACAATGCCGCCTAAAGTACAAGAAGACTGATTCTTCTTACTGTCTTTGTTTGAATCTTTCCTGTGAGACCAGTTTTAGATACCGATGCTTCACATCAGGTTTACTGTATACCTTGGACCTTCTTATTGACGATGATACACAGAAATTGCTTCGGAAATACATACAAATGGCACAATGTAGACTAAAGTACAAGAACACTGACTCTTCTTACCGTCTATAATTTGAACCTTTTCTGTGAGACCAGTTTTAGATTCCGATGCTTTACTTCAGGTTTGCTGTATCTCTTGGACCTTCTTATTGACGATGAAACACAGAAATTGCATCGGAATTAATTACAGAAGGCACGATGCCGACTTAAGTACAAGAAGACTGACTCTTCTTACTGTCTATATTTTGAACCTTTCCTGTTAGATCAGTTTTAGATTCCGATGCTTCACTTCATGTTTACTGTTTCCCCTGCACCTGCTTATTGACGATGAAACACAGAAATTGCATCGGAATATAATACAAAATGCACAATCCCGACTTAAGTACAGGAAGATTGACTCTTAATACTGTCTATGATTTGAACCTTTCCTGTGAGACCAGTTTTAGATACCGATGCTTCACTTCAGGTTTACTGTATCCCTTGGACCTTCGTATTGATGATAAAACACAGAAATTGCATAGGAAATAAATACAAAATGCACATTGCCGACTTATGTACAAGAAGTCAGACTATTCTTAGTGTCTACGTTTAGAACCTTTCCTGTTAGATTACTTTTAGATTCTGATGCAACACCACAGGTTTACTGTATCCCTTAGATCTTCGTATTGACTATGGAACATAGAAATTGCATCGGAATTAAATACAAAATGCACAATGCCGCCTAAAGTACATGAAGACTGATTCTTCTTACTGTCTTTGTTTTGAACCTTTCCTGTGAGACCAGTTTTAGATTCCGATGCTTCACTTCAGGTTTATTGTATCCCTTGGACCTTATTATTGACGATGAAATACAGAAATTGCAACGGAATTAAATACAAAATGCACAATGCCGACTTAAGTACAAGAAGACTGACTCTTCTTACTGTCTATGTTTTCAACCTTTCCGGTGATACCAGTTTTAGATTCCGATGCTTCACATCAGGTTTCCTGTATCCCTTGGACCTTCTTATTGACGATGAAAAACAGAAATTGCATCGGAATGAAATACAAAAGGCACAATGCCGTCTTAAGTACAACAAAACTGACTCTTCTTATTGTCTATGCTTTGAACCATTCCTGTGAGACCAGTTTTAGATTCCGATGCTTCACTTTGGGTTTACTGTATCCCTTGGTCCTTCGTATTGACGATGAAACACAGAAATTGCATCGGAATTCAATACAAAATGCACAATGCCAACTTAAGTACAAGAAGAATTACTCTTCTAACTGTCTATGCTTTCAGCCTTTCCTATGAGACCGGTTTTAGATTCAGATGCTTCACTTCAGGATTACTGTATCACTTGGACCTTCATACTGACGATGAAACACAGTAAATGCATCGGATTTAAATACTAAAAGGCACAATGCCGGCTTAAGTACAAGAGGACTGACTCTTCTTACATCCTATGCTTGAGCCTTTCCTGTGAGACCAGTTTTAGATTCCGATGCTGCACTTCAGGTTTACGGAGTCCCTTGGACCTTCTTACTGCCGATGAAACACAAAAATTGCATTGCAATTATCTAATTCAGTGCCGACTTAAGTACAAGAGGACTGACCCTTCATACATAATATGATTTAAGTCATTCCTGTGAGACCAGTTTTAGATTCCGATGCTTCACTTCAGGTTTACTGTATCCCTTGGACCTTCATATTGACGATGACACACAGAAATTGCATCGGAATAAAAAAAAAAGCACAATGCCGACTTAAGTACAAGAGGACTGACCCTTCTTACATTCCATGATTTGAGACTTTCCTGTGAGACCAGTTTTAGATTCCGATGCTTCACTTCAGGTGTACTGTATCCCTTGGACCTTCTTAATGACGATGAAACACAGAAATTGCATCGGAATTAAATACAAAACGCACAATGATGACTTACGTACAACTAGACTAACTCTTCTTACTGATTATGTTTTGTACCTTTCCTGTGAGACCAGTTTTATATTCCGATACTTCACTATAGGTTTACTGCATCCCTTGGACCTTCTTATTGACGATTAAACGTAGAAATTGCATCGGAATTAAATACAAAAGGCACAATGCTCACATATGTACAAGAAGACTGGCTCTTCTTACTGTCTATTGTTTAATCCTTTCCTGTGGGACCAGTTTTAGATTTCGACGCTTTACTTCAAGTTTACTGTATCTCTTGGACCTTCATATTGACGACGAAACACAGAAATTGCATCGGAATTAAATACAAAAAGGCACAATGCCGCTAAAAGTACAAGAAGACTGATTCTTCTTACTGTCTTTGTTTTGAACCTTTGCTGTGAGACCAGTTTTAGATACCGATGCTTCACATCAGGTTTACTGTATACCTTGGACTTTCTTATTGTTGATGAAACACGGAAATTGCATCGGAATTAAATACAAAAGGCACAATGCCGACTTAAGTACAAGAAAACTGACTCTTCTTGTTGTCTATGTTTTGAAACTTTCCTGTGAGACCAGTTTTAGATTCCGATGCCTTACTTCAGGTTTACTGTATTCCTTTGACCTTCTTACTGACGATGAAACACAGAAATTGCATCGGAAATGACACAAAAGGCACAATGCCGACTTAAGTACAAGCGGACTGACTCGATTTACATTCTATAATTTGAGCCTATCCTGTAAGACCAGTTTTAGATTCCGATGCTTCACTTCAGGTTTACTGTATCCCTTGGACTTTCTTATTGCCGATGAAACACAGAAATTGCATCATAATTAAATACAAAAGGCTCAATGCCGACTTAAGTACAAGAAGAATAACTCTTCTAGCTGTCTATGCTTTCAGCCTTTCCTATGAGACCAGTTTTAGATTCAGATGCTTCACTTCAAGTTTACTGTATTCCTTGTACGTTCATATTGACTATGAAACACAGAAATTGCATTGTAATTAAATACAAAATGCACAATGCCGACGTAAGTACATGAATACTGAGTCTTCTTCCTGTATGTGTTTGGAGCCTTTCCTGCGAGACCAGTTTCTGATTCCGATGCTTCACTTCAGGTGTACTGTATCCCATGAATCTTCATATTGACGATGAAACACAGTAATTGCATCAGAATTAAATACAAAAGGCACAATTCCGACTAAGTACAAGAGGTCTGACTCTTCTTACATTCTATGCTTGGGCCTTTCCTGTGATACCAGTTTTAGATACCAATGCTTCTCTTCAGGTTTACTGTATCCCTTGGACCTTCGTATTGATGATGAAACACAGAAATTGCATAGGAAATAAATACAAAATGCACTTTGCCGACTTATCTACAAGAGATCAGACTATTCTTACTGTCTAGGTTTAGAACCTTTCCTGTTAGACCACTTTTAGATTCTGATGCAACGGCTCAGGTTTACTGTATCTCTTGCATCTTCTTATTGACTATGAAACATAGAAATTGCATCGGAATTAAATATAAAACGCACAATGCCGACTTAAGTTCAAGAAGTCTGACTTTTCTTAATGTCTATCTTTTGAAACTATCCGGTGAGACCAGTTTCAGATTCCGATGCTTCACTTCAGGTTTATTGTATCCCTTGGACCTCCTTATTGACGATGAAATACAGAAATTGCAACGGAATTAAATACAAAATGCACAATGCCGACTTAAGTACAAGAAGACTGACTCTTCTTACTGTCTATGTTTTGAATCTTTCCGGTGAGACCAGTTTTAGATTCCGATGCTTCACTTCAGGTTTCCTGTATCCCTTGGACCTTCTTATTGACGATGAAAAACAGAAATTGCATCGGAATGAAATACAAGAGGCACAATGCCGACTTAAGTACAAGAAGAATTACTCTTCTAACTGTCTATGCTTTCAGCCTTTCCTATGAGACCGGTTTTAGATTCAGATCCTTCACTTCAGGTTTACTGTATCCCTTGGACCTTCATATTGACGATGAAACACAGAAATTGCATTCGATTTAAATACTAAAAGGCACAATGCCGTCTTAAGTACAAGAGGTCTGACTCTTCTTACATCCTATACTTGAGCCTTTCCTGTGAGACTAGTTTTAGATTCCGATGCTGAACTTCAGGTTTACGGAGTCCCTTGGACCTTCTTACTGACGATGAAACACAAAAATTGCATCGGAGTTATTTAATTCAGTGCCGACATTAGTGCAAGAGGACTGACACTTCATACATAATATGATCTAAGCCGTTCCTGTGAGACCAGATTTTGATTCCGATGCATCACTTCAGATGTACTGTATCCCTTGGACCTTCTTAATGACGATGAAACACAGAAATTGCATCGGAATCAAATACAAAAGGCACAGTGCAGACTTAAGTACAACTAGACTAACTCTTCTTACTGCCTATGCTTTGTACCTTTCCTGTGAGACCATTTTTATATTCCGATACTTCACTTTAGGTTTACTGCATCCCTTGGACCTCCTTATTGACGATTAAACGTAGAAATTGCATCGGAATTAAATACAAAAGGCACAATGCCCACATATGTACAAGAAGACTGACTCTTCTTACTGTCCATTGTTTGATCCTTTCCTGTGGGACCAGTTTTAGATTCCGATGCTTTACTTCAGGTTTACTGTATCTATTGGACATTCATATTGACGACGAAACACAGAAATTCCATCGGAATCAAATACAAAAAGGAACAATGCCGCCTAAAGTACAAGAAGACTGATTCTTCTTACTGTCTTTGTTTTGAACCTTTCCTGTGAGACCAGTTTTAGATACCGATGCTTCACATCAGGTTTACAGTATACCTTGGACCTTCTTATTGACGATGATACACAGAGATTGCTTCGGAAATACATACAAATGGCACAATGTCGACTAAAGTACAAGAACACTGACTCTTCTTACCGTCTATAATTTGAACGTTTTCTGTGAGACCAGTTTTAGATTCCGATGCTTCACTGTAGGTTTACTCTTTCCCTTGGACCTTCGTATTGACGATGAAACACAGAAATTGCATCGGAATTAAATACAAAATGCACAATGCCGACTTAAGTACAAGAAGAATTACTCTTCTAACTGTCTATACTTTCAGCCTTTCCTATGAGACCAGTTTTAGATTCAGATGCTTCACTTCAGGATTACTGTATCCCTTGGACCTTCTAATTGACGATGACACACAGAAATTGCATCGGAATAAAAAACAAAAAGCACAATGCCGACTTAAGTACAAGAGGACTGACCCTTCATACATAATATGGTTTAAGTCATTCCTGTGAGACCAGTTTTAGATTCTGATGCTTCACTTCAGGTTTACTGTATCCCTTGGACCTTCATATTGACGATGAAACACAGAAATTGCATACGATTGAAATACTAAAAGGCACAATGCCTTCTTAAGTACATGAGGTCTGACTCTTCTTACATCCTATGCTTGAGCCTTTCCTGTGAGACCAGTTTTAGATTCCGATGCTGCACAGCAGGTTTACGGAGTCCCTTGGACCTTATTACTGACTAGAAACACAAAAATTGCATCGGAGTTATTTAATTCAGTGCCGACTTAAGTACAAGAGGGCTGACCCTTCATACATAATATCATTTAAGCCGTTCGTGTGAGACCAGTATTAGATTCCGACTCTTCACTTCAGGTTTACTGTATCCCTTGTACCTTCTAATTGACGATGACACACAGAAATTGCATCGGAATTAAAAACAAAAGGCACAATGCCGACTTAAGTACAACTAGACTAACTCTTCTTACTGCCTATGATTTTTACCTTTCCTGTGAGACCAGTTTTATATTCCGATACTTCACTATAGGTTTACTGCATCCCTTGGACCTTCTTATTGACGATTAAACGTAGAAATTGCATTGGAAATAAATACAAAAGGCACAATGCCCACATATGTACAAGAAGACTGACTCTTCTTACTGTCTATTGTTTGATCCTTTCCTGTGGGACCAGTTTTAGATTTAGACGCTTTACTTCAGGTTTACTGTATCTCCTGGACCTTCATATTGACGACGAAACACAGAAATTGCATCGGAATTAAATACAAAAAGGCAAAATGCCGCCTAAAGTACAAGAAGACTGAATCTTCTTACTGTCTTTGTTTTGAACCTTTCCTGTGAGACCAGTTTTAGATACCGATGCTTCACATCAGGTTTACTGTATACCTTGGACCTTCTTATTGACGATGAAACACAGAAATTGCGTCGGAAATATATACAAATGGCACAATGTCGACTAAAGTACAATAACACTGACAATTCCTACTGTCTATAATTTGAACGTTTTCTGTGAGACCAGTTTTAGATTCCGATGCTTTACTTCACGTTTACTGTATCTCTTGGACCTTCATATTGACGATGAAACACAGAAATTGCATCGGAATTAAATACAAATGGCACAATGTCGACCAAAGTACAAGAACACTGGCTCTCCTTACTGTCTATGTTTGAAACTTTCCTGTGAGACCAGTTTTAGATTCCGATGCTTCACCTCAGGTTTACTGTATCCCTTGGACCTTCACATTAACGATGAAACACAGAAATTGCATCGGAATTAAATACAGAAGGCATAATGCCGACTTAAGTACACGAGGACTGTCTCTTCTTATATTTTATGATTAGAGCCTCTCCTGTGAAACCAGTTTTAGATTCAGATGCATCACTTGAGGTTTGGTGTATGCCTTGGACCTTATTATTGACGATGGAACACAGAAATTGCGTCGGAATTAAATACAAAAGTCACAATGCCGACATAAATACAAGAGGACTGATTCTTCTTACATTCTATGATTTAAGCCTTTCCTGTGGGACCAGTTTTAGATAGCGATCCTTCACTTGAGATTTATTGTATCCCTTGGACCTTCTTATTGACTATGAAATACAGAAACTGCATCGGAATTAAATACAAAAGGCACAATGCCGACTTAAGTACAACAACACTGACTCTTCTTACTTTCAATGCTTTGAACCTTTCTGGTTAGACCACTTTTAGATTCCGATGCTTCACTTCAGGTTTACTGTATCCCTCGTATCTTCTTATTGATGATGAAACATAGAAATTCCAGCGGAATTAAATACAAAAGGCACAATGCCGACTTAAGTACAAGAAGTCTGACTCTCCTTAATGTCTATGATTTGAACTTATCCAGTGAGACCAGCTTTAGATTCCGATGCTTCACTTCGGGTTTATTCTATCCCTTGGACCTTCTTATTGACCATGAAATACAGAAATTGCATCGGAATTAATTACAAAAGCCACAATGCCGACTTAAGTACAAGAAGTGTGACTCTTCTTACTGTCTATGTTTTGAACCTATCCTGTGAGACCAGTTTTAGATGCCGATGCTTCACTTTAGGTTTACTGTATCCCTAGGACCTTCTTATTGACGTTGATACACAGATATTGCATCGGAATTAAATACAAAAGGCGCAATGTCGACTAAAGTACAAGACCACTGGCTCTTCTTACTGTCTATGTTTTGAACCTTTCCTGTGAGACCAGTTTAAGATTCCGATGCTTCACCTCAGTTTTACTGTATCCCTTAGACCTTCATATTGACGATGAAACACAGATATTGCATCCGAATGCAATACAAAGCGCACAACGTCGAATTAAGTACAATAAGACCGGCACTTCTTAATGTCTATGTTTCAGCCTTACCTATGCGACCAGATTTAAATTCTGATGCTTCATTTTAGGTTAACTGTATCCCTTCGACCTTCTTATTGACGATGAAACACTGAAATTGCATCGGAATTAAATACAAATGGCACAATGTCGACTAAAGTACAAGAACACTGGCTCTCCTTACTGTCTATGATCTGAACCTTTCCTGTGAGACCAGTTTTAAATTCCGATGCTTCGCCTCAGGTTTACCGTTTCCCTTGGACCTTCACATTAAGGATGAAACACAGAAATTGCATCGGAATTAAATACAAGAGGCATAATGCCGACTTAAGTACAAGAGGACTGACTCTTCATACACTCTATGATTTGAGCCTCTCCTGTGAGACCAGTTTTCGATTTCGATGCTTCACTTAAGGTTTACTGTAACCCTTGGACCTTCTTATTGACGATGAAACACTGACATTGCAACAGAATTAAATACAAAAGGCACAATGCCGACATAAATACAAGAGGACAGACTCTTCTTACATTCTATGATTTAAGCCTTTCCTGTGAGACCAGTTTCAGATTGCGAAGCATACTTCAGGTTTCCTGTATCCCTTGGCCCTTCTTATTGACGATGAAACACTGAAATTGCATCGGAATTAAATACAAAAGGCACAATGCCGACTTAAGTACAAGCGGACTGACTGGATTTACATTCTATAATTTAAGCCTATCCTGTAAGACCAGTTTTAGATTCCGACGCTTCACTTCAGGTGTACTGTATCCCTTGGTCATTCTTATTGACGACGAAGCACAGAAATTAGACCGGAATTAAATACAAAAGGCACAGTGCCGACTTAAGTACAAGAGGACTGACCCTTCCTACATTCTATGATATGAGCCTATCCTGTGAGACCAGTTTTAGATTCCGATGCTTCACTTTAGGTTTACTGTATCCCTTGGACCTTCTTATTGACGATGAAAGCCAGAAATTGCATCGGAATTAAATACAAAAGGCGCAATGCCGGCTTAAGTACAAGAAGAATGACTTTTCTAACTGCCTATGCTTTCAGCCTTTCCTATGAGACCAGTTTTAGATTCAGATGCTTCACTTCAGGTTTACTGTATTCCTTGTACGTTCATATTGACTATGAAACACAGAAATTGAATTGGAATTAAATACAAAATGCACAATCCCGATGTAAGTACAAGAATACTGAGTCTTCTTCCTGTATGTGTTTGGAGCTCTTCCTGCGAGACCAGTTTTTTAATCCAATGCTTCACTTCAAGTTTACTGTATCCGTTGGACCTTCATATTGATGATGAAACATGGGAATTGCATCGGAATTAATTACAAAAGGCACAATGCCGACTTAAGTTCAAGAGGTCTGATTCTTCTTAATGTCTATGTTTTGAACTTATCCAGTGAGACCAGCTTTAGATTCCGATGCTTCACTTTAGGTTTACTGTATCCCTTGGACCTTCTTATTGACGATGAAATACAGAAATTGCATCGGAATTAAATACAAAAGCCACAATTCCGACTTAAGAACAAGAAGACTGACTCTTTTTACTGTCTATGTTCTGAACCTTTCCGGTGAGACCAGGTTTAGATTCTTATACTTCACTTCAGGTCTCCTGTATCCCTTGGCCCTTCTTATTGACGATGAAACACAGAAATTGCATTGGAATTAAATACAAAGGGCACAGTGCCGACCTAAGTGCAAGAGGACTGACTCTTCTTACATTCTATGATTTGAGCCTTTCCTGTGAGACCAGTTTTAGATTCCGATGCTTCACTTCAGGTTTACTGTATTCCTAGGACCTTCTTATTGACGATGAAACTCAGAAATTGCATCGGAATGAAATACAACAAGCACAATGGCGACTTCCGTACAAGAAGATTGACACTTCTTACTGTCTATGTTTTGAACCTTTCCTGTGAGACCAGTTTTGTATTTCGATGCTTCACTTCAGGGTTACTGTATCCCTTGGACCATCTTATTGACGATGATACACAGAAATTGCATCGAAATTTAATACAAAACGCACAATGTCGAATTAAGTACTATAAGAACGGCTCTCCGTAATGTCTATGTTTTCAGCCTTTCCTATGAGACCAGATTTAGATTCCGATGCTTCATTTCAGGTTTACTGGATCCCTTCGAACTTCTTATTGACGATGAAACACAGAAATTGCATCGGAATTAAATACAGACGCACAATGCCGACATAAATACAAGAGGACTGAATCTTCTTACATTCTATGATTTAAGCCTTTCCTGTGAGCCCAGTTTTAGATTGCGATGCTTCTCTTCAGATTTATTGTACCCTTGGACCTTATTATTTAAGAAGAAACACAGAAATTGCATCGGATTTAAATACAAAAGGCATAATGCCGACTTAAGTACAAGAAGTCTGTCTCCTCTTAATGTCAATGTTTTGAACTTATCCGGTGAGACCAGCTTTAGATTCCAAAGCATCACTTCAGTTTTATTGAATCCCTTGGACCTTCTTATTGACGATGAAATACACAAATTGCATCGGAAATAAATACAAAAGGCACAATGCCGACTTAAGTACAAGAAGACTGACTCTTCTTACTGTCTATGTTCTGAACCTTTCCGGTGAGACCAGGTTTAGATTCCGTTGCTTCACTTCAGGTTTCCTGTATCCCTTGGCCTTATAATTGACGATGAAACACAGAAATTGCATCGGATTTAAATACAAAAGGCACAATGGCGACTTAAGTACAAGAAAACTGACTCTTCTTATTGTCTATGTTTTGAACGTTTCCTGTGAGACCAGTTTTTGATTCCGATGCATCACTTCAGGTTTACTGTATCCCTTGGACCTTCATATTGACGATGAAACACAGAAATTGCATCGGAATTAAATACAAAACTCACAATGCCGACTTAGTTACAAGAAGACTGACTCTTCTTACAGTCTATGTTTTGAACCTTTCCTGTTAGATCAGTTTTAGATTAAGATGCTTCACTTCAGGTTTACTGTATCCCCTGTACCTGCTTATTGACGTTGAAATACAGAAATTCCATCGTAATTAAATACAAAAGGGACAATGCCGACTTAAGTACAAGAAGTCTGAGTCTTCTTACTGTCTATATTTTGAACCTATCCTGTGAGACAAGTTTTGGTATCCGATGCTTCACTTCAGGTTTACTGTATCCCTTGGACCTTCCTACTGACGATGAAACACAGAAATTGCATCGGAATTAAATATAAAAGGCACAAAGCCGACTTAAGTACAGGGAGACTGACTCTTCTTACTGTCTATGTTTAGAACGTTTCCTGTGAGACCAGTTTTAGATTCCGATGCTTCTCTTCAGGTTTGCTGTATCCCTTGGACCTCCGAATTGATGATGAATAACAGAAATTGCATCGGAATTAAGCACGAAAGGCACATTGCCGACTTATGTACAAGAAATCAGACTCTTCTTACTGTCTATGTTTTGAACCCTTCCTGTGAGACCAGTTTTAGATTCCGACGCTTCACTTCAGGTTTCCTGTGTCCCTTGGACCTTCTTATTGACGATGAAACACAGAAATTGCATCGGAATTAATTACAAAAAGTACAATGCCGACTTAAGTACAAGAAAACTGACTGTTCTTATTGTCTATGTTTTAAACCTTTCCTGCGAGACCCGTTTCAGATTACGATGCTTTACTTCAGGTTTACTGTAACCCTTGGACCTTCTTATTGACGATGAAACACAGAAATTGCATCGGTATTAAATACAAAGGTCACAATGCCGACTTAAGTACAAGACGACTGACTCTATTTTCTATCTGTGATTTGACCCTTTCCTGTAAGACCAGTTTTAGATTCCGATGCTTTACTTCAGGTTTACTGTATACCATGGACATTCTTATTGAGGATGATGCACAGAAATTGCTTCGGAATTAAATACAAAAGGCACAGTGCCGACCTAAGTACAAGAAGACTGACCCTTCATACATTCTATGATTTGACCCTTTCCTGTGAGACCAGTTTTCGATTCAGATGCTTCCCTTCAGGTTTACTGTATCCCTTAGACCTTCATATTGACGATGAAACACAGAAATTGCATCCGAAATTAATACAAAATGCACAATGTCGAATTAAGTATAATAAGACCGGCTCTTCTTAATGTCTATGTTTTCCGCCTTTCCTATGAGACCAGATTTATATTCCGATGCTTCATTTCAGGTTTACTGTATCCCTTGGACCTTCTTACTGACGATGAAACACAGAAATCGCATCGGAATTAAATACAAATGGCACAATGGCGACTAAAGTACAAGAACACTGGCTCTCCTTACTGTCTACGTTTTGAATTAATCCCGTGAGACCAGTTTTAGATTCTGATGCTTCACCACAGGTTTACTGTATCCCTTAGACCTTCACATTAACGATGAAACACGGAAATTGCATCGGAATTAAATACAAAAGGCATAATGCCGACTAAAGTGCAAGCGGACTGACTCGATGTACATTCTGTAATTTGAGCCTATCCTGTAAGACCACTTTTAGATTCCGATGCTTCACTTCAGGTTGACTGTATCCCTTGGACTTTCTTATTGCCGATGAAACACAGAAATTGCATCATAATTAAATACAAAAGGCTCAATGCCGACTTAAGTACAAGAAGAATAACTCTTCTAACTGTCTATGCTTTCAGCCTTTCCTATGAGACCAGTTTTAGATTCAGATGCTTTACTTCAAGTTTACTGTATTCCTTGTACGTTCATATTGACTATGAAACACAGAAATTGCATTGGAATTAAATACAAAATGCACAATGCCGATGTAAGTACATGAATACTGAGTCTTCTTCCTGTATGTGTTTGGAGCCTTTCCTGCGAGACCAGTTTCTGATTCCGATGCTTCACTTCAGGTGTACTGCATCCCATGAACCTTCATATTGACGATGAAATTCAGTAATTGCATCGGAATTAAATACAAAAGGCACAATGCCGACTAAGTACAAGAGGTCTGACTCTTCTTACATTCTATGCTTGGGCCTTTCCTGTGAGACCGGTTTTAGATACCGATGTCACTTCAGGTTTACTGTATCCCTTGGACCTACTTATTGACGATGAAAAACAGAAATTGCATCGGAATGAAATACAAAAGGCACAATGCCGACTTAAGTACAAGAAGAATTACTCTTCTAACTGTGTATGCTTTCAGCCTTTCCTATGAGACCGGTTTTAGATTCAGATGCTTCACTTCACGATTACTGTATCCCTTGGACCTTCATATTGACGATGAAACACAGTAATTGCATCGGATTTAAATACTAAAAGGCACAATGCCGACTTAAGTACTAGAGGTCTGACTCTTCTTACATCCTATGCTTGGGCCTTTCCTGTGAGACCAGTTTTAGATACCGATGCTTCACTTCAGGTTTACTGTATCTCTTGTACATTCATATTGACGACGAAACACAGAAATTCCATCGGAATCAAATACAAAAAGGCACAATGCCGCCTAAAGTACAAGAAGACTGATTCTTCTTACTGTGTTTGTTTTGAACCTTTCCTGTGAGACCAGTTTTAGATACCGATGCTTCACATCAGGTTTACTGTATACCTTGGACCTTCTTATTGACGATGAAACACAGAAATTGCTTCGGAAATACATACAAATGGCACAATGTCGACTAAAGTACAAGAACACTGACTCTTCTTACCGTCTATAATTTGAACCTTTTCTGTGAGACCAGTTTTAGATTCCGATGCTTTACTTCAGGTTGCTGTATCTCTTGGACCTTCTTATTGACGATGAAACACAGAAATTGCATCGTAATTAATTACAAAAGGCACGATGCCGACTTAAGTACAAGAAGACTGACTCTTCTTACTGTCTATGATTTGAACCTTTCCTGTGAGCACCAGTTTTAGATACCGATGCTTCACTTCAGGTTTACTGTATCCCTTGGACCTTCGTATTGATGATGAAGCACAGAAATTGCATAGGAAATAAATACAAAATGCACATTGCCGACTTATGTACAAGAAGTCAGACTATTCTTACTGTCTACGTTTAGAACCTTTCCTGTTAAACCACTTTTAGATTCTGATGCAACACCACAGGTTTACTGTATCCCTTGGATCTTCTTATTGACTATGGAACATAGTAATTGCATCGGAATTAAATACAAAAGGCACAATGCCGACTTAAGTACAAGAAGTCTAACTTTTCTTAATGTCTATCTTTTGATCCTATCCGGTGAGACATGTTTTAGATTCCGATGCTTCACTTCAGGTTTATTGTATCCCTTGGACCTTTTTATTGACGATGAAATACAGAAATTGCAACGGAATTAAATACAAAATGCACAATGCCGACTTAAGTACAAGAAGACTGACTCTTCTTACTGTCTATGTTTTTAACCTTTCCGGTGAGACCAGTTTTAGATTCCAATGCTTCACTTCAGGTTTCCTGTATCCCTTGGACCTTCTTATTGACGATGAAAAACAGAAATGGCATCGGAATGAAATACAAAAGGCACAATGCCGTCTTAAGTACAACAAAACTGACTCTTCTCATTGTCTATGTTTTGAACCATTCCTGTGAGACCAGTTTTAGATTCCGATGCTTCACTTTAGGTTTACTGTATCCCTTGGACTTTCGTATTGACGATGAAACACAGAAATTGCATCGGAATTAAATACAAAAGTCACAATGCCGACTTAAGTACAAGTAGAATTACTCTTCTAACTGTCTATGCTTTCAGCCTTTCCTATGAGACCGGTTTTAGATTCAGATGCTTCACTTCAGGATTACTGTATCCCTTGGACCTTCATATTGACGATGAAACACAGTAATTGCACCGGATTTAAATACTAAAAGGCACAATGCCGACTTAAGTACAAGAGGTCTGACTCTTCTTACATTCTATGCTTGAGCCTTTCCTGTGAGACCAGTTTTAGATTCCGATGCTGCACTGCAGGTTTACGGAGTCCCTTGGACCTACTTACTGACGATGAAACACAAAAATTGCATCGGAGTTATTTAATTCAGTGCCGACTTAAGTACAAGAGGGCTGACCCTCGATACATAATATGATTTAAGCCGTTCCTGTGAGACCAGTTTTAGATTCCGATGCTTCACTTCAGGTTTACTGTATCCCTTGGACCTTCTTATTGATGATGAAACACAGAAATTGCATTGGAAATAAATACAAAAGGCACATTGCCGACTTATGTACAAAAAGACAGACTCTTCTTACTGTCTATGTTTTGAACCTTTCCTGTGACACCAGTTTCAGATTCCGATGCTTTAGTTCAGGTTTACTGTATCCCTTGGACCTTCTAATTGACGATGACACACAGAAATTGCATCGGAATAAAAAACAAAAAGCACAATGCCCACTTAAGTACAAGAGGACTGACCCTTCTTACATTCCATGATTTGAGACTTTCCTGTGAGACCAGTTTTAGATTCCGATGCTTCACTTCAGGTCTACTGTATCCCTTGGACCTTCTTAATGACGATGAAACACAGAAATTGAATCGGAATTAAATACAAAACGCACAATGATGACTTAAGTACAACTAGGCTAACTCTTCTTACTGATGATGTTTCGTACCTTTCCTGTGAGACCAGTTTTATATTCCGATACTTCACTATAGGTTTACTGCATCCCTTGGACCTTCTTATTGACGATTAAACGTAGAAATTGCATCGGAATTAAATACAAAAGGCACAATGCCCACATATGTACAAGAAGACTGACTCTTCTTACTGTCTTTGTTTTGAACCTTTCCTGTGAGACCAGTTTTAGATACCGATGCTTCACATCAGGTTTACTGTATACCTTGGACCTTCTTATTGTTGATGAAACACGGAAATTGCATCGGAATTAAATACAAAAGGCACAATGCCGACTTAAGTACAAGAAAACTGACTCTTCTTGTTGTCTATGTTTTGAAACTTTCCTGTGAGACCAGTTTTAGATTCCGATACCTTACTTCAGGTTTACTGTATCCCTTTGACCATCTTACTGACGATGAAACACAGAAATTGCATCGGAATTAACACAAAAGGCACAATACCGAATTAAGTACAAGCGGACTGACTCGATTTACATTCTATAATTTGAGCCTATCCTGTAAGACCAGTTTTAGATTCCGATGCTTCACTTCAGGTTTACTGTATCCCTTGAACTTTCGTATTGCCGATGAAACACAGAAATTGCATCATAATTAAATACAAAAGGCTCAATGCCGACTTAATTACAAGAAGAATAACTCTTCTAACTGTCTATGCTTTCAGCCTTTCCTATGAAACCAGTTTTAGATTCAGATGCTTCACTTCAAGTTTACTGTATTCCTTGTACGTTCATATTGACTATGAAACACAGAAATTGCATTGGAATTAAATACAAAATGCACAATGCCGACGTAAGTACATGATTACTGAGTCTTCTTCCTGTATGTGTTTGGAGCCTTTCCTCCGAGACCAGTTTCTGATTCCGATGCTTCACTTCAGGTTTACTGTATCCCTTGGACCTTCGTATTGATGATGAAACACAGAAATTGCATAGGAAATAAATACAAAATGCACATTGCCGACTTAAGTACAAGAAGTCTGACTTTTCTTAATGTCTATCTTTTGAACCTATCCGGTGAGACCAGTTTCAGATTCCAAAGCTTCACTTCAGTTTTACTGTATCCCTTGGACCTCTTTATTGACGATGAAAAACAGAAATTGCATCGGAATGAAATACAAAAGGCACAATGCCGACTTAAGTACATGAAGAATTACTCTTCTAACTGTCTATGCTTTCAGCTTTTCCTATGAGACCGGTTTTAGATTCAGATGCTTCACTTCAGGATTACTGTATCCCTTGGACCTTCATATTGACGATGAAACACAGAAATTGCATCGGATTTAAATACTAAAAGCCCCAATGCCGACTTAAGTACTAGAGGTCTGACTCTTCTACATCCTATACTTGTGGACTTCCTGTGAGACCAGTTTTAGATTCCGATGCTGCACTTCAGGTTTACGGTGTCCCTTGGTCCTTCTTACTGACGATGAAACAGAAAAATTGCACCGAAATTATCTAATTCAGTGCCGACATAAGTGCAAGAGGACTGACACTTCATACATAATATGATCTAAGCCGTTCCTGTGAGACCAGTTTTTGATTCCGATGCATCACTTCAGATGTACTGTATCCGTTGGACCTTCTTAATGACGATGAAACACAGAAATTGCATCGGAATCAAATACAAAAGGCACAGTGCAGACTTAAGTACAACTAGACTAACTCTTCTTACTGCCTATGCTTTGTACCTTTCCTGTGAGACCATTTTTATATTCCGATACTTCACTTTAGGTTTACTGCATCCCTTGGACCTCCTTATTGACGATTAAACATAGAAATTGCATCGGAATTCAATACAAAAGGCACAATGCCCACATATGTACAAGAAGACTGACTCTTCTTACTGTCTATTGTTTGATCCTTTCCTGTGGGACCAGTTTTAGATTCCGATGCTTCACTTCAGGTTTATTGTATCCCTTGGACGTTATTATTGACGATGAAATACAGAAATTGCAACGGAATTAAATACAAAATGCACAATGCCGACTTAAGTACAAGAAGACTGACTCTTCTTACTGTCTATGTTTTTAACCTTTCCGGTGATACCAGTTTTAGATTCCGATGCTTCACATCAGGTTTCCTGTATCCCTTGGACCTTCTTATTGACGATGAAAAACAGAAATTGCATCGGAATGAAATACAAAAGGCACAATGCCGTCTTAAGTACAACAAAACTGACTCTTCTTATTGTCTATGCTTTGAACCATTCCTGTGAGACCAGTTTTAGATTCCGATGCTTCACTTTGGGTTTACTGTATCCCTTGGACCTTCGTATTGACGATGAAACACAGAAATTGCATCGGAATTCAATACAAAATGCACAATGCCGACTTAAGTACAAGAAGAATTACTCTTCTAACTGTCTATGCTTTCAGCCTTTCCTATGAGACCGGTTTTTAGATTCAGATGCTTCACTTCAGGATTACTGTATCCCTTGGACCTTCATACTGACGATGAAACACAGTAAATGCATCGGATTTAAATACTAAAAGGCACAATGCCGGCTTAAGTACAAGAGGACTGCCTCTTCTTACATCCTATGCTTGAGCCTTTCCTGTGAGACCAGTTTTAGATTCCGATGCTGCACTTAGGGTTTACGGAGTCCCTTGGACCTTCTTACTGACGATGAAACACAAAAATTGCATCGAAATTATCTAATTCAGTGCCGACTTAAGTACAAGAGGACTGACCCTTCATACATAATATGATTTAAGTCATTCCTGTGAGACCAGTTTTAGATTCCGATGCTTCACTTCAGGTTTACTGTATCCCTTGGACCTTCATATTGACGATGACACACAGAAATTGCATCGGAATAAAAAAAAAAAGCACAATGCCGACTTAAGTACAAGAGGACTGACCCTTCTTACATTCCATGATTTGAGACTTTCCTGTGAGACCAGTTTTAGATTCCGATGCTTCACTTCAGGTGTACTGTATCCCTTGGACCTTCTTAATGACGATGAAACACAGAAATTGCATCGGAATTAAATACAAAACGCACAATGATGACTTACGTACAACTAGACTAACTCTTCTTACTGATTATGTTTTGTACCTTTCCTGTGAGACCAGTTTTATATTCCGATACTTCACTATAGGTTTACTGCATCACTTGGACCTTCTTATTGACGATTAAACGTAGAAATTGCATCGGAATTAAATACAAAAGGCACAATGCTCACATATGTACAAGAAGACTGGCTCTTCTTACTGTCTATTGTTTAATCCTTTCCTGTGGGACCAGTTTTAGATTTCGACGCTTTTCTTCAAGTTTACTGTATCTCTTGGACCTTCATATTGACGACGAAACACAGAAATTGCATCGGAATTAAATACAAAAAGGCACAATGCCGCTAAAAGTACAAGAAGACTGATTCTTCTTACTGTCTTTGTTTTGAACCTTTCCTGTGAGACCGGTTTTAGATACCGATGCTTCACATCAGGTTTACTGTATACCTTGGACTTTCTTATTGTTGATGAAACACGGAAATTGCATCGGAATTAAATACAAAAGGCACAATGCCGACTAAAGTACAAGAAAACTGACTCTTCTTGTTGTCTATGTTTTGAAACTTTCCTGTGAGACCAGTTTTAGATTCCGATGCCTTACTTCAGGTTTACTGTATTCCTTTGACCTTCTTACTGACGATGAAACACTGAAATTGCATCGGAACTGACACAAAAGGCACAATGCCGACTTAAGTACAAGCGGACTGACTCGATTTACATTCTATAATTTGAGCCTATCCTGTGAGACCAGTTTTAGATTCCGATGCTTCACTTCAGGTTTACTGTATCCCTTGGACTTTCTTATTGCCGATGAAACACAGAAATTGCATCATAATTTAATACAAAAGGCTCAATGCCGACTTAAGTACAAGAAGAATAACTCTTCTAACTGTCTATGCTTTCAGCCTTTCCTATGAGACCAGTTTTAGATTCAGATGCTTCACTTCAAGTTTACTGTATTCCTTGTACGTTCATATTGACTATGAAACACAGAAATTGCATTGTAATTAAATACAAAATGCACAATGCCGACGTAAGTACATGAATACTGAGTCTTCTTCCTGTATGTGTTTGGAGCCTTTCCTGCGAGACCAGTTTCTGATTCCGATGCTTCACTTCAGGAGTACTGTATCCCATGAACCTTCATATTGACGATGAAACACAGTAATTGCATCAGAATTAAATACAAAAGGCACAATGCCGACTAAGTACAAGAGGTCTGACTCTTCTTACATTCTATGCTTGGGCCTTTCCTGTGATACCAGTTTTAGATACCGATGCTTCACTTCAGGTTTACTGTATCCCTTGGACCTTCGTATTGATGATGAAACACAGAAATTGCACAGGAAATAAATACAAAATGCACATTGCCGACTTATCTACAAGAGGTCAGACTATTCTTACTGTCTAGGTTTAGAACCTTTCCTGTTAGACCACTTTTCGATTCTGATGCAACGGCTCAGGTTTACTGTATCCCTTGCATCTTCTTATTGACTATGAAACATAGAAATTGCATCGGAATTAAATATAAAACGCAAAATGCCGACTTAAGTTCAAGAAGTCTGACTTTTCTTAATGTCTATCTTTTGAAACTATCCGGTGAGACCAGTTTCAGATTCCGATGCTTCACTTCAGGTTTATTGTATCCCTTGGACCTCCTTATTGACGATGAAATACAGAAATTGCAACGGAATTAAATACAAAATGCACAATGCCGACTTAAGTACAAGAAGACTGACTCTTCTTACTGTCTATGTTTTGAATCTTTCCGGTGAGACCAGTTTTAGATTCCGATGCTTCACTTCAGGTTTCCTGTATCCCTAGGACCTTCTTATTGACGATGAAAAACAGAAATTGCATCGGACTGAAATACAAGAGGCACAATGCCGACTTAAGTACAAGAAGAATTACTCTTCTAACTGTCTATGCTTTCAGCCTTTCCTATGAGACTGGTTTTAGATTCAGATCCTTCACTTCAGGTTTACTGTATCCCTTGGACCTTCTTATTTATGATGAAACACAGAAATTGCATTCGAAATAAATACAAAAGGCACATTGCCGACTTATGTACAAAAAGACAGACTCTTCTTACTGTCTATGTTTTGAACCTTTCCTGTGAGACCAGTTTCAGATTCCGATGCTTTACTTCAGGTTTACTGTATCCCTTGCACCTTCTAATTGACGATGACACACAGAAATTGCATCGGAATAAAAAACAAAAAGCACAATGCCGACTTAAGTACAAGAGGACTGACCCTTCTTACGTTCCATGATTTGAGACTTTCCTGTGAGACCAGTTTTAGATTCCGGTGCTTCACTTCAGGTCGACTGTATCCCTTGGACCTTCTTAAAGACGATGAAACACAGAAATTGCATCGGAATTAAATACAAAAGGCACAATGCCGACTTAAGTACAACTAGACTAACTCTTCTTACTGCCTATGATTTGTACCTTTCCTGTGAGACCAGTTTTATATTCCGATACTTCACTATAGGTTTACTGCATCCCTTGGACCTTCTTATTGACGATTAAACGTAGAAATTGCATCGGAAATAAATACAAAAGGCACAATGCCCACATATGTACAAGAAGACTGACTCTTCTTACTGTCTATTGTTTGATCCTTTCCTGTGGGACCAGTTTTAGATTTCGACGCTTTACTTAGGTTTACTGTATCTCCTGGACCTTCATATTGACGACGAAACACCGAAATTGCATCGGAATTAAATACAAAAAGGCAAAATGCCGCCTAAAATACAAGAAGACTGAATCTTCTTACTGTCTTTGTTTTGAACCTTTCCTGTGAGACCAGTTTTAGATACCGATGCTTCACATCAGGTTTACTGTATACCTTGGACCTTCTTATTGACGATGAAACACAGAAATTGCGTCGGAAATATATACAAATGGCACAATGTCGACTAAAGTACAATAACACTGACAATTCCTACTGTCTATAATTTGAACCTTTTCTGTGAGACCAGTTTTAGATTCCGATGCTTTACTTCACGTTTACTGTATCTCTTGGACCTTCATATTGACGATGAAACACAGAAATTGCATCGGAATTAAATACAAAAGGCACCATGCCGACTTACGTACAAGAAGACTGACTCTTCTTACTGTCTATGCTTTGGGCCTTTCCTATGAGACCAGTTTTAGATTCCGAAGCTTCACTTCAGGTTTACTGTATTCCTTGGACGTTCATATTGACTATGAAACACAGAAATTGCATCGGAATTAAATACAAAGTGCAATATGCCGCTGTAAGAAAAAGAATACTGAGTCTTCTTCCTGTATATGTTTGGAGCCTTTCCTGCAAGACCAGTTTTTGATTCCGATGCTTCACTTCAGGTTTACTGTATCCCATGGACCTTCATATTGAGGATGAAACACAGAAATTGCATAGGAATTAAATACAAAAGGCACAATGCCGACTAAGTACAAGAGGTCGAACTCTTCTTACATTCTATGCTTGGGCCTTTCCTGTGAGTCCAGTTTTATATTCTGGTGCTGCACTTCAGGTTTACTGAGTCCCTTGGACCTTCGTATTGACGATGAAACACTGAAATTGCATCGGAATTAAATACAAAGCGCAAAATGTGGACTTAAGTACATGAAGACTGGCTCTTCTCACTGTCTATGTTTTCAGCCTTTCCTGTGAGACCTGTTTTAGATTCCGATGCTTCACTTCAGGTTTACTGTATCCCTTGGTCCTTCTTATTCCGATGATACATAGAAATTGCATCGGAATTAAATACAAAAGTCACAATGCCGACTTAAGTACAAGAAGACTGACTCTTCTTACTCTCTATGATTTGAATCTTTCCTGTTAGATCAGCTTTAGATTCCGATGCTTCACTTTAGGTTTACTGTATCCCCTGGACCTGCTTATTGACGATGAAACACAGAAATTGCATCGTTAATTAATACAAAAGGCACAATGCCGACTTAAGTATAAGAAGTCTGACTCTTCTTACTGTCTATGTTTTGATCGTATCCTGTGAGACCAGTTTTGGATTCCGATGCTTCACTTCAGGTTTACTGTATCCCTTGGACCTTCTTATTGACGATGAAATACAGAAATTGCATCGGAATGAAATACAAAAGGCACAATGCCGACTTAAGTACAAGAAGACTTACTATTCTTACTGTCTATGTTTTGAACCTTACCGGTGAGACCAGTTTTAGATTCCGATGCTTCACTTCAGTTTTCCTGTATCCTGTGGACCTTCTTATTGACGATGAAAATTAGAAATTGCATGGGAATTAAATACAAAAGGCAGAATGCCGTCTTAAGTACAACAAAAGAGACTCTTCTTATTGTTTATGTTTTGAACCTTTCCTGTGTGACCAGCTTTAGATTACGATGCTTTACTTCAGGTTTACTGTATCCCTTGGATCTTCTTATTGCTGAACAAACACAGAAATTGCATCGGAATTAAATATAAAAGGCACAGTGCCGACTTAAGTACAAGAGGACTGAACCTTCTTACATTCTATGATTTGAGCGTTTCCTGTGAGACCAGTTTTTGATTCCGATGCTTCACTTCAGGAGTACTGTATCCCTTGGACCTTCTTAATGACGATGAAACGCAGTAATTGCATCGGAATTAAATATAAAAGGCACAATGTCGACTTAAGTACAACTACACTGACTCTTCTTACTGCCTATGATTTGTACCTTTCCTGTGAGACCAGTTTTAGATTCCGGTGCTCCCTCACTTCAGGTTTACTGCATCCCTTGGACCTTCTTATTGACGATGAATCTTAGAAATTGCATCGGAATTACATTCAAATGGCACAACGTCGACTAAAGTACAAGAAAACTGGCTCGTCTTACTGTCTATGTTATCAACCTTTCCTGTGAGACCAGTTTTAGATTCCGATGCTTCACTTCAGGTTAACTGTATCCCTTAGACCGTCAAATTGACGATGAAACACAGGAATTGCATCGTATTTAAATACAAAACGCAAAATGTCGACCTAAGTACAAGAAGACTGGCACTTCTTACTGTCTATGCTTTCAGCCATTCCTATGAGACCAGTTTTAGATTCCGATGCTCCACTTCATGTTTACTGTATTCCTTAGACGTTCATATTGACTATAAAAAACAGAAATTGCATCGGAATTAAATACAAAATGCAATATGGAAATGTAAGTACAAGAAGACTGAGTCTTCTTACTGTATATGTTTGGAGCCTTCCCTGCAACACCTATTTTTGATTCCGATCCTTCACTTCAGGTTTACTGAATTCCATGGACCTTCATATTGACGATGAAACACAGGAATTGCATCGGAAATAAATACAAAAGGCACAATGCCGACTTAAGTACAAGAGGTCTGACTCTTCTTACATTCTATGCTTTGAGCCTTTCCTGTGAGACCAATTTTACATTCCGATGCTTCACTTCAGGTTTACTGAATCCCTTGGACCTTCTTATTGACGATGACACACAGAAATTGCATCGGAATTAAATACAAATGGCTCAATGCCGACTTAAGTACGAGAGGACTGTCTCTTTTTACATTCTATGATTTGAGCCTTTCCTGTGAGACCAGCTTTACATTCCGATGCTTTACTTCAGGTTTACTGTATGCCTTGGATCTTGGTATTGACGATGAATCACAGAAATTGAATCGGAATTAAATACAAAATGCACAATGCGGACTTAAGTACAAGAGGACTGACCCTTCTTACATTCTATGATTTGAGCCTTTAATGTGAGACCAGTTTTAGATTCCGATGCTTCACTTCTGGTTTACTGTATCACTTGGACCTCCTTATTGACGATGAAACACAGATATTGCATCGGATTTAAATACAAAAGGCACCACGCCGATTTTAGTACAAGAGGACTGTCTCTTCTTAATGTCTATGCTTTGAACCTTTCCTGTGAGACCAGTTTAAGTTCCCGATGCTTTACTTCAGATTTACTGTATAATTTAGACCTTCTTATTGACGATGAAACACAGAAATTGCATCGGAATTAAATACAAAAGGCACAATGCCCACTTAAGTACAAGGAGGCTGACTCTTTTTACTGTCTATGTTTTGAACCTTTCCTGAGAGACCAGTTTTAGATTCCGATGCTTCACATCAGGTGTATGGTATCCCTTGGACCTTCATATTGACGATGAAACACAGAAATTGCATCGGAATTAAATACAAAAGTCACAATGCCGACTTAAGTACGAGAAGACTGACTCATCTTACTGTCTATGTTTTGAACCTTTCCTGTCTGACCAGTTTTCGATTCCGATGCTTCACTTCAGGTTTACCTTATCCCTTGGACCTTCTTATTGACGATGAAACACAGAAATTGCATCGGAATGAAATACAAACGGCCCATCGCCCACTTAAGTACAAGAAGACTGACTCTTCTTACTGTCTATGGTTTGAACCTTTCCTGTGAGACCAGTTTTAGATTCCGATGCTTTATTTCAGGCTCTGTATCTCTTGGACCTTAATATTGACGATGAAGCACAGAAATTGCATGGGAAATAAATACAAACTACACAATGCCGATGTAAGTACAAGAAGACTGAGTCTATTTCCAGTATATGTTCGGAGCCTTTCCTGTGAGACAAGCTTTTGATTCCGATGCTTCACTTCAGGCTTACTGTATCCCTTGGACCGTTTTATTGACGATGAAACACAGATATTGCATCGAAATTAAATGCAAAAGGCACAGTGCCGACTTAAGTACAAGAGGTCTAACTCTTCTTACAAGCTATGTTTTAAGCCTTTCCAGTGAGACCAGTTTTAGATTCCGATGCTTCACTTCGGGTTTACTGAATCCTTGGACCTTCTTATTGACGATGAAACACAGAAATTGCATCGAAACTAAATACAAAAGGCACAATGGCGACTTAAGTACAAGAGGACTGACGATTCTTACTTTCTATGATTTGAGCGTTTCGTGTGAGACAAGTTTCAGATTCCGATGCTTTACTTGAGGTTTACTGTATCCCTTGGACCTTCGTATTGACGATGAAACACTGAAATTGCTTCGAAATTAAATACAAACGGCACAATGCCAACTTAAGTACAAGAGGACTGACCCTTCTGACATTCTATGACTTGAGCCTTTTCTGTGAGACCAGTTTTATATTCCGATGCTTCACTTCAGGTTTATCGTATCCCTTGCACCTTCTTATTGACGATGAAACACAGAAATTGCAACGGAATGAAATACAAAAAGCTCAATGCCGACTTAAGTACAAGAAGTCTGACTCTTCTTACTGTCTCTGCTTTTAGCCTTTCCTGTGAGACCAGTTTTACATTCCGATGCTTCACTTCAGGTTTACTATATCCCTTAAACCTTCTTATTGACGATGAAACACAGAAATTGCATCGGAATTAAATACAGAAGGCACTATGCTGATTTAAGTACAAGAGGACTGACTCATCTTAGATTCTATGTTTTGAGAATTTCCTGTGAGACCAGTTTTATATTCCGATGCTTCACTTCGGGTTTACTGTGTCCCTTAAACCTTCTTATTGACGATGAAACACAGAAATTGCATCGGAATTAAATACAAAATGCATAATGCCGACTTAAGTTCCAGAAGACTGACTCTTCTTACTGTCTGTGTTTTGAACCTTTCCTGTTAGGCCAGTTTTACATTTCGATGCTTCACTTCAGGTTTATCGTATCCCTTGCACCTTCTTATTCACGCTGAAACACAGAACTTGCATCGGAATAAAACACAAAAGGCACAATGCCGACTTATGTACAAGAGGACTGGCCCTTCTTACATTCTATGATTTGAGCCTCTCCTGTGAGACCAGTTTTAGATTCCGATGCTTCACTTCAGGTTTACTGTATCCCTTGGACCTTCTTATTGACGATGAAACACAGAAATTGCATGGGAATTAATTACAAAAGGCACAATGCCGAATTAAGTACTACAAGACTGACTCTTCTTACTTTCTAAGTTTTGAACCCTTCCTTTTAGACCAGATTTAGATTCCGATGCTTCACTTCAGGTTTACTGTGTCCCTTAAACCTTCTTATTGACGATGAAACACAGAAATTGCATCGGAACTAAATACAAAAGGCACAATGCCGACTTAAGTACAAGAGGACTGACTCTTCTTACGTTCTATGAATTGAGCCTTTCCTGTGATACCTGTTTTAGATTCCAATGCTTCACGTCAGGTTTACTGTTTCCTTTGGAGCATCTTATAGACGATGAAACACAGAAATTGCAACGGAATAAAATACAAATGGCACAATGTCGACTAAAGTACACGAACACCGGCTCTTCTTACTGTCTATGTTTTGAACCTTTCCTGTGAGACCAGTTTTAGATTCCGATGCTTCACCTCAGGTTAACTGTATCCCTTCGACCTTCATATTGACGATGAAACACAGAAATTGCATCGTATTTAAATACAAAACGCATAATGTCGACCTAAGTACAAGAAGACTGGCACTTCTTACTGTCTATGCTTTCAGCCTTTCCTATGAGACCAGTTTTAGATTTCGATGCTTCACTTCAGGTTTACTGTATCCCTTTGACCTTCTTATTGACGATGAAACACAGAAATTGCATCGAAACTAAATACAAAACTCACAATGGCGACTTAAATGCAAGAGGACTGACTCTTCTTACTTTCTATGATTTCAGCCTTTCGTGTGAGACCAGATTCAGATTCCGATGGTTTACTTGAGGTTTACTGTATCCCTTGGACCTTCGTATTGACGATGAAACACTGAAATTGCATCAAAATTAAATACAAACAGCACAATGCACACTTAAGTACAAGAGGACTGACCCTTCTGACATTCCATGATTTGAGCCTTTTCTGTTAGACCAGTTTTATATTCCGATGCTTCACTTCAGGTTACCTGAATCCCATGGACTTTCGTATTGACGATGAAACACAGATATTGCATCGGAATTAAATACAAAAGGCACAATGCCGACTTAAGTTCCAGAAGACTGACTCTTCTTACTGTTTGTGTTTTGAACCTTTCCTGTTAGGCCAGTTTTACATTCCGATGCTTCACTTCAGGTTTATCGTATCCCTTGCACCTTCTTGTTGACGATGAAACACAGAAATTGCTACGGAATTAAATACAAAAGCTTAATGCCGACTTAAGTACAAGAAGACTGACTCTTCTTACTGTCTCTGCTTTTAGCCTTTCCTGTGAGACCAGTCTTACATTCCGATGCTTCACTTCATGTTTACTATATCCCTTGCACCTTCTTATTCACGATGAAACACAGAAATTGCATCGGAATTAAATACAAATGGCTCAATGCCGACCTAAGTAGAAGGGGTCTGACTCTTCTTAGAAGCTATGTTTTGAGCCTTTCCATTGAGACCAGTTTTAGATTCCGATGCTTCACTTCAGGTTTACTGAATCCTTGGACCTTCTTATTGACGATGAAACACAGAAATTGCATCGGAATTAAATACAAATGGCTCAATGCCGACTTAAGTACAAGAGGTCTGACTCTTCTTACATTCTATGCCTTGAGAACTTCCTGTGAGACCAGTTTTACATTCCGATGCTTCACTTCAGGTTTACTATATCCCTTGAACCTTCTTATTGACGATGAAACACAGAAATTGCATCGGAATTAAATACAAATGGCTCAATGCTGACTTAAGTACAAGGGTACTGTCTCTTTTTACATTCTATGATTTGAGCCTTTCCTGTGAGACCAGTTTTACATTCCGATGCTTTACTTCAGGTTTACTGTATGCTTTGGATCTAGGTATTGACGATGAAACACAGAAATTGAATCGGAATTAAATACAAAATGCAAAATGCCGACTTAAGTGCAAGAGGACTGACCCTTCTTACATTCTATGATTTGAGCCTTTAATGTGAGACCAGTTTTAGATTCCGATGCCTCACTTCTGGTTTACTGTTTCACTTTGACCTCCTTATTGACGATGAAACACAGAAATTGCATCGGATATAAATACAAAAGGCACCACGCCGATTTTAGTACAAGAGGTCTGTCTCTTGTTAATGTCTATGCTTTGAACCTTTCCTGTGAGACCAGTTTAAGATTCCAATGCTTTACTTCAGATTTACTGTATCCTTTAGAAATTTTTTTTGACGATGAGACACAAAAACTGCATCGGAATTAAATACAAAAGGCACAATACTGACTTAGGTACAAGAAGACTGACTCTTCTTACTGTCTATGATTTGAACCTTTCCTGAGAGACCAGTTGTAGATTCCGATGCTTCACATCAGGTGTATGGTATCCCTTGGACCTTCATATTGACGATGAAACACAGAAATTGCATCGGAATGAAATACAAAAGTCACAATGCTGACTTAAGTACGAGAGGGCTGACTCCTCTTACTGTCTATGTTTTAAACCTTTCCTGTCTGACCAGTTTTAGATTCCGATGCTTCACTTCAGGTTTACTGTATCCCTTGGACCTTCATATTGACGATGAAACACAGAAATTGCATCGGAATTAAATACAAACGGCACATCGGCCACTTAAGTACAAGAAGACTGACTCTTCTTACTGTCTATGGTTTGAACCTTTCCTGTGAGACCAGTTTTGGATTCCGATGCTTTATTTCAGGTTCTGAATCTCTTGGACCTTAATACTGACGATGAAGCACAGTAATTGCATGGGAAATAAATACAAATTACACAATGCCGATGTAAGTACAAGAAGACAGAGTCTTCTTCCAGTATATGTTCGGAGCCTTTCCTGTGAGACAAGCTTTTGATTCCGATGCTTCACTTCAGGTTTACTGTATCCCTTGGACCGTCTTATTGACGATGAAACACAGATATTCCATCGGAATTAAATACAAAAGGCACAGTGCCGACTTAAGTACGAGAAGACTGACTCTTCTTACTGTCAATGTTTTGAACCTTTCCTGTCTGACCAGTTTTAGATTCCGATACTTCACTTCAGGTTTACTGTATCCCTTTGACCTTCTTATTGACGATGAAACACTGAAATTGCATCAAAATTAAATACAAACGGCACAATGCACACTTAAGTACAAGAGGACTGACCCTTCTGACATTCCATGATTTGAGCCTTTTCTGTTAGACCAGTTTTATATTCCGATGCTTCACTTCAGGTTACCTGAATCCCATGGACTTTCTTACTGACGATGAAACACAGATATTGCATCGGAATTAAATACAAAAGGCACAATGCCGACTTAAGTTCCAGAAGACTGACTCTTCTTACTGTTTGTGTATTGAACCTTTCCTGTTAGGCCAGTTTTACATTCCGATGCTTCACTTCAGGTTTATCGTATCCCTTGCACCTTCTTATTGACGATGAAACTCAGAAATTGCAACGAAATTAAATACAACAGCTTAATGCCGACTTAAGTACAAGAAGTCTGACTCTTCTTACTGTCTCTGCTTTTAGCCTTTCCTTTGAGACCAGTTTTACATTCCGATGCTTCACTTCATGTTTACTATATCCCTTGAACCTTCTTATTGACGATGCAACACTGAAATTGCATCGGAATTAAATACAGAAGGCACTATACTGACTTAAGTACAAGAGGAGTAACTCATCTTAGTTTCTATGTTTTGAGAATTTCCTGTGAGACCAGTTTTAGATTCCGATGCTTCACTTCGGGTTTACTGTGTCCCTTAAAGCTTCTTATTGACGATGAAACACAGAAATTGCATCGGAATTAAATACAAAAGGCACAATGCCGACTTAAGTTCCAGAAGACTGACTCCTCTTACTGTCTGTGTTTTGAACCTTTCCTGTTAGGCCAGTTTTACATTCCGATGCTTCACTTCAGGTTTATCGTATCCCTTGCACCTTCTTATTCACGATGAAACACAGAAATTGCATCGGAATTAAATACAAATGGCTCAATGCCGACTTAAGTAGAAGAGGTCTGACTCTTCTTAGAAGCTATGTTTTGAGCCTTTCCATTGAGACCAGTTTTAGATTCCGATGCTTCACTTCGGGTTTACTGAATCCTTGGACCTTCTTATTGACGATGAAACACAGAAATTGCATCGGAATTAAATACAAATGGCTCAATGCCGACTTAAGTACAAGAGGTCTGACTCTTCTTACATTCTACGCCTTGAGCCTTTCCTGTGAGACCAGTTTTACATTCCGATGCTTCACTTCAGGTTTACTATATCCCTTGAACCTTCTTATTGACGATGAAACACAGAAATTGTATCGGAATTAAATACAAATGGCTCAATGCCGACTTAAGTACAAGAGTACTGTCTCTTTTTACATTCTATGATTTGAGCCTTTCCTGTGAGACCAGTTTTACATTCCGATGCTTTACTTCATATTTAGTGTATGCTTTGGATCTAGGTATTGACGATGAAACACAGAAATTGAATCGGAATTAAATACAAAATGCACAGTGCCGACTTAAGTACAAGAGCACTGACCCTTCTTACATTCTATGATTTGAGCCTTTAATGTGAGACCAGTTTTAGATTCCGATGCCTCACTTCTGGTTTACTGTTTCACTTTGACCTCCTTATTGACGATGAAACACAGAAATTGCATCGGATATAAATACAAAAGGCACCACGCCGATTTTAGTACAAGAGGACTGTCTCTTGTTAATGTCTATGCTTTGAACCTTTCCTGTGAGACCAGTTTAAGATTCCAATGCTTTACTTCAGATTTACTGTATCCTTTAGAAATTTTTTTTGACGATGAGACACAGAAACTGCATCGGAATTAAATACAAAAGGCACAATGCTGACTTAGGTACAAGAAGACTGACTCTTCTTACTGTCTATGATTTGAACCTTTTCTGAGAGACCAGTTGTAGATTCCGATGCTTCACATCAGGTGTATGGTATCCCTTGGACCTTCATATTGACGATGAAACACAGAAATTGCATCGGAATTAAATACAAAAGTCACAATGCTGACTTAAGTACGAGAGGACTGACTCTTCTTACTGTCTATGATTTAAACCTTTCCTGTCTGACCAGTTTTAGATTCCGATGCTTCACTTCAGGTTTACTGTATCCCTTGGACCTTCTTATTGACGATGAAACACAGAAATTGCATCGGAATTAAATACAAACGGCACATCGGCCACTTAAGTACAAGAAGACTGACTCTTCTTACTGTCTATGGTTTGAACCTTTCCTGTGAGACCAGTTTTGGATTCTGATGCTTTATTTCAGGTTCTGTATCTCTTGGACCTTAATATTGACGATGAAGCACAGTAATTGCATGGGAAATAAATACAAATTACACAATGCCGATGTAAGTACAACAAGACTGAGTCTTCTTCCAGTATATGTTCGGAGCCTTTCCTGTGAGACAAGCTTTTGATTCCGATGCTTCACTTCAGGTTTACTGTATCCCTTGGACCGTCTTATTGACGATGAAACACAGAAATTACACCGAAACTAAATACAAAAGGCACAATGGCGACTTAAGTACAAGAGGACTGACTCTTCTTACCTTCTAGGATTTGAGCCTTTCGTGTGAGACCAATTACAGATTCCGATGCTTTACTAGAGGTTTACTATATCCTTTGGACCTTCGTATTGACGATGAAACACTGAAATTGCATCGAAATTAAATACAAACGGCACAATGCCAACTTAAGTACAAGATTACTGACTCTTCTGACATTCTATGACTGGAGCCTTTTCTGTGAGACCAGTTTTATGTTCCAATGCTTCACTTTAGGTATACTGTATCCCATGGACCTTCATATTGACGATGAAACACAGAAATTGCATCAGAATTAAATACAAAAGGCACAATGCCGACTTAAGTACCAGATGACCGACTCTTCTTACTGTCTGTGTTTTGAACCTTTCCTCTTAGGCCAGTTTTAGATTAAGATGCTTCGCTTCAGGTTTATCGTATCCCTTGGACTTTCTTATTGACGATGAAACACAGAAATTGCATCGGAATTAAATACAAAAATCACAATGCCGACTTAAGTACGAGAAGACTGACTCTTCTTACTGTCAATGTTTTGAACCTTTCCTGTCTGACCAGTTTTGGATTCCGATGCTTCACTTCAGGTTTACTGTATCCCTTTGAACTTCTTATTGACGATGAAACACAGAAATTGCATCGAAACTAAATACAAAAGGCACAATGGCGACTTAAATGCAAGTGGACTGACTCTTCTTACTTTCTATGATTTGAGCCTTTCGTGTGAGACCAGATTCAGATTCCGATGGTTTACTTGAGGTTTACTGTATCCCTTGGACCTTCGTATTGACGATGAAACACTGAAATTGCATCAAAGTTAAATACAAACGGCACAATGCACACTTAAGTACAAGAGGACTGACCCTTCTGACATTCCACGATTTGAGCCTTTTCTGTTAGACCAGTTTTATATTCCGATGCTTCACTTCAAGTTACCTGAATCCCATGGACTTTCTTATTGACGATGAAACACAGATATTGCATCGGAATTAAATACAAAAGGCACAATGCCGACTTAAGTTCCAGAAGACTGACTCTTCTTACTGTTTGTGTTTTGAACCTTTCCTGTTAGGCCAGTTTTACATTCCGATGCTTCACTTCAGGTTTATCGTATCCCTTGCACCTTCTTATTGACGATGAAACTCAGAAATTGCAACGAAATTAAATACAAAAGCTTAATGCCGACTTAAGTACAAGAAGTCTGACTCTTCTTACTGTCTCTGCTTTTAGCCTTTCCTGTGAGACCAGTTTTACATTCCGATGCTTCACTTCATGTTTACTATATCCCTTGAACCTTCTTATTGACGATGCAACACAGAAATTGCATCGGATGTAAATACAGAAGGCACTATACTGACTTAAGTACAAGAGGACTAACTCATCTTAGTTTCTATGTTTTGAGAATTTCCTGTGAGACCAGTTTTAAATTCCGATGCTTCACTTCGGGTTTACTGTGTCCCTTAAATCTTCTTATTGACGATGAAACACAGAAATTGCATCGGAATTAAATACAAAAGGCACAATGCCGACTTAAGTTCCAGAAGACTGACTCTTCTTACTGTCTGTGTTTTGAACCTTTCCTGTTAGGCCAGTTTTACATTCCGATGCTTCACTTCAGGTTTATCGTATCCCTTGCACCTTCTTATTCACGATGAAACACAGAAATTGCATCGGAATTAAACACAAAAGGCACAATGCCGACTTATGTACAAGAGGACTGACCCTTCTTACATTCTATGATTTGAGCCTCTCCTGTGAGACCAGTTTTAGATTCCGATGCTTCACTTCAGGTTTACTGTATCTCTTGGACCTTCTTATTGACGATGAAACACAGAAATTGCATCGGAATTAATTACAAAAGGTACAATGCCGAATTAAGTACTAGAAGACTGACTCTTCTTACTTTCTAAGTTTTGAACCTTTCCTGTTAGACCAGATTTAGATACCGATGCTACACTTCAGGTTTTCTGTGTCACTTAAACCTTCTTATTGACGATGAATCTCAGAAATTGCATCGGAATTAAATACAAAAGGCCCAATGCCGACTTAAGTACAAGAGGACTGACTCTTCTTACGTTCTATGATTTGAGCCTTTCCTGTGATACCTGTTTTAGATTCCGATGCTTCACGTCAGGTTTATTGTTTCCCTTGGAGCTTCTTATAGACGATGAAAAACAGAAATTGCATCGGTTCTAAATACAAAAGGCACCACGCCGATTTAGGTACAAGAGGACTGTCTCGTCTTACTGTATATGTTTTGAACCTTTCCTGTGAGACCAGTTATGGAGTCCGATGCTTCACTGCAGGTTTATTGTATCCCTTGTACATTCTTATTGCCGATGAAACACAGAAATTGCAACGGAATTAAATACAAATGGCACAATGTCGACTAAAGTACACGAACACTGCCTCTTCTTACTGTCTATGTTTTGACCCTTTCCTGTGAGACCAGTTTTAGATTCCGATGCTTCACCTCAGGTTAACTGTATCCCTTGGACCTTCATATTGACGATGAAACCCAGAAATTGCATCGTATTTAAATACAAAACGCAAAATGTCAACCTAAGTACAAGAAGACTGGCACTTCTTACTGTCTATGCTTTCAGCCTTTCCTATGAGACCAGTTTTAGATTCCGATGCTTCACTTCGGGTTTACTGTATTCCTTAGACGTTCATATTGACTATGAAAAACAGAAATTGCATCGGAATTAAATACAAAATGCACAACGGCAATGTAAGTACAAGAAGACTGAGTCTTCTTACTGTATATGTTTGGAGCCTTTCCTGCAACACCAATTTTTGCTTCCGATCCTTCACTTCAGGTTTATGGAATTCCATGGACCTTCATATTGACGATGAAACACAGGAATTGCATCGGAATTAAATACAAAAGGCACAATGCCGACTTAAGTACAAGATGTCTGACTCTCCTTACGTTCTGTGTTTTGAGCCTTTCCTGTGAGACCAATTTTACATTCCGATGCTTCACTTCAGGTTTACTGAATCCCTTGGACCTTGTTATTGACGATGAAACACAGAAATTGCATTGGAATTAAATACAAATGGCTCAATGCCGACTTAAGTACAAGAGGACTGTCTCTTTTTACATTCTATGATTAGAGCCTTTCCTGTGAGACCAGTTTTACATTCCGATGCTTTACTTCAGGTTTACTGTATGCCTTGAATCTTGGTATTGACGATGAAACACAGAAATTGAATCGGAATTAAATACAAAATGCACAATGCCGACTTAAGTACAAAAGGACTGACCCTTCTTACATTCTATGATTTGAGCCTTTAATGTGAGACCAGTTTTAGATTCCGATGCTTCACTTCTGGTTTACTGTATCACTTGGACCTCCTTATTGACGATGAAACACAGAAATTGCATCGGATTTAAATAAAAAAGGCACCACGCCGATTTTAGTTCAAGAGGACTGTCTCTTCTTAATGTCTATGCTTTGAACCTTTCCTGTGAGACCAGTTTAAGATTCCGAAGCTTTACTTCAGATTTACTGTATCCTTTAGACCTTTTTATTGACGATGAAACACAGAAACTGCATCGGAATTAATTACAAAAGGCACAATGCTGACTTAAGTACAAGAAGACTGACTCTTCTTACTGTATATGTTTTGAACCTTTCCTGAGAGACCAGTTTTAGACTCCGATGCTTCACTTCAGGTTTCCTGTATCCCTTGGACTTTCTTATTGACGATGAAACACAGAAATTGCATCGGAATTAAATACATAAGGCACAATGCCGACTTAAGTTCCAGAAGACTGACTCTTCTTACTCTGTGTGTTATGACTTTTCCTGTTAGGCCAGTTTTACATTCCGATGCATCACTTCAGGTTTACTATATCCCTTGAACCTTCTTATTGACGATGAAACACAGAAATTGCATCGGAATTAAATACAGAAGGCACTTTGCTGACTTAAGTACAAGAGGACTGACTCATCTTAATTTCTATGTTTTGAGAATTTCCTGTGAGACCAGTTTTAGATTCCGATGCTTCAGTTCGTGTTTACTGTGTCCCTTAAACCTTCTTATTGACGATGAAACACAGATATTGCATTGGAATTAAATACAAAAGGCACAATGCCGAATTAAGTTCCAGAAGACTGACTCTTCTTACTGTCTGCGTTTCGAACCTTTCCTGTTAGGCCAGTTTTACATTCCGATGCTTCACTTCAGGTTTATCATATCCCTTGCACCTCCTTATTTACGATGAAACACAGAAATTGCATCGGAATTAAACACAAAAGGTATAATGCCGACTTATGTACAAGAGGACTGACCCTTCTTACATTCTATGATTTGAGCCTCTCCTGTGAGACCAGTGTTAGATTCCGATGCTTCACTTCAGGTTTACTGTATCCCTTGGACCTTCTTATTGACGATGAAACTCAGAAATTGCATCGGAATTATTTACAAAATGCACAATGCTGACTTAAGTACAAGAGGACTGACCCTTCTGACATTCCATGATTTGAGCCTTTTCTATGAGACCAATTTTATATTCCGATGCTTCACTTCAGGTATATCGTATCCCTTGCACCTTCTTATTCACGATGAAACACAGAAATTGCATCGGAATTAAATACAAATGGCTCAATGCCGACTTAAGTACAAGAGGACTGTCTCTTTTTACATTCTATGATTTGAGCCTTTCCTGTGAGACCAGTTTTACATTCCGATGCTTTACTTCAGGTTTACTGTATGCCTTGGATCTTGGTATTGACGATGAAACACAGAAATTGAATCGGAATTAAATACAAAATGCACAATGCCGACTTAAGTACAAGAGGACTGACCCTTCTTACATTCTATGATTTGAGCCTTTAATGTGAGGCCAGTTTTAGATTCCGATGCTTCACTTCTGGTTTACTGTATCACTTGGACCTCCTTATTGACGATGAAACACAGAAATTGCATCGGATTTAAATAAAAAAGTCACAATGCCGACTTAAGTACAAGAAGACTTACTCTTCTTACTGTCAATGGTTTGAACCTTTCCTGTGAGACCAGTTTTAGATTCCGATGATTTATTTCAGGTTCTGTATCTCTTGGACCTTAATATTGACGATGAAGCACAGAAATCGCATGGGAAATAAATACAAACTACACAATGCCGATGTAAGTACAGGAAGACTGTGTCTTCTTCCAGTATATGTTCGGAGCCGTTCCTGTGAGACAAGCTTTTGATTCTGATGCTTCACTTCAGGTTTACTGTATCCCTTGGACCGTCTTATTGACGATGAAACACAGATATTGCATCGAAATTAAATACAAAAGGCACAGTGCCGACTTAAGTACAAGAGGTCTAACTCTTCTTACAAGCTATGTTTTGAGCCTTTCCAGTGAGACCAGTTTTAGATTCCGATGCTTCACTTCGGGTTTTCTGAATCCTTGGACCTTCTTATTGACGATGAAACATGGAAATTGCATCGAAACTAAATACAAAAGGCACAATGGCGACTTAAGTACAGAAGGACTGACTCTTCTAACTTTCTTTGATTTAAGCCTTTCGTGTGAGACCAGTTTCAGATTCCGATGCTTTACTTGAGGTTTACTGTATCCCTTGGACCTTCGTATTGACGATGAAACACTGAAATTGCATCGAAATTAAGTACAAACGGCACAATGCCAACTTAAGTACAAGAGGACTGACCCTTCTGACATTCTATGACTTGAGCCTTTTCTGTGAGACCAGTTTTATGTTCCAATGCTTCACTTCAGGTTTTTTGTATCCCATGGACTTTCTTATTGACGATGAAACACAGATATTGCATCGGAATTAATTACAAAAGGCACAATGCCGACTTAAGTACCTGATGACTGACTCTTCTTACTGTCTGTGTTTTGAACCTTTCTTGTTAGGCCAGTTTTAGATTCCGATACTTCACTTCAGGTTTATCGTATCCCTTGGACCTTCTTATTGACGATGAAACATAGAAATTGCAACGGAATTAAATACAAAAAGCACAATGCCGACTTAAGTACAAGTGGACTGACTCTTCTTACTTTTGATGATTTGAGCCTTTCGTGTGAGACCAGTTTCAGATTCCGATGCTTTACTTGAGGTTTACTGTAACCCTTGGACCTTCGTATTGACTATGAAACACTGAAATTGCAACGAAATTAAATACAAACGGCACAATGCCAACTTAAGTACAAGAGGACTGACCCTTCTGACATTCTATGATCTGAGACTTTTCTGTGAGACCAGTTTTATATTCCGATGCTTCACTTCATGTTTACTGTATGCCACGGACCTTCTCATTGACGACGAAACACAGAAATTGCATCGGAATTAAATACAAAAGGCACAATGCCGACTTAAGATCCAGAAGACTGACTCTTCTTACTGTCTGTGTTTTGAACCTTTCCTGTTAGGCCAGTTTTACATTCTGATGCTTCACTTCAGGTTTATCGTATCCCTTGCACCTTCTTATTCACGATGAAACACAGAAATTGCATCGGAATTAAACACAAAAGGCACAATGCCGACTTATGTACAAGAGGACTGACCCTTCTTTCATTCTATGATTTGAGCCTCTCCTGTGAGACCAGTTTTATATTCTGATGCTTCACTTCAGGTTCAGTGTATCCCTCGGACCTTCTTATTGACGATGAAGCACAGATATTGCATCGGAATTAAATATAAAAGGCACAACGTCGACTATAGTACAAGAACACTGACTCTCTTACTGTCTATGTTTTGAAATTTTCCTGTGAGACCAGTTTTAGATTCCGATACTTCTCTTCAGGTTTACTGTATTCCTTGGACGTTCATATTGACTATGAAACACAGAAATTGCATCGGAATTAAATACAAAAGGCACAATGCCGATGTAAGTACAAGAAGACTGAGTCTTCTTCCTGTATATGTCCGGAGCATTTCCTGTGAGACCAGCTTTTGATTCAGTTGCTTCACTTCAGGTTTACTGTATCCCTTGGACTTTCTTATTGACGATGAAACACAGGTATTGCATCGGAAATAAATACAAAAGGCACAATGCCGACTTAAGTTCAAGAGGACAGACTCACCTTACATTCTATGTTTTGAGAGTTTCCTGCGACACCAGTTTTATTTTCCGATGCTTCACTTCAGGTTTGCTGTGTCCCTTGAACCTTCCTATTGACGATGAAACACAGAAATTGCATCGGAATTAAATACAAAGGGCACAATGCTGAATTAAGTACAAGAGGACTGACCCTTCTAGCATACTATGATTTGAGCCATTCCAGTGAGACCAGTTTCAGATTCCGATGCTTGACTTCAGGTTTACTGTATCCCTTGGATATTCTTATTGACGATGAAACAAAGAAATTGCATCGGAATTAAATACAAAAAGCACAATGCCGACTTCAGTAAAAGAAGTCTGACTCTTCTTGCTTTCTATGTTGCGAGCCTTCTCTGTGAGACCAGTTTTAGATTCTGATGCTTCACTTCAGGTTTACTGTATCCCTTGGACCATCTTATTGACGATGAAACACACAAATTACATCGGAAGTAAATACAAAAGGCACAATGCCGACTTCAGTAGAAGAAGACTGAGTCCTCTTACCGTCTATGATTTGAACCTTTCCTGTGAGACCAGTTTTAGATTCCGATACTTCACTTCAGGCTTACTGTATTCCTTGGACATTCTTATTGACGATGAATCACAGAAATTGCATCAGAATTAAACACAAATGGCACTAAGTCGACTAATGGACACGAACACTTGCCCTTCTTACATTATTTCATTTGAGAATTTCCTGTGAGACCAGTTTTAGAATCCGATGCTTCACTTCAGGTTCACTGTATTCCTTAGACCTTCTTATTGACGATGAAATACAGAAATTGCATCGGAATTAATTACAAAAGGCACAATGTCGACATAAGTACATGATGATTGACTCTTCTTAATGTGTATGTTTTGAACATATCCTGTGAGACCAGTTTTAGATTCCGATAATTCACTTCAGGTTTACTGTATCCCTTGGACCTTCTTATTGGCGATGAATTACAGAATTTGCGTCGGAAATAAGTACATAAGGCACAATGCCGACTTAAGTACAAGAAGACTGACTCTTCTTACTGTCTATGATTTGAACCTTTCCTGTGAGACCAGTTTTAGATTCCGATGTTTTACTTCAGGTTTACTGTATCCCATGGGGCTTCATATTGACGATGAAACACAGAAATTGCATCGGAATTAAGTACAAAAGGCACAATGCCGACGTACGTACAAGAAGACTGACTCTTCTTACTGTCTATGATTTGAACCTTTCCTGTGAGACCAGTTTTAGATTGCGATGCATCACATCAGGTTTACTGTATCCCTTGGACCTTCATATTGACGATGAAATACAGAAATTGCATCGGAATCAAATACAAAAGGCACAATGCCGTCTTAAGTACAAGAAGACAGACTCTTCTTACTGTCTATGTTTTGAACCTTTCCTGTTAGACCAGTTTTAGATTCCGATGCTTCACGTCAGGTTTACTGTATCCGTTGGACCTGCTTATTGACGACGAAACACAGATATTGCATCGGAATTAAATGCGAAAAGCACAATGCCGACTTAAGTACAAGAGTACTGACTCACATTCTATGCTTTGAGCCTTTCCTGTGAGACAAGTTTTAGATTCCGATGCTTCACATCAGGTTTACTGTATTTCTTGGACTCTCTTATTGACGATGAACCACTGAAATTGCATCGGAAATATATACAAATTGCACAAAGTCGACTAAAGTACACGAACACTTGCTCTTGTTACATTATTTGATTTGAGATTTTCTTGTGAGACCAGTTTAAGATTCCGATGCTTCTCTTCAGGTTTACTGTATCCCTTGGACCTTCTCATTGACGATCAAACACAGAAATTGCATCGGAATTAAATACAAAAGGTACAGTGCCGACTTAAGCACAAGAGGACTGACCCTACTTACATTCTATGATTTGAGCCATTCGTGTGAGACCGATTTTAGATTCTGATGCTTCACTAGAGGCTTACTGTATCCCTTGGACTTTCTTATTGACGTTGAAATACAGAAATTGCGCCGGAAATAAATACAAAAAGCACAATGCCGACTTAAGTACATGAAGACTGACTCTTCTTACTGTCTATGATTTGAACCTTTCCTATGAGACCTGTTTTAGATTCCGATGCTTAACTTCAGGTTTACTGTATCCCGTGGACCTTCATATTGACGATGAAACACAGACATTGCATCGGAATTAAGATCCAAATGCACAATGCCGACTTACGGACAAGGAGACTGACTCTTCTTACAATCTATGATTTGAGCCTTTCATGAGAGACCAGTTTTAGATTCCGACGTATCACATGAAGTTTACTGTATCCCTTGGACGTTCATATTGTCTATCAAACATAGAAATTGCATCGGAGTTAAATACAAAATGCACAATGCCGATGTAAGTACAAGAACACTGAGTCTTCCTCCAGTATATGCATTGAGCCTTTCCTGTGAGACCAGTTTTAAATTCCGATGCTTCACTTCAGGTTTACTGTATCACTTGGACCTTCTTATTGACGATGAAATACAGATATTGCGCCGGAAATAAATACAAAAGGCACAATGCCGACTTAAGTACAAGAGGACTGACTCTTGTTAGTGTCTATGATTTGAACCTTTCCTGTGAGACCAGATCTAGATTCTGATGCTTTACTTCAGTTTTACTGTATCCCGTGGACATTCATATTGACGATGTAACACGGAACTTGCATCGGAATGAAATACAAAAGGCACAATGCCGACTTAAGTACAAGAAGACAAACTCTTCTTAGTGTCTATGTTATCAACCTTTCCGGTTAGACCAGATTTAGACTCCGATGCTTCGCTTCAAGTTTACTATATCCCTTGGACCTTCTTATTGACGATGAAACACAGAAATCGCATCGCAATTAAATACGAAAAGCACAATGACGACTTAAGTACAGGAGGACTGACCCTTCTTACATTCTATGTTTTGAGTCTTTCCTGTGAGACCAGTTTTAGATTCCGATGCTTCACCACAGAATAATTTTATCCCTTGCACCTTCATATTGACGATGAAACACAGAAATTGCATCGGAATGAAATACAAAAGGCACAATGCCGTCTTAAGTACAAGAGGACTGACTCTTCTTACATTATATGATTTGAGCCTTTCCAGTGAGACCAGTTTCAGATTCCGATGCTTCACTTCAGGTTTACTGTATCCCTTGGACTTTCATATTGACGATGAAACAGATATTGCATCGGAGTTAAATACAAAATGCACAATGCCGATGTAAGAACAAGAAGACTGAGTCTTCTTCCAGTTTATGCTTTGAGCCTTTCCTGTGAGACCAGTTTTGGATTCTGATACTTCACTTCAGCTTTACTGTATCCCTTAGACCTTCTTATTGACGATGAAACACAGAAATTGCATCGGAATTAATTACAAAAGGCACAATGCCGACTTAAGTACAAGGGGACTGACTCATCTTACATTCTATGTTTTGAGCCTTTCCTGTGGGACCAGTTTTAGATTCCGATGCTTCACTTCAGGTTTGCTGTGTCCCTTGGACCTTCTGATTAATGATGAAACACAGAAATTGCATCGGAAGTAAATACAAAAAGCACAATACCGACTTAAGTACAAGAAGACTGACTCTTCTTACTGTCTATGATTTGAAACTTTCCTGTGAGACCAGTTTTAGATTCCGATGTCTTACTTCAGGTTTACTGTATCCCTTGGACCTTCATATTGACGATGAAACACAGAAATCGCATCGGAATGAAATGGAAAAGGCACAATGCCTACCTAAGTACAAGAGGACTGACTCTTCTTACCGTCTATGATTTGAACCTTTCCTGTGAGACCAGTTTTAGATTCCGATGCTTCACTTCAGGCTTACTGTATCCCTTGGACCTTCTTATTGAAGATGAAACACAGAAATTGCATCAGAATTAAACACAAATGGCACTAAGTCGACTAAAGTAAACGAACACTTGCTCTGCTAACATTATTTCATTTGAGAATTTTCTTTGAAACCAGTTTTAGATTCCGATGCATCACATCAGGTTTACTGTATCCCTTGGTCCTCACATTGACGGTGAAACACAGAAATTGCATCGGAATTAAATACAAAACTCACAATGTCGACTTAAGTACAAGAAGACTGGCTCTTCTTACTGTCTATGTCTTCAGCATTTCCTGTGAGACCAGTTTTAGATTCCGATGCTTCACTTCAGGTTTACTGTATCCCTTGCACGTTCATATTCACTATGAAACACAAAAATTGCATCGGAGTTAAATACAAAATGCAGAATGCCAATGTAAGTAGGAGAAGACTGAGTCTTCTTCCAGTATATGCTTTGAGCCTTTCCTGTGAGACCAGTTTTAGATCCCGATGCTTCACTTCAGGTTTACTGTATCCCTTGGACCATCTTATTGACGCTGAAACACAGAAATTACATCGGAAATAAATACAAAAGGCACAATGCCGATTTAAGTACAAGAAGACTGACTCTTCTTACCGTCTATTATTTGAACCTTTCCTGTGAGACCAGTTTTAGATTCCGATGCTTCACGTCAGGTTTACTGTATCCGTTGCACCTGCTTATTGACGACGAAACACAGAAATTGCATCGGAATTAAATGCGAAAGGCACAATGTCGACATAAGTACATGATGATTGACTCTTCTTAATGTGTATGTTTTGAACATATCCTGTGAGACCAGTTTTAGATTCCGATAATTCACTTCAGGTTTACTGTATCCCTTGGACCTTCTTATTGGCGATGAATTACAGAATTTGCGTCGGAAATCAGTACATAAGGCACAATGCCGACTTAAGTACAAGAAGACTGACTCTTCTTACTGTCTATGATTTGAACCTTTCCTGTGAGACCAGTTTTAGATTCCGATGTTTTACTTCAGGTTTACTGTATCCCATGGGGCTTCATATTGACGATGAAACACAGAAATTGCATCGGAATTAAGTACAAAAGGCACAATGCCGACGTACGTACAAGAAGACTGACTCTTCTTACTGTCTATGATTTGAACCTTTCCTGTGAGACCAGTTTTAGATTGCGATGCATCACATCAGGTTTACTGTATCCCTTGGACCTTCATATTGACGATGAAATACAGAAATTGCATCGGAATCAAATACAAAAGGCACAATGCCGTCTTAAGTACAAGAAGACAGACTCTTCTTACTGTCTATGTTTTGAACCTTTCCTGTTAGACCAGTTTTAGATTCCGATGCTTCACGTCAGGTTTACTGTATCCGTTGGACCTGCTTATTGACGACGAAACACAGATATTGCATCGGAATTAAATTCGAAAAGCACAATGCCGACTTAAGTACAAGAGTACTGACTCACATTCTATGCTTTGAGCCTTTCCTGTGAGACAAGTTTTAGATTCCGATGCTTCACATCAGGTTTACTGTATTTCTTGGACTTTCTTATTGACGATGAACCACTGAAATTGCATCGGAAATATATACAAATTGCACAAAGTCGACTAAAGTACACGAACACTTGCTCTTGTTACATTATTTGATTTGAGATTTTCTTGTGAGACCAGTTTAAGATTCCGATGCTTCTCTTCAGGTTTACTGTATCCCTTGGACCTTCTCATTGACGATCAAACACAGAAATTGCATCGGAATTAAATACAAAAGGTACAGTGCCGACTTAAGCACAAGAGGACTGACCCTTCTTACATTCTATGATTTGAGCCTTTCGTGTGAGACCGATTTTAGATTCTGATGCTTCACTTGAGGCTTACTGTATCCCTTGGACTTTCTTATTGACGATGAAATACAGAAATTGCATCGGAATTAAATACAAAAGGCACAATGTCGACTTAAGTACTAGATGTCTTACTCTTCTTAATGTCTATGTTTTTAACACATCCTGTGAGACCAGTATTAGATTCCGATGCTTCACTTTAGGTTTACTGTATTCCATGCACCTTGTTATTGACGATGAAATACAGAAATTGCGCCGGAAATAAATACAAAAAGCACAATGCCGACTTAAGTACATGAAGACTGACTCTTCTTACTGTCTATGATTTGAACCTTTCCTATGAGACCTGTTTTAGATTCCGATGCTTAACTTCAGGTTTACTGTATCCCGTGGACCTTCATATTGACGATGAAACACAGACATTGCATCGGAATTAAGATCCAAATGCACAATGCCGACTTACGGACAAGGAGACTGACTCTTCTTACAATCTATGATTTGAGCCTTTCATGAGAGACCAGTTTTAGATTCCGACGCATCACATGAAGTTTACTGTATCCCTTGGACGTTCATATTGTCTATCAAACACAGAAATTGCATCGGAGTTAAATACAAAATGCACAATGCCGATGTAAGTACAAGAACACTGAGTCTTCCTCCAGTATATGCATTGAGCCTTTCCTGTGAGACCAGTTTTAAATTCCGATGCTTCACTTCAGGTTTACTGTATCACTTGGACCTTCTTATTGACGATGAAATACAGATATTGCGCCGGAAATAAATACAAAAGGCACAATGCCGACTGAAGTACAAGAAGACAAACTCTTCTTAGTGTCAATGGTATCAACCTTTCCGGTTAGACCAGATTTAGACTCCGATGCTTCGCTTCAAGTTTACTATATCCCTTGGACCTTCTTATTGACGATGAAACACAGAAATTGCATCGGAATTAAATACGAAAAGCACAATGACGACTTAAGTACAAGAGGATTGACTCTTCTTACATTATATGATTTGAGCCTTTCCAGTGAGACCAGTTTTAGATTCCGATGCTTCACTTCAGGTTTAATGTATCCCTTGGACTTTCATATTGACGATGAAACAGATAATGCATCGGAGTTAAATACAAAATGCACAATGCCGATGTAAGAACAAGAAGCCTGAGTCTTCTTCCAGTTTATGCTTTGAGCCTTTCCTGTGAGACCAGTTTTGGATTCTGATGCTTCACTTCAGCTTTACTGTATCCCTTAGACCTTCTTATTGACGATGAAACACAGAAATTGCATCGGAATTAATTACAAAAGGCACAATGCCGACTTAAGTACAAGGGGACTGACTCATCTTACATTCTATGTTTTGAGCCTTTCCTGTGGGACCAGTTTTAGATTCCGATGCTTCACTTCAGGTTTGCTGTGTCCCTTGGACCTTCTGATTAATGATGAAACACAGAAATTGCATCGGAAGTAAATACAAAAAGCACAATACCGACTTAAGTACAAGAAGACTGACTCTTCTTACTGTCTATGATTTGAAACTTTCCTGTGAGACCAGTTTTAGATTCCGATGTCTTACTTCAGGTTTACTGTATCCCTTGGACCTTCATATTGACGATGAAACACAGAAATCGCATCGGAAAGAAATGGAAAAGGCACAATGCCTACCTAAGTACAAGAGGACTGACTCTTCTTACCGTCTATGATTTGAACCTTTCCTGTGAGACCAGTTTTAGATTCCGATGCTTCACTTCAGGCTTACTGTATCCCTTGGACCTTCTTATTGAAGATGAAACACAGAAATTGCATCAGAATTAAACACAAATGGCACTAAGTCGACTAAAGTAAACGAACACTTGCTCTGCTAACATTATTTCATTTGAGAATTTTCTTTGAAACCAGTTTTAGATTCCCATGCATCACATCAGGTTTACTGTATCCCTTGGTCCTCACATTGACGATGAAACACAGAAATTGCATCGGAATTAAATACAAAACTCACAATGTCGACTTAAGTACAAGAAGACTGGCTCTTCTTACTGTCTATGTCTACAGCATTTCCTGTGAGACCAGTTTTAGATTCCGATGCTTCACTTCAGGTTTACTGTATCCCTTGCACGTTCATATTCACTATGAAACACAAAAATTGCATCGGAGTTAAATACAAAATGCAGAATGCCAATGTAAGTAGGAGAAGACTGAGTCTTCTTCCAGTATATGCTTTGAGCCTTTCCTGTGAGACCAGTTTTAGATCCCGATGCTTCACTTCAGGTTTACTGTATCCCTTGGACCATCTTATTGACGATGAATCACAGAAATTACATCGGAAATAAATACAGAAGGCACAATGCCGATTTAAGTACAAGAAGACTGACTCTTCTAACCGTCTATTATTTGAACCTTTCCTGTGAGACCAGTTTTAGATTCCGATGCTTCACGTCAGGTTTACTGTATCCGTTGCACCTGCTTATTGACGACGAAACACAGAAATTGCATCGGAATTAAATGCGAAAAGCACATTGCCGACTTAAGAACAAGAAGTCTGACTCATCCTACTGTCTATGTTTTGAGCCTTTCCTGTGAGACCAGTTGTAGATTCCGAAGGTTCACTTCAGGCTTACTGTATCCCTTGGACCTTCTTCTTGAAGATGAGAAACAGATATTGCAACGGAATTAAATGCAAAAGGCACAGTGCCGACTTAAGTACAAGAGGACTGACTCACATTCTATGCTTTGAGCCTTTCCTGTGAGACAAGTTTTAGATTCCAGATGCTTCACTTCAGGTTTGCTGTATCCCTTGGACCTTCTTATTGACGATGAATCACTGAAATTGCATCGGAATTATATACAAATTGCACAAAGTCGACTAAAGTACACGAACAGTTGCTCTGGTTACATTATTTGATTTGAGAATTTCTTGTGAGACCAGTTGAAGATTCCGATGCTTCACTTCAGGTGTACTGTATCCCTTGGACCTACTCATTGACGATGAAACACAGAAATTGCATCGGAATTAAATACAAAAGGCTCAGTGCCGACTTAAGCACAAGAGGACTGACCCTTCTTACATTCTATGATTTGGGCCTTTCGTGTGAGACCGGTTTTAGATTCCGATGCTTCACTTGAGGCTTACTGTATCCCTTGGACTTTCGTATTGACGATGAAATATAGAAATTGCATCGGAATTAAATACAAAAGGCACAATGTCAACTTAAGTACAAGATGTCTGACTCTTCTTAATGTCTATGTTTTGAACATATCCTGTGAGACAAGTTTTAGATTCCGATGCTTCACTTCAGGTTTACTGTATTCCATTGACCTTCTTATTGACGATGAAATACAGAAATTGCGCCGGAAATAAATACAAAAGGCACAATGCCGACATAAGTACAAGAGGACTGACCCTTCTTACTGTCTATAATTTGAACCTTTCCTGTGAGCTTAGTTCTAGATTCTGATGCTTTACTTCAGTTTTACTGTATCCCGTGGACATTCATATTGACGATGAAACACGGAAATTGCATCGGAATGAAATACAAAAGGCAGAATGCCGACTTAAGTACAAGAAGACAAACTCTTCTTAGTGTCTATATTTTGAACCTTTCCGGTTAGACCAGTTTTAGACTCCGATGCTTCGCTTCATGTTTACCGTATCCCTTGGACCTTCTTATTGACGATGAAACAAAGAGATTGCATCGGAATTAAAAACAAAAAGCACAATCCCGACTTAAGAACAAGAAGTCTGACTCATCCTACTGTCTATGTTTTGAGCCTTTCCTGTGAGACCAGTTTTAGATTCCGATGCTTCACTTCAGGTTTATGTATCCCTTGGACCTTCTTCTTGAAGATGAGAGACAGATATTGCAACGGAATTAAATACAAAAGGCACAATGCCGACTTAAGTACAAGAAGACTGACTCTTCTTACTGTCTATGTTTTGAACCTTTTTTGTTAGACCAGTTTTAGCTTCCGATGCTTCACTTCAGCTTTACTGTATCCGTTGGACCTTCTTATTGACGATGAAACACAGAAATTGCATCGGAATTGAATACAAAAGGCACAGCGCCGACTTAAGCACAAGAGGACTGACCCTTCTTACATTCTATGATTTGAGCCTTTCCTGTGGGACCAGTTTTAATTTCCGATGCTTCACTTCAGGTTTACTGTATCCCTTGGACCTTCTTATTGACGATGAAATACAGAAATTGCATCGGAATTAAATACAAATGGCACAATGTCGACTTAAGTACAATATGTCTGACTCTTCTTAATGTCTATGTCTTGAGCATATCCTGTAAGACCAGTTTTAGATTCCGATGCTTTACTTCAGGTTTACAGTATCCCTTGCACCTTCATATTGACGATGAAATACAGAAATTGCATCGCAAGTAAGTACAGAAAGCACAATGCCGACTTACGTACAAGATGACTGACACTTCTTACTGTCCCTGATTTGAACCTATCCTGTGAGACCAGTTATAGATTCCGATGCATCACAACAGGTTTACTGTATCCCTTGGACCATCATATTGACGATAAAACACAGGAATTGCATCGGAGTTAAATACAAGGTGCACAATGCTGACGTAAGTACAAGGAGACTGAGTCCTCTTCCAGTATATGCTTTGAGCCTTTCCTGTGAGACCAGTTTTAGACCCCGATGCTTCACTTATGGTTTACCGTATCCCTTGGACCTTCTTATTGACGATGAAACACAGATAATGCATCGGAAATGAATACAAAAGGCACAATGCCGATTTAAATACAAGAAGACTGACTCTTCTTACTGTCTATGATTTGAGCCTTTCCTGTGAGACCAGTTTTAGATTCCGATGCTTTACTTCAGGTTTACTGTATCCCTTGCACCTTCATATTGTCGAGGAAATACAGAAATTGCATCGGAAGTAAGTACAATAGGCACAATGCCGACTTACGTACGAGAAGACTGACACTTCTTACTGTCTATGATTTGAATATGTCCTGTGAGACCAGTTTTATATTCCGATGCATCACTACAGGTTTACTGTATCCCTTGGACCATCATATTGACGATAAAAAACAGGAATTGCATCGGAATTAAATACAAAACTCACAATGTCGACATAAGTACAAGAAGACTGGATCTTTTTACTGCCTACGGTTCCAGCATTTCCTGTGACACCAGTTTTAGATTCCGATGCTTCACTTCAGGTTTACTGTATCCCTTGGACGTTCATATTGACTATGAGTCACAGAAATTGCATCAGAGTTAAATACAAATGCACAATGCCGATGTAAGTACAAGAAGACTGAGTCTTCTTCCAGTATATGCTTTGGGCCTTTCCTGTGAGACCAGTTTTAGATCCCGATTCTTCACTTCAGGTTTACTGTATCCCTTGGAGCTTCTTATTGACGATGAAAAGCAGATATTGCAACGGAATTAAATACAAAAGGCACAATGGCGACTTAATTACAAGAGGACTGACTTATCTTACATCTACGCTTTGAGAATTTCCAGTGAGACCAGTTTTACTGTCCGATGCTTCACTCCAGGTTTACTTTGTCCCTTGGACCGCCTTATTGACGATGAAACACAGAAATTGCATCGGAATTAAATACAAAAAGCACAATGCCGACTTAAGTACAAGAGGACTGACCCTTCTTACATTCTATGATTTGAGCCTTTCCTGTGAGGCCACTTCTAGATTCCGATGCTTCACATCAGGTTTACTGTATCCCTTTGACATTCTTATTGACGATGAAACACAGAAATTGCATCGGAATTAAATACAAATGGCACAATGTCGACTAAAGTACACGAACACTGGCTCTTCTTACTGTCTATGTTTTGAACCTTTCCTGTGAGACCAGTTTTAGATTCCGATGCATCACCTCAGATTAATTATATCCCTTGGACCTTCATATTGACGATGAAACACCGAACTCTCATCGGAATTATATACAAAAGTACAATGCCGACTTAAGTACAAGAGGACTGACCCTTCTTACATTCTATGATTTGAGCCTTTCCTGTGAGGCCAGTTCTAGATTCCGATGCTTCACATCAGGTCTACTGTGTAACTTGGACATTCTTATTGACGATGAAACACGGAAATGGCATCGGAATTAAATACAAAAGGCACAATGCCGATTTAAGTACAAGAGGACAGACTCATCTTACATTCTATGTTTTAAGCCTTTCCTGTGGGACCAGTTTTAGATTCCAATGTTTCACTTCAGGTTCACTGTATCCCTTGGACCTTCTTACTGACGATGAAACACAGAAATTGCATCGGAATTAAATACAAATGGCACAATGTCGACTAAAGTATGCGAACACTTGCTGTTCTTACATTTTATTGATTTGAGCCTTCCTTGTGAGACCAGTTAAGTTTCCGATGCTTCACTTCAGCTTTACTGTATCCGTTGGACCTTCTTATTGACGATGAAACACAAAAATTGCATCGGAATTAAATACAACAGGCACAGTGCCGACTTAAGCACAAGAGGACTGACCCTTCTTACATTCTATGATTTGAGCCTTTCCTGTGAGACCAGTTTTAATTTCCGATGCTTCACTTCAGGTTTACTGTATCCCGTGCACCTTCTTATTGACGATGAAATACAGAAATTGCATCGGAGTTAAATACAAAAGGCACAATGTCGACTTAAGTACAAGATGTCTGACTCTTCTTAATGTCTATGTTTTGAGCATATCCTGTAAGACCAGTTTTAGATTCCGATGCTTTACTTCAGGTTTACTGTATCCCTTGCACCTTCATATTGACGATGATATAATGAAATTGCAACGCAAGTAAGTACAAAAAGCACAATGCTGACTTACGTACAAGATGACTGACACTTCTTACTGTCCCTGATTTGAACCTATCCTATGAGACCAGTTATAGATTCCGATGCTTCAGAACAGGTTTACTGTATCCCTTGGACCATCATATTGACGATAAAACACAGGATTTGCATCGGAATTAAATACAAAACTCACAATGTCGACTTAAGTACAAGAAGACTGGATCTTCTTACTGTCTACGTTTCCAGCATTTCCTGTGACACCAGTTTTAGATTCCGATGCTTCACTTCAGGTTTACTGTATCCCTTGGACGTTCATATTGACTATGAGTCACAGGAATTGCATCAGAGTTAAATACAAAATGCACAATGCCGATGTAAGTATAAGAAGACTGAGTCTTCTTCCAGTATATGCTTTGGGCCTTTCCTGTGAGACCAGTTTTAGATCCCGATGCTTCACTTCAGGTTTACTGTATCCCTTGGACCTTCTTATTGACGATGAAACACAGAAATTGCATCGGAATCAAATACGAAAGGCACAATGCCGACTTAAGTACAAGAAGACAGACTCTTCTTACTGTCTATGATTTGAACATTTCCTGTTACACCAATTTTAGATTCCGATGCTTCACGTCAGGTTTACTGTATCCGTTGGAACTGCTTATTGACGACGAAACACAGAAATTGCATCGGAATTAAATGCGAAACGCACAATGCCGACTTAAGAACAAGAAGTCTGACTCATCCTACTGTCTATGCTTTGAGTCTTCCCTGAGAGACCAGTTTTAGTTTCCGATGCTTCACTTCAGGTTTACTGTATCCCTTGGAGCTTCTTATTGACGATGAAAAGCAGATACTGCAACGGAATTAAATACAAAAGGCACAATGCCAACTTAAGTACAAGAGGACTGACTCATCTTACATTCTATGCTTTGAGCCTTTCCTGTAAGACAAGTTTTAGATTTTGATGCTTCACTTCAGGTTTACTGTATCCCTTGGACCTTCTTATTGACGATGAATCACTGAAATTGCATCGGAATTATATACAAATTGCACAAAGTCGACTAAAGTACACGAACACTTGCTCTTGTTACATTATTTGATTTGAGATTTTCTTGTGACACCAGTTTAAGATTCCGATGCATCACTTCAGGTTTACTGTATCCCTTGGACCTTCACATTGACGATGAAACACAGAAATTGCATCGGAATTAAATACAAAAGGCACAGTGCCGACTTAAGCACAAGAGGACTGACCCTTCTTACATTCTATGATTTGAGCCTTTCGTGTGAGACCAGTTATAGATTCCGATGCTTCACTTGAGGCTTACTGTAAACCTTGGACCTTCTTATTGACGATGAAATATAGAAATTGCATCGGAATTAAATACAAAAGGCACAATGTCGACTTAAGTACAAGATGTCTGACTCTTCTTAATGTCTATGTTTTGAACATATCCTGTGATACCAGTTTTAGATTTCGATGCTTCACTTCAGGTTAACTGTATCCCATTGACCTTCATATTGACGATGAAACACAGACATTCCATCGGAATTAAGAACAAAAGGCACAATGCCGACTTACGTACAAGAAGACTGACTCTTCTTACTGTCTATGATTTGAACCTTTTCTGTGTGACCAGTTCTAGATACTGATGCTTTACTTCAGTTTTACTTTATCCCGTGGACATTCATATTGACGATGAAACACGGAAATTGCATCGGAATGAAATACAAAAGGCTCAATGTCGATGTAAGTACAAGAAGACTGAGTCTTCTTCCAGTATATGCTTTGAGCCTTTCCTGTGAGACCAGTTCTGATCCCGATGCTTCACTTCAGGTTTACTGTATCCCTTGGACCTTGTTGCTGACGATAAAACACAGAAATTGCATCGGAATCAAATACAAAAGGCACAATGCCAACTTAAGTACAAGAAGAAAAACTCTTCTTACTGTCTATGTTTTGAACCTTTCCTGTTAGACCAGTTTTAGCTTCCGATGCTTCACTTCAGGTTTACCGTATCCCTTGGTCCTTCTTATTGACGATGAAACAAAGACAATGCATCGGAATTAAATACAAAATGCACAATGCCGACTTATGTACAAGAAGTCTCACTCTTCTTGCTGTCTATGTTTTAGCCTTTCCTGTGGGACCAGTTTTAGATTCCGATGCTTCACTTCAGCTTTACTGTATCGCTTGGACCTTCTTATTAACGATGAAACACAGAAATTGCTCGGAATTAAATAGAAAAGGCACAATTGCGACTTAAGTACAAGAGGACTGACTCATCTTACATTCTACGCTTTGAGAATTTCCAGTGAGACCAGTTTTAGTTTCCGATGCTTCACTCCAGGTTTACTTTGTCCCTTGGACCGTCTTGTTGACGATGAAACACAGAAATTGCATTGGAATTAAATACAAAAAGCACAATGCCGACTTAACAACAAGAGGACTGACCTTCTTACATCCTATGATTTGAGCCTTTCCTGTGAGACCAGTTTTAGATTCCGATGCTTCACCTCAGATTAATTTTATCCCTTGGAACTTCATATTGACGATGAAACACAGAAATTGCATCGGAATTAAATACAAAAGGCACAATGCCGTCTTAAGTACAAGAGGACTGACTCTTCTTACATTATTTGATTTGAGCCTTTCCAGTGAGACCAGTTTTAGATTCCGATGCTTCACTTCAAGTTTACTGTATCCCTTGGACATTCTTATTGACGATGAAACACGGATATGGCATCGGAATTAAATACAAAAGGCACAGTGCCGACTTTAGCACAAGAGGACTGGCCCTTCTTACATTCTATGATTTGAGCCTCTCCTATGAGACCAGTTTTATATTCCGATACTTCACTTCAGGTTTACTGTATCCCTTGGACGTTCATATTGACGATGAAACACAGAAATTGCATCGGAGTTAAATACAAAATGCACAATGCCGATGTAAGAACAAGAAGTCTGAGTCAGTTTTTGATTTGAGCCTTTCCTGTGAGACCAGTTTTGGATTCTGATGCTTCACTTCAGGTTTACTGTATGCCTTGGACCTTCTTAATGACGATGAAACAAAGAAATTGCATCGGAATTAAATACAAACGCACAATGCCGACTTAAGTACAAGGGGACTGACTCTTCTTACATTCTATGTTTTGAGCCTTTCCTGTGAGACCTGTTTTAGATTCCAATGCTTCACTACAGGTTTACTGTGTCCTTGGTCCTTCTGATTGATGATGAAACAAAGAAATTGCGTCGGAAGTAAATACAAAAGGCACAATACCGACTTAAGTACAAAAAGACTGACTCTTCTTACTGTCTATGATTTGAACCTTTCCTGTGAGACCATTTTTAGATTCCGATGTCTTACTTCAGGTTTACTGTATCCCTTGGACCTTCATATTGACGATGTAACACAGAAAATGAATCGGAATTAAATAGAAAAGGCACAATGCCGACTTAAGTACAAGAGGACTGACTCATCTTACATTCTATGTTTTGAGCCTTTCCTGTGAGACCAGTTATAGATTCCGAAGTTTCACTTCAGGTTCACTGTATCCCTTGGACCTTCTTATTGACTATGAAACACAGAAATTGCATCGGAATTAAATACAAATGGCACAATGTCGACTAAAGTACTCGAACACTTGCTGTTCTTACATTAATTGATTTGAGCCTTTCTTGTGAGACCAGTTTAAGTTTCCGATGCTTCACCTCAGCTTTACTGTATCCCTTGGTGCTTCTTATTGACGATGAAACACAGAAATTGCATCGGAATTAAATACAAAAGGCACAGTGCTGACTTAAGCACAAGAGGACTGACCCTTCTTACATTCTATGATTTGAGACTTTCCTGTGAGACCAGTTTTAGTTTCCGATGCTTCACTTCAGGTTTACTGTATCCCTTGGACCATCTTATTGACGATGAAACACATATAATTCATCGGAAATGAATACAAAAGGCACATGGCTACTTAAATACAAGAAGACTGGCTCTTCTTACTGTCTATGATTTGAGCCTTTCCTGTGTGACCAGTTTTAGATTCTGATGCTTTACTTTAGGTTTACTGCATCCCTTGTACCTTCTTATTGACGATCATATACAAAAATTGCATCGCAAGTAAATACAAAAAGCACAATTCCGACCTACGTACAAGATGACTGACACTTCTTAATGTCTATGTTTTGAGCATATCCTGTAAGACCAGTTTTAGATTCCGATGCTTTACTTCAGGTTTACTGTACCCCTTGCACCTTATTATTGACGTTGAAATACAGAAATTGCATCGCAAGTAAGTACAAAAAGCACAATACCGACTTACCTACAAGATGACTGACACTTCTTACTCTCTCTGATTTGATCCTTTCCTGTGAGACTAGTTTTAGATTCCGATGCATCACAACCGGTTTACTGTATCCCTTGGACCATCATATTGACGATATAACACAGGAATTGCATCGGAGTTAAATACAAAGTGCACAATGCCGATGTAAGTACAAGAAGACTGAGTCTTCTTCCAGTATATGCTTTGAGCCTTTCCTGTGAGACCAGTTTTAGATCCCGATGCTTCACTTCAGGTTTACTGTATCCCTTGGACCTTCTTATTGACGATCAAACACAAAAATTGCATCGGAATCAAATACAAAAGGCACAATGCCGACTTAAGTACAAGAAGGCAGACCCTTCTTACTGTCTATGTTTTGAACATTTCCTGTTACACCAGTTTTAGATTCCGATGCTTCACTTTAGGTTTCCTGTATCCCTTGGACCTTCTTACTGACGATGAAACACAGAAATTGCATCGGAATTAAATACGGAAAGCACAAAGCCGACTTAATTACAAGAAGTCTGACTCTTCTTACTGTCTATGTTTTGAGCCTTTCCTGTGAGACCAGTTTTAGATTCCGATACTTCACTTCAGGTTTACTGTATCCCTTGGACCTTCTTATTGACGATGAAACACAGATATTGCAACGGAATTGAATACAAAAGGCACAATGCCGATGTAAGTACAAGATGACTGAGTCTTCTTCCAGTATATGCTTTGAGCCTTTCCTGTGAGACCCGTTTTAGATCCCGATGCTTCACTTCAGGTTTACTGTATCCCTTGGACCTCCTTATTGATGATGAAACACAGAAATTGCATCGGAATCAAATACAAAAGGCACAATGCCGACTTAAGTACAAGAAGACAGACTCTTCTTACTGTCTATGTTTTGAACACTTCCAGTTAGACCAGTTTTAGATTCCGATGCTTCATTTCAGGTTTCCTGTATCCCTTGGAGCTTCTTATTGGCGATGAAACACAGAAATTGCATCGGAATTAAATACGAAAAGCACAATGCCGACTTAAGTACAAGAGGACTGACCCTTCTTACATTCTATGATTTGAGCCTTTCCTGTGAGGCCAGTTCTAGATTCCGATGCTTCACATCAGGTTTACTGTATAACTTGGACATTCTTATTGACGATGAAACACGGAAATGGCATCGGAATTAAATACGAAAGGCACAATGCCGATTTAAGTACATGAGGACAGACTCATCTTACATTCTATGCTTTAAGCCTTTCCTGTGAGACCAGTTTTAGATTCCAATGTTTCACTTCAGGTTCACTGTATCCCTTGGACCTTCTTACTGATGATGAAACACAGAAATTGCATCGGAATTAAATACAAATGGCACAATGTCGACTAAAGTATGCGAACACTTGCTGTTCTTACATTAATTGTTTTGAGCCTTCCTTGTGAGACCAGTTTAAGTTTCCGATGCTTCACTTCAGCTTTACTGTATCCGTTGGACCTTCTTATTGACGAAGAAAAACAAAAATTGCATCGGAATTAAATACAAAAGGCACAGTGCCGACTTAAGCACAAGAGGACTGACCCTTCTTACATTCTATGATTTGAGCCTTTCCTGTGAGACCAGTTTTAATTTCCGATGCTTCATTTCAGGTTTACTGTATCCCTTGGACCTTCTTATTGACGATGAAACACAGATAATGCATCGGAAATGAATGCAAAAGGCACAATGCCGACTTAAATACAAGAAGACTGACTCTTCTTACTGTCTATGATTTGGGCCTTTCCTGTGAAACCAGTTTTAGATTCCGATGCTTTACTTCAGGTTTACTGCATCCCTTGCACCTTCATATTGTCGATGAAATACAGAAATTGCATCGGAAGTAAGTACAATAGGCACAATGCCGACTTTCGTACGAGAAGACTGACACTTCTTACTGTCTATGATTTGAACCTGTCCTGTGAGACCAGTTTTATATTCCGATGCATCACTACAGGTTTACTGTATCCCTTGGACCATCATATTGACGATAAAACACAGGAATTGCATCGGAATTAAATACAAAACTCACAATGTCGACTTAAGTACAAGAAGACTGGATCTTCTTACTGTCTACGTTTCCTACATTTCCTGTGACACCAGTTTTAGATTCCGATGCTTCACTTCAGGTTTACTGTATCCCTTGGACGTTCATATTGACTATGAGTCACAGAAATTGCATCAGAGTTAAATACAAAATGCACAATGCCGATGTAATTACAAGAAGACTGACTCTTCTTCAAGTATATGCTTTGGGCCTTTCCTGTGAGACCAGTTTTAGATCCCGATGCTTCACTTCAGGTTTACTGTATCCCTTGGACCTTCTTATTGACGATGAAACACAGAAATTGCATCGGAATCAAATACGAAAGGCACAATGCCGACTTAAGTACAAGAAGACAGACCCTTCTTACTGTCTATGATTTGAACATTTCCTGTTAGACCAGTTTTAGATTCCGACGCTTCACGTCAGGTTTACTGTATCCGTTGGAACTGCTTATTGACGACGAAACACAGAAATTGCATCGGAATTAAATGCGAAACGCACAATACCGACATAAGTAAAAGAAGTCTGACTCATCCTACTGTCTATGTTTTGAGTCTTCCCTGAGAGACCAGTTTTAGATTCCGATGCTTCACTTCAGGTTTACTGTATCCCTTGGAGCTTCTTATTGACGATGAAAAGCAGATATTGCAACGCAATTAAATACAAATGGCACAATGCCGACTTAAGTACAAGAGGACGGACTCATCTTACATTCTATGCTTTGAGCCTTTCCTGTAAGACAAGTTTTAGATTTTGATGCATCACTTCAGGTTTACTGTATCCCTTGGACCTTCTTATTGACGATGAATCACTGGAATTGCATCGGAATTATATACAAATTGCACAAAGTCGACTAAAGTACACGAACACTTGCTCTTGTTACATTATTTGATTTGAGATTTTCTTGTGAGACCAGTTTAAGATTCCGATGCTTCACTTCAGGTTTACTGTATCCCTTGGACCTTCACATTGACGATGAAACACAGAAATTGCATCGGAATTAAATACAAAAGGCACAGTGCCGACTTAAGCACAAGAGGACTGACCCTTCTTACATTCTGTGATTTGAGCCTTTCATGTGAGACCGGTTATAGATTCCGATGCTTCACTTGAGGCTTACTGTAAACCTTGGACTTTCTTATTGACGATGAAATATAGAAATTGCATCGGAATTAAATACAAAAGGCACAATGTCGACTTAAGTACAAGATGTCTGACTCTTCTTAATGTCTATGTTTTGAACATATCCTGTGATACCAGTTTTAGATTTCGATGCTTCACTTCAGGTTAACTGTATCCCGTTGACCTTCATATTGACGATGAAACACAGACATTTCATCGGAATTAAGAACAAAAGGCACAATGCCGACTTACGTACAAGAAGACTGACTCTTCTTACTGTCTATGATTTGAACCTTTTCTGTGAGACCAGTTCTAGATACTGATGCTTTACTTCAGTTTTACTGTATCCCGTGGACATTCATATTGACGATGAAACACAGAAATTGCATCGGAAGTAAATACGAAAAGCACAATGACGACGTAAGTACAAGAGGACTGTCCCTTCTTATATTCTATGATTTGAGCCTTTCCTGTGAGACCAGTTTTAGATTCCGATGTTTCCCTTCAGGTTTACTGTACCACTTGGACCTTCTTATTGCCGATGAAACACAGAAATTGCATCGGAATTAAATACAAAAGGCACAATGTCGACTTAAGTACAAGAAGACTGACTCTTCTTACTGTCTATGTTTTGAACCTTTCCTGTTAGACCAGTTTTAGCTTCCGATGCTTCACTTCAGGTTTACCGTATCCCTTGGACCTTCTTATTGACGATGAAACAAAGAAAATGCATCGGAATTAAATACAAAAAGCACAATGCTGACTTATGTACAGGAAGTCTCACCCTTCTTACTGTCTATGTTTTAGCCTTTCCTGTGGGACCAGTTTTAGATTCCGATGCTTCACTTCAGCTTTACTGTATCGCTTGGACCTTCTTATTGACGATGAAACACAGAAATTGCTCGGAATTAAATAGAAAAGGCACAATGCCGACTTAAGTACAAGAGGACTGACTCATCTTACATTCTACGCTTTGAGAATTTCCAGTGAGACCAGTTTTAGTTTCCGATGCTTCACTCCAGGTTTACTTTGTCCCTTGGACCGTCTTATTGACGATGAAACACAGAAATTGCATTGGAATTAAATACAAAAAGCACAATGCCGACTTAAGAACAAGAGGACTGACCTTCTTACATCCTATGATTTGAGCCTTTCCTGTGAGACCAGTTTTAGATCCCGATGCTTCACTTCAGGTTTACTGTATCCCTTGGACCTTCTTATTGACGATCAAACACAAAAATTGCATCGGAATCAAATACAAAAGGCACAATGCCGACTTAAGTACAAGAAGACAGACTCTTCTTACTGTCTATGTTTTGAACATTTCCTGTTAGACCAGTTTTAGATTCCGATGCTTCACTTCAGGTTTCCTGTATCCCTTGGACCTTCTTATTGGCGATGAAACACAGAAATTGCATCGGAATTAAATACGAAAAGCACAATGCCGACTTAAGTACAAGAGGACTGACTCTTCTTACGTTCTATGATTTGAGCCTTTTCTATTAGACCAGTTTTTGATTCCGATGCTTCACTTCAGGTTTACCGTATCCCTTGGACCATCTTATTGACGATGAAACACAGATAATGCATCGGAAATGAATACAAAAGGCACAATGCCGACTTAAATACAAGAAGACTGACTCTTTTAACTGTCTATGTTTTGAGCCTTTCCTGTGAGACCAGTTTTAGTTTCCGATGCATCACAACAGGTTTACTGTATCCCTTGGACCATCATATTGACGATAAAACACAGTAATTGCATCGGAATTAAATACAAAACTCACAATGTCGACTTATGTACAAGAAGACTGGATCTTCTTACTGTCTACGTTTCCAGCATTTCCTGTGACACCAGTTTTAGATTCCGATGCTTCACTTCAGGTTTACTGTATCCCTTGGACTTTCATATTGACTATGAATCACAGAAATTGCATCAGAGTTAAATACAAAAGGCACAATGCCGATTTAAGTACAAGAGGACTGACTCTTCTTACGTTCTATGATTTGAGCCTTTCCTGTTAGACCAGTTTTTGATTCCGCTGCTTCACTTTATGTTTACTGTATCCCTTGGACCATCTTATTGACCTTGAAACACAGAAAATGCATCTGAAATGAATATAAAAAGCACAATGCCGACTTAAATACAAGAAGACTGACTCTTCTTACTGTCTATGATTTGAGCCTTACCTGTGAGACCAGTTTTAGATTCTGATGCTTCACTTCAGGATTACTCTATCCCTTGGACCTTCTTATTGTTGATGAAACAAAGAAATTGCATCGTATTTAAATACAAAATGCACCAAGCCGATTTAAGTACAAGAGGACTGTCACTTCTTACTGTCTATGTTTTGAACATTTCCTGTGAGACCAGCTTTAGATTCCGATGCTTCACTTCAGGTTTACTGTGTCCCTTAGACCTTCTTATTGACGATAAAACACAGTTTTTAACCGGAATTAAATACAAATGGCACAATGTCGTCTAAAGTAAACGAACACTGGCTCTTTTTACATTATATGATTTCAGCCATTCTTGTGTGACCAGTTTAAGATTCCGATGCTTCTCTTCAGGTTTACTGTATCCCTTGGACCTTCATATTGACGATGAAACGCAGAAACTGCATCGAAATTAAATACAAAGATCACAATGCGGACTTAAGTACAAGAGGTCTGACTCTTCTTACTTTCGGTATTTGGAGCCTTTCCTGTGAGACCAGTTTTAGATTCCGATGCTTCACTTCTGGTTTACTGAATGCCTTGGAACTTCTTATTGACGATGAAACACAGAAAATGCATCGACATTAAATACAAATGGCACAATGCCGACTTATGTACAAGAGGACTAACTCTTCTTACATTCTATGATTTGAGCCTTTCCTGTGAGACTAGTTTAAGATTCCGGTGCTTTCCTTCAGGATTACTGTACCCCTTGGACCTTTGTAGTGACGATGAAACACAGATATTGCATTGGAATTAAATACAAAAGGCACAATGCTGACTTACGTACAATAAGACTGACTCTTCTTACTGTCTATGTTTAAACCTTTCCTGTTAAACAAGTTTTTGATTCCGATGCTTCACTTTAGGTTTACTGTATCCCTTGGACCTTCTTATTGACGATGAAACACAGAAGTTGAATTGGAATTAAATACAAAAGGCATAATGCCGACTTAGGTACAAGTGGCCTGACACTTCTTCCATTCTATGATTTGAGCCATTCTTGTGAGACCAGTTTGAGATTTCGATGCTTTACTTCAGTTTTACTGTATCCGTTCGACCGTCTTATTGACGATGAAACACAGAAATTGCAGCGGAATTCAATACTAAAGGCACAGTGCCGAATTAATTACAAGTGGCCTGACCCTTCTTACTTTCTGTGATTTGAGCCTCTCCTGTGGGATCAGTTTTAGATCGCGATGCTTCACTTCAGGTTTACTGTATCCCTTGGACGTTCTTATTGACGATGAAACACAGAAATTGCATCGGAATTAAATGCAAAAGGCACAATTCCGACTTAAGTACAAGAAGATTGACTCTTCTTACTGTCTATGTTTGAACCTTTCTTGTTAGACCAGTTTTAGATTCCGACGCTTCACTTCAGGTTTACTGTATCCCTTGGACCTTCTTATTGACGATAAAATATTGAAATTGCATCGGAATTAAATACAAAAAGCACATTGCCGACTTAAGTACAAGAAGGCTGACTCTTCTTACCGTCTATGTTTTGAACCTTTCCTGTGAGACCAGTTATAGATTCCGATTCTTCACTTCTGGTTTACTGTATCCCTATGACCCTCATATTGACGATGAAACACAGAAATTGCATCGGAATTTTATACAAAAGGCACAATGCCGACTTAAGTACAAGAGGACTGACACTTCTTCCATTGTATGATTTGAGCCTTTCTTGTGAGACCAGTTTTAGATTCCGATGCTTCACGTCAGGTTTACTGTATCTCTTGGACCTTCTTATTGACGATGATACATAGAAGTTGCATCGGAATTAAATCCAAAAGGCAGAATGCCGACTTAAGTACAAGAAGACGGTCTCTTCTTATTGTCTATGATTTGAACCTTTCCTGTTAGACCAGTTTTAGATTCCGATGCTTCACTTCAGGTTTACTGTATCCCTTGGACCTTCTTATTGACGATGAAACACAGAAATTGCATCGGAATTAAATACAAAACGCACAATGTCGACTTAAGTACAAGAAGACTGGCTCTTCTTACTATATATGTTTTCAGCCTTTCCTATGAGACCAGTTTTAGATTCCGATGCTTCACTTCAGGTTTACTGTATCCCTTGGACCTTCTTATTGACGATGAAACACATAAATTGCATCGGAATTAAATACATGAGGCACAATGCCGACTTAAGTATAAGAAGACTGACTCATCTTACTGTCTACGTTTTGAACATTTCCTGTGAGATCAGTTTCAGATTCCGATGCTTTTCTTCAGGTTTAATGTATCCCTTGGACCTTCATATTGACGATGAAACACAGAAATTGCATCGGAATTAGATAGAAAATGCACAATGCTGACTTACGTACAAGCAGACTGATTTTTCTTACTGTCTATGTTTTGAACCATTCCTGTGAGACCAATTTCAGATTTCGATGCTTCACATAACGTTTACTGTATCCCTTGGACCTTCATATTGACGATGAAACACAGATATTGCTTCGGAATTAAATACAACAGCCGCAATGTCGACTAAAGTATAGGAACACTGGCTTTACTTACTGTCTTGTTTTCAGCCTTTCCTCTTACAGATTATTTATTGGAATATGGGCTACAACTTAACACAGGGATTTTTCAAAATTTTAGTTCAGTTGTTAAAGATGATTTTTTTTTCAATTTTAATGAAAATTCACAACATTCTTTTGCAATTTTCTATTTATATATTCAAAAATGTACAGTTTTTTGGAAAAAGGCTGTGTTAAATTATGCAGAAGGTACTGTGTAACATTTACTGAAAGCTTGAAACAAATATGTTTGGAAGATCCTTAGAAAACATGTAATTAGTATGAGAAAATAAAAGTTTTGGGAATCGAGCGACAAAGATTGGATTAAGTTTTTAGTGCATTCCAGGTCCATAGGGTGGATTATCTTCATCCTCTGCAAACTCCTCCTCCAACTTCCTCTTGTTCTTCCTCCTGTTTACTCTTGCTTGTATTTCTAGACTCTTTACAGCCCTGTCTGCAGCCCGAAGGCGTTCCTTGTCGAAAGCAAGCATCGCTCGTTGTTGTGTTCGTAGATTTTGCTACCATTTTCTTCAGTTGCAGTTACTGCAACACTGTTCCAAAAGGTGGTCATGTATGAACACTTATCACATTTCAGTTGTATTTCACTAGCAAGTCCTACGTGCTTTATTATGGACAGTTCCAGACCAATTTCACTACAATAAATACATCATACACAGTTTGAAAAAATTCCTTTGAGAACCGACATATCAAATATTTCATTCACATCCGATTCGCCCATAAAACATTCATAGTTTTCACTCATTGAACCAAGCTTCTTCTGTGAAGTATTTTCTTTCCCACTTTGACTGCTATGGGCAGGTGTACTTGAGAGGTTAGGTTCACTCACTTGGTTATTGTCTTGATAGTTTACAGTAATAACACATACCTTTGGCTTTCCAAAATTTCTCCTTTTCTTAAAAGCCTTCAGAGGATTACTAATAACTTTACTTTTACTCATTATTGTACTTCAACAAAACAGAGACTCAAGAAACAAAATTAATTACGAATATTTTCGCGATAACGACAGAGTACATAAACATGAAACAATCGACGATCACACCAGCGATATATATTGAACCATCACAGGTTAGCCACAACACATACTTTATCTCACATCACTAAAATGTACCTGATGAACACGGACGTTGATAATAACACCATTTGACAGCAGTTCAACAGCGCCACAGTGCGTCACGCCCATGTAGAACACATTTCAAAAAAAATTTAAAAATAGTTATAGTCTTCGGAATTGAATAAATTATATATCTATAATAAGGTAATAGTCGGCAGATTCAGAATCCGCAAAAAAGCAAAAATTGAACTTTTCATGATTTTGAGCCTTTCCGGAGCCCCTTAAATACTAAAGCCACAATGCCGACTTACGTATTAGAGGTCTGACTCTTCATACATTCTATGTTTGGAACCTTTCCTGTGAGACCAGTTTTAAATTCCGATGCTTCACTTCAGGTTTACTGTATCCCTCGGACCTTCTTATTGACGATGAAACACAGAAATTGCATCGGAATTAAATACAAAAGGCACAATGCCGACTTAAGTACAAGAAGTCTGACTCTTGTTACTGTCTATGATTTGAACCTTTCCTGTGAGACCAGTTTTAGATTCCGATGCCTCACTTCAGGTTTACTGCATCCCGTGGCCCTTCTTATTGACGATGAAACACAGAAATTGCATCGGAATTAAATACAAAAGGCACAATGCCGACTTAAGTACAAGAGGACTGACTCATCTTACATTCTATGTTTTGAGCCATTCCTGTGAGACCAGTTTTACTTTCCGATGCTTCACTTCAGGTTTACTGTGTCCCTTGGACCTCCTTATTGACGATGAAATACAGAAGTTGCATAGGAAAAAAATACCAAATGCACAATGCCGACTTAAGTACAAGAAGACTGACTCTTCTTACCGTCTATGATTTGAGCCTTTCCTGTGAGCCCAGTTTTAGTTTCCGATTCTTCACCTCAGGTTAACTGTATCCCTTGGACCTTCATATTGACGATAAATAACAGAAATTGCATCGGAAATAAATTCAAAAGGCACAATGATGACTTAAGTACAAGAAGACTGACTCTTCTTACTGTCTATGATTTGAGCCTTTCCTGTGGTGCCAGTTTTAGATTCTGGTGCTTCACCTCAGGTTTACTGTATCCCTTGGACCTTCATATTGGCGATGAAACACAGAAATTGTATCGGAATTAAATACAAAAGGCACAATACCGAATTAAGTTAAAGAAGACTGACTCTTCTTAATGTCTGTAATTGGAGCCTTTCCTGTGAGACCAGTTTTAGATTCCGATGCTTTACTTCAGGTTTACTGTATCCCTTGGACCATCATATTAACGATGAAACACAGAAATTGCAACGGAAATAAATACAAAAGGCACAATTCCGTCTTAAGTACAAGAAGACTGACTCTTCTTACTGTCTGTGATTTGAGTTTTTCCTGTGAGAGCAGTTTTAGATTCCGATGCGTTACCTCAGGTTTACTGGATCCCTTGGATCTTCATATTGACGATGAAACACAGAAATTGCATCGGCATTAAATACAAAAGGCACAATGCCGACTTAAGTTAAAGAAGACTGACTCTACTTACTGTCTGTGATTTGAGCCTTTCCTGTGAGACCAGTTTTAGATTCCGATGCTTTACCTCAGGTTTACTGGATCCCTTGGATCTTCATATTGACGATAAAGCACAGAAATTGCATCGGAATTAAATACAAAAGGCACAATACCGACTTAAGTTAAAAAAGTCTGACTCTTCTTACTGTCTGTGCTTTGAGCCTTTCCTGTGAGAGCAGTTTTAGATTCCGATGTTTAACTTTAAGTTTACTGTATCCCTTGGGCCTTCATTTGTCGATGAAACAGAGAAATTGCATCGGAAATAAATACAAAGTGCACAATGCCGACTTAAGTACAAGAAGACTGACTCTTCTTACTGCCTATGTTGAGCCATTCCTGTGAGGTCAGTTTTAGATTCCGATGCTTCACCTCAGGTATACTGTATCCCTTGGACCTTCATATTGACGATGAAACACAGAAATAGCTTCGGAAATAATTACAAAAGGCACAATGCCGACTTAAGTACAAGAAGACTGACTCTTCTTACCGTCTATGATTTGAGCCTTTCCTGTGAAACCAGTTTTACATTCCGATGCTTCACTTCAGATTTGCTGTATCCCATGGAGGTGAGGCCAGTTTTAGATTCCGATGCTTTACGTCAGGTTTACAGTATCCCTTGGACCTTGATATTGACGATGAAACACAGAAATTGCATCGCAAATAATTTCAAAGGGCACAATGACGACTTAAGTACAAGAAGACTGTCACTTCTTACTGACTATGATTTGAGCCTTTCCTGTGGGGCCAGTTTTAGATCCCGGTGCTTCACCTCAGGTTTACTGTATCCCTTGGACCTTCAAATTGGCGATGAAACACAGAAATTGTATCGGAATTAAATACTAAAATCACAATTCCGACTTAAGTTAAAGAAGACTGACTCTTCTTAATGTCTGTAATTGGTGCCTTTCCCGTGAGACCAGTTTTGGATTCCGATGGTTCACTTCCGGTATACTGTATGCCTTGGACCATCATATTAACGATGAAACACAGAAATTGCAACGGAAATAAATACAAAAGGCACAATTCCGTCTTAATTACAAGAAGACTGACTCTTCTTACTGTCTATGATCTGAGCCTCTCCTGTGAGAGAAGTTTTAGATTCCGATGCTTCACTTCAGTTTTACTGTATCCCATGGCCCTTCATATTAACGATGAAACACAGAAATGGCATCGGAAATAAATACAAAAGGCACAATGCCGACTTAAGTACAAGATGACTGACTATTCTTACTGTCTATGATTTGAGCCTTTCCTGTGAGGCCAGTTTTAGATTCCGATGCTTCACCTCAGGTTTACTGTATGCCCTGGACCTTCATATTGACGATCAAACACAGAAATTGCATCGGAAATATATTCAAAAGGCACAATGCCTACTTAAATACAAGAAGACTGACTCTTCTTACTGTCTATGAATTGAGCGGTTCCTCTGAGACTAGTTTTAGATTCCGATGCTTCGCATCAGGTTTACATTTTCCCTTGGTCCTTCATATTGACGATGAAACACAAGAATTGCATCGGAAATAAATACAAAAGGCACAATGCCGACTTGAGTACAAGAAGCCCGACTCTTCTTACTGTCTATGATTTTAGCCTTTCCTGTGAGGCCAGTTTTAGATTCCGATGCTTCACCTCAGGTTTACTGTATCACTTGGACCTTCATATTGGCAATGAAACACAGAAATTGCACCGGAATTAAAGACAAAACTCACAATGTCAACTTAAGTTAAAGAAGACTCACTCTTCTTACTGTATGTGATTTGAGCCTTTCCTGTGAGACCAGTCTTAGATTCCGATGCTTCACCTCAGGTTTACTGTATCCCTTGGGCCTTCATATTGACGATGAAACACAGAAAAGGCATCGAAAATAAATTCAAAAAGCACAATGACGACTTAAGTTAAAAAAGACTGACTCTTCTTACTGTCTGTGATTTGAGCCTTTCCTGTGAGACCAGTTTTAGATTCCGATGCTTTAACTCAGGTTTACTGTATCCCTTGGATCTTCATTTTGTCGATAAAGCACAGAAATTGCATCCGAATTAAATACAAAAGGCACAATACCGACTTAAGTTAAAAAAGACTGACTCTTCTTACTGTCTGTGATTTGAGCCTTTCCTGTGAGAGCAGCTTTAGATTCCGATGTTTATCTTTAGGTTTACTGTATCCCTTGGGCCTTCATTTTGACGATGAAACAGAGAAATTGCATCGGAACAAAATACAAAATGCACAATGCCGACCTAAGTACAAGAAGACTGACTCTTCTTACTGTCTATGTTGTGCCATTCCTGTGAGGTCAGTTTTAGAATCCGATGCTTCACCTCGGGTATACTGTATCCCTTGGACCTTCATATTGACGATGAAACACAGAAATTGCATCGGAAATAATTACAAAAAGCACAATGCCGACTTAAGTACAAGAAGAGTGACTCTTCTTACCGTCTATGAATTGAGCCTTTCGTGTGAAACCAGTTTTACATTCCGATGCTTCACTTCAGATTTGCTGTATCCCTTGGAGGTGAGGCCAGTTTTAGATTCCGATGCTATACGTCAGGTTTACTGTATCCCTGGGACCTTGATATTGACGATGAAACACAGAATTTGCATCGGTAATAATTTCAAAGGCCACAATGACGACTTTAGTACAAGAAGACTGACTCTTCTTACTGTCAATGATTTGAGCCTTTCCTGTGGGGCCAGTTTTAGATTCCGGTGCTTAACCTCAGGTTTACTGTATCCCTTGGACCTTCATATTGACGATGAAACACAGAAATTGTATCGTAATTAAATACAAAAGGCACAATGCCGACTTAAGTTAAAGAAGACTGACTCTTCTTAATGTCTGTAATTGGAGCCTTTCCTGTGAGACCAGTTTTGGATTCCGATGCTTCACTTCCGGTTTACTGTATCCCTTGGACCATCATATTAACGATGAAGCACAGAAATTGCAACGGAAATAAACACAAAAGGATCAATTCCGTCTCAATTACAAAAAGACTGACTCTTCTTACTGTCTATGATCTGAGCCTCTCCTGTGAGAGAAGTTTTAGATTCCGATGCTTCACTTCATTTTTACTGTATCCCATGGCCCTTCATATTGACGATGAAACACAGAAATGGCATCGAAAATAAGTACAAAAGGCACAATGCCGACGTAAGTACAAGATGACTGACTATTCTTACTGTGCATGATTTGATCCTTTCCTGTGAGGCCAGTTTTATATTCCGATGCTTCAAATCAGGTTTACTGTATGCCCTGGACCTTCATATTGACGATCAAACACAGAAACTGCATCGGAAATATATACAAAAGGCACAATGCCTACTTAAATACAAGAAGGCTGTCTCTTTTTACTGTCTATGAATTGAGCGATTCCTGTGAGACTAGTTTTAGATTCCGATGCTTCACATCAGGTTTACTTTATCCCTTAGTCCTTCATATTGACGATGAAACACAAGAATTGCATCGGAAATAAATACAAAAGGCACAATGCCGACTTGAGTACAAGAAGCCCGACTCTTCTTACTGTCTATGATTTTAGCCTTTCCTGTGAGGCCAGTTTTAGATTCCGATGCTTCACCTCAGGTTTACTGTATCCCTTATACCTTTATATTGACGATGAAGCACAGAAATTGCATCGGAATTTAATACAATAGGCACAATGCCGACTTAAGATAAAGAAGACTGACTCGTCTTACTGTCTGTGATTTAAGCCATTCCTGTGAGACCAGTTTTAGATTCCGAAGCTTCACTTCAGCTTTACTGTATCCCTTGGACCTCCATATTGACGATGAAACACAGAAATTGCATTGGAATTAAATACAAAACGCTCGATGCCGACTGAAGTTAAAGAAGACTGATTCTTCTTACTGTCTGTGATCTGAGCCTATCCTGTGAGACCAGGTTTAGATTTCGATGCTTCACTTCAGGTTTACTGTATCCCTTGGATCTTCATATTAACGACGAAAGACAGAAATTGCATCGGAAAAAAATACAAAAGGCACAATGGCGACTTAAGTACAAGAAAACTGACTCTTCTTACTGTCTTTGTTTAGATCCTCTCCTGTGAGAACTGTTTTAGATTCCCTTCCTTCACTTCAGGTTTACTGTATCCCTTGGACCTTCATATTCAAATTGAAACACAGAAGTTGCATCCGAATTAAGTACGAAATTCACAATGTTGACTTAAGTACAAGAAGACAGACTCTTCTTACTGTCAATGTTTGAGCCTTTCCTGTGAGACCATTTTTAGACTCCGATGCTTCACTTCAGGTTTACTGTATCCCTTGGACCTTCATATTGACGATAAGGCACAGAAATTGCATCGGAATTAAATACAAAAGGCACAATGTCGACTTAAGTTAAAGAAGACTGACTCTTCTTACTGTCTGTGATTTGAGCCTTTCCTGTGAGACCAGTTTTAGATTCCGATGCTTTACGTCAGGTTTACTGTATCCCTTGGATCTTCGTATTGACGAAAAGGCACAGAAATTGCATCGGAATTAAATACAAAAGGCACAATGCCGTCTTAAGTTAAAGAAGACTGACTCTTCTTACTGTCTGTGATTTGAGGTTTCCTGTGAGAGCAATTTTAGATTCCGATGCTTCACTTCAGGTTTACTGTATCCCTTGGGCCTTCGTTTTGACGATGAAACAGAGAAATTGCATCGGAAAAAAATACAAAGGCCACAATGCCAACTGAAGTACAAGGAGACTGACTCTTCTTACTGTTTATGAATTGACAGTTTCCTGTGAAGTCAGTTTTGGATTCCGATGCTTCACCTCAGGTTTACTGTATCCCTTGGACCTTCATATTGACGATGAAACACAGAAATTGCATCGGAAATAAATACAAACGGCACAACGCCGACATAAGTACAAGAAGACTGACTCTTCCTACTGTCTATGATTTGAGCCTTTCCTGTGAGGCCAGTATTAGATTCCGATGATTCACCTCAGGTTTACTGTATTTGCAACGGAATTATATACAAAAGGCTCATTGCCGACTTAAGTTAAAGAAGACTAACTCCTCTTACTGTCTGTGATTTGTGGCTTTCCTGTGAGACCAGTTAGATTCCAATGCTTCACTTCAGGTTTACTGTATCCCTTGGGCCTTCATATTGACGACGAAACACAGAAATTGCATCGGTAATAAATACAAAAGGCACAATGCCGTCATAAGTACAAGAAGACTGACTCTTCCTACTGTCTATGATTTGAGCCTTTCCTGTGAGGCCAGTATTAGATTGCGATGCTTCACCTCAGGTTTACTGTATCCCTTGGACCTTCATGTTGACGATGAAACACAGAAATTGCATCGGAAATAAATACAATAGGCACAATGCCGACTTAAGTACAAGAAGACTGACTCTTCTTACTGTTTATGATTTGAGCCTTTCCTGTGAGGCCAGTTTTAGATTCCGATGCTTCACCTCAGTTTTACTGTATCCCTTGGACCTTCATATTGACGATGTAACACAGAAATTGCATCCCAATTTAATACAAAAGGCACAATGCCGGCTTAAGTACAAGAAGACTGACTTTTCTTACTGTCTATGATTTCAGCCTTTGCTGTGAGGCCAGTATTAGATGCCGTTGCTTCACCTCTGGTGTACTGTATCCCTTGGACCTTCATATTTACGATGAAACACAGAAGTTGCATCGGAATTATATACAAAATTCACAATGCCGACTTCAGTACAAGGAGACTGACTCTTCTTACTGTCTATAATTTGAGCCTTTTATGTGAGACGAGATTTAGATACTGATGCTTCACCACTGGTTTACTGTATCCCTTGGACCTTCACATTGACGATGAAACACAGAAATTGCATCGTAAATAAATACAAAAGGCACAATGACGACTTAAGTAAAAGGAGACTGACTCATCTTACTGTCTATGATTTAAGCCTTTCCTGTGAGGCCAGTTTTAAATTCCAATGCTTCCCCTTACGTTTACTGTATCCCTTGGACCTTTATATTGACGATGAAAAACTGAAATTGCACTGGAAATTAATACAAGAGGCACAATGCCAACTTACATACAAGAAGACTGACTCTTCTTACTGTCTATGATTTGAGCCTTTCCCGTGAGGCCAGTTTTAGATTCCGATGCTTCACATCAGGTTTAGTGTATCCCTTGGGCCTTAATATTTACGATGAAACGTAGAAATTGCATCGGAGTTAAATACAAAAGGCACAATGCCGACTTAAGTTAAAGAAGACTGACTCTTCTTCCTGTCTGTGATTTGAGCCTCTTCTGTGAGACCAGTTTAAAATTCCGATGCGTCACTTCAGGTTTATTATTTCCCTTTGACCTTCATATTGACGATGAAACACAGAAATTGCATCCGAATTTAATACAACAGGCACAATGCCGACTTAAGTTAAAGAAGACTGACTGTTCTTACTGTCTATGATTTGAGCCTTTCCTGTGAGACCAGTTTTAGATTCCGATGCTTCACATCAAGTTTACTGTATCCATTGGACCATTATATTAACGATGAAATACTGAAATGGCATCGGAAATAATTACAAAAGGCACAATGACGACTTAAGTACAAGGAGACTGACTCTTCTTACTGTCTATGATTTGAGCCTTTCATATGAGGCCAGTTTTAGATTCCGATGCCTCACATCAGGTTTAGTGTATCCCTTGGACCTTCATATTAACGATGAAACACAGAAATGGCATCGGAAATAATAACAAAAGGCACAATGACGACTTAAGTACAAGGAGACAGACTCTTCTTACTGTCTATTATTTGAGCCTTTTATGTCAGACCAGTTTTACATTCCGATGCTTCAAATCTGGTTTACTGTATCCCTTGGACCTTTATGTTGACGATTAAAACACTGATATTGCACTGGAAATGAATACAAGAGGCACAGTGCCTACTCACATACAAGGAGACTGACTCTTCTTACTGTTTATGATTTGAGCCATTCCCGTGAGGCCAGTTTTAGATTCTGATGCTTCACATCAGGTATAGTGTATCCCTTGGACCTTCATATTGCCAATGAAACACAGAAATTGCATCGGAAATAAATACGAAAGTCACAATGCCGACTTAAGTACAAGAAGACTGATTCTTCTTACTGTCTATGATTTGAGCCTTTCCTGTGAGGCCAGTATTAAATTCCGATGCTTCACCTCTGGTTTACCGTATCCCTTGGACCTTCATATTGACGATGAAACACAGACAATGGCAACGGAATTAAATACAAAAGGCACATTGCCGACTTAAGTTAAAGAAGACTAAATCCTCTTACTGTCTGTGATTAGCGCCTTTCCTGTGAGACCAGTTTTAGATTCCGATGCTTTACTTCAGGTTTACTGTATCCCTTGGGCCTTCATATTGACGATGAAACACAGGAATTGCATCGGAAATAAATACAATAAGCACAATGCCGACGTAACTACAAGAAGACTGACTCTTCTTACTGTTTATGATTTGAGCCTATCCTGTGAGGCCAGTTTTAGATTCCGATGCTTCACCTCGGTTTTACTGTTTCCCTTGGACCTTAATAATGACGATGAAACACAGAAATTGCATGCGAATTTAATACAAAGGCACAATGCCGACTTAAGTTAAAGAAGACAGACTGTTCTTACAGTCTATGATTTGAGCCTTTCCTGTGAGACCAGTTTAGATTCCGATGCTTCACATCAAGTTTATCGTATCCCTTGGACCTTCATATTGACGATGAAACACAGAAATGGCATCGGAAATAAATACAAAAGGCACAATGACGACTTAAGTACAAGGAGACTGACTCTTCTTACTGTCTATGATTTGAGCCTTTCCTGTGCGGCCAGGTTTAGATTCCGATGCTTCACCTCAGAATTACTGTATCACTTGGACCTTCATATTGACGATGAAACACAGAAATTGCACTGGAAATTAATAAAAGAGGCACAATGCCTACTTACATACAAGAAGACTGATTCTTTTTACTGTCTATGATTTGAGCCTTTCCCGTGAGGCCAGTTTTAGATTCCGATGCTTCACCTCAGGTTTACTGTATCCCTTGGACCTTCATATTGACAATGAAACACAGAAATTGCATCGTAAATAAATACAAAAGGCACAATGCCGGCTTAAGTACAAGAAGACTGACTTTTCTTACTGTCTATGATTTCAGCCGTTCCTGTGAGGCCCGTTTTAGATTCCGATGCTTCACCTCAGGTGTACTGTATCCCTTGGACCTTCATATCGACGATGATACACAGAAATTGCATTTAAAATAAATGCAAATGGCAAAATGCCGACTTAAGTTCTAGAAGACTGACTTTTCTTACTGTTTATGCTTTGAGCCTATCCTGTGAGGCCACCTTTAGACTCCGATGCTTCACCTCAGTTTTACTGTATCCCTTGGTCCTTTATATTGACGATGTAACACTGAAATTGCACTGGAAATTAATACAAGAGCACAATGCCTACTTACATACAAGAAGACTGACTCTTCTTTCTGTCTATGATTTGAGCCTTCCAGTGAGCACAGTTTTACATTCCGATGCTTCACCTCAGGTTTACTGTATCCCTTGGACCTTCATATTGACAATGAAACACAGAAATTGCATCGTAACTAATTGCAAAAGCCACAATGCCGGCTTAAGTTAAAGAAGACTGACTCTTCCTCCTGTCCTTGATTTGAGCCTCTTTTGTGGGACCAGTTTTAGATTCCGATGCTTCACTTTAGGTTTATTATATCCCTTTGACCTTCATATTGACGATGAAACACAGAAATTGCATTCGAATTTAATACAAAACGCACAATACCGACTTACGTTATAGAAGACTGACTGTTCTTACTGTCTATGATTTGAGAATTTCCTGTGAGACCAGTTTTAGATTCCGATGCTTCACATCAAGTTCACTGTATGCCTTGTACCTTCATATTGACGATGAGACACAGAAATGGCATCGGAAATAAATACAAAAGGCACAATGACGACTTACTTACAAGGAGACTGACTCTTCTTACTGTCTATGTTTTGACCCTGTCCTGTGAGGCCAGTTTTAGATTCCGATGCTTCACCTCAGGTTTACTGTACCCCTTGGACCTTCATATTGACGATGAAACACAGACAATTGCAACGGAATTACATACAAAAGGCACATTGCCGACATATGTTAAAGAAGACTAACTCCTCTTACTGTCTGTGATTCGCGCCTTTCCTGTGAGACCAGTTTTAGATTCCGATGGTTCGCTTCAGGTTTACTGTATCCCTTGGGCCTTCATATTGACGATGAAAGACAGAAATTGCAACGGAAATAAATACAATAGGCACAATGCCGACTTAAGTACAAGAAGACTGACTTTTTTTACTGTTTATGATTTGAGACTTTCCTGTGAGGCCAGTTTTAGATTCCGATGCTTCACCTCAGTTTTACTGTATCCCTTGGACCTTCATATTGACGATGAAACACAGAAATTGCATCCGAAATTAATACAAAAGACGCAATGCCGAATTAAGTTAAAGAAGACTGACAGTTCTTACTGTCTATGATTTGAGCCTTTCAAGTAAGGCCAGTTTTAGATTCCGATGATTCACATCAAGTTTACTGTATCCCTTGGACCTGCATATTGACGATGAAACACAGAAATGGCATCGCAAATAAATACAAAAGGCACAATGCCGACTTCTGTACAAGAAGACTGACTCTTCTTACTGTCTATGATATAAGCCTTTCCTGTGAGGCCAGTATTAGATTCCAATGCTTCACCTCAGGTTTACTGTATCCCTTGGACCTTCATTTTGACGATGAAACACAGACAATTGCAATGGAATTAAATACAAAAGGCACATTGCCGACTTAAGTTATAGAAGACTAACTCCTCTTACTGTCTGTGATTTGCGGCTTCCCTGTGAGACCAGTTTTAGATTCCGATGGTTCACTTCAGGTTCACTGTATCCCTTGGGCCTTCATATTGACGATGAAACACAGAAATTGCATCAGAAATAAATACAATAGGCACAATGCCGAATTAAGTTAAAGGAGACTGACTGTTCTTACTGTCTACGATTTGAGCCTTTCCTGTGAGACCAGTTTTAAATTCCGATGATTCACCTCAGGTTTACTGTATCCCTTGACCTTCTTATTGACGATGAAAGACAGAAATTGCATCGTAACTAATTACAAAAGGCACAATGCCGGCTTAAGTACAAGAAGTCCGACTTTTCTTACTGTCTACGATTTCAGCCTTTCCTGTTAGGCCAGTTTTAGATTCCGATGCTTCACCTAAGATGTACTGTATCCCTTGGACCATCATATTGAAGAAGACAAACAGAAATTGCATCGGAATCAAATACAAAAGGCTCAATGCCGACTTAAGGAAGAGAAGACTGAGTCTTCTTACTGTCTGTGATATGAGCCTTTCCTGTGAGACCAGTTTTACATTCCGATGCTTCACTTCAGGTTTACTGTATCCCTTGGTCCTTCATATTCACATTGAAACACAGAAGTTGTATCGGAATTCTATACAAAATTCACAGTGCCGACTTAAGTACAAGTAGACCGACTCTTCTTACTGTCAATGTTTAGAGCCTTTCCTGTGAACCATTTTTAGATTCCGATGCTTCACTTCAGGTTTACTGTATCCCTTGGACCTTCATATTGAGATTGAAACACAGTAATTGCATCGGCATTAAAAACAAAAGGCACAAAGCCGACATAAGTACAAGAAGACTGACTCTTCTTACTGTCTATAATTTGAGCCTTTTATGCGAGACCAGTTTAAGATTCTGATGCTTCACCTCAGGTTTACTGTATCCCTTGAACCTACATATTGACGATGAAACACAGAAATTGCATCGGAAATAAATACAAAATGCACATTGCCGACTTAAGTTAAAGAAGACTGACTCTTCTTCCTGTCCTTGATTTGAGCCTCTTTTGTGAGACCAGTTTTAGATTCCGATGCTTCACTTTAGGTTTATTATATCCCTTTGACCTTCATATTGACGATGAAACACAGAAATTGCATCCGAATTTAATACAAAACGCACAATACCGACTTACGTTATAGAAGACTGACTGTTCTTACTGTCTATGATTTGAGAATTTCCTGTGAGACCAGTTTTAGATTCCGATGCTTCACATCAAGTTCACTGTATGCCTTGTACCTTCATATTGACGATGAGACACAGAAATGGCATCGGAAATAAATACAAAAGGCACAATGACGACTTAATTACAAGGAGACTGACTCTTCTTACTGTCTATGATTTGACCCTTTCCTGTGAGGCCAGTTTTAGATTCCGATGCTTCACCTCAGGTTTACTGTACCCCTTGGACCTTCATATTGACGATGAAACACAGACAATTGCAACGGAATTAAATACAAAAGGCACATTGCCGACATATGTTAAAGAAGACTATCTCCTCTTACTGTCAGTGATTCGCGATTTTCCTGTGAGACCAGTTTTAGATTCCGATGGTTCGCTTCAGGTTTACTGTATCCCTTGGGCCTTCATATTGACGATGAAGGACAGAAATTGCAACGGAAATAAATACAATAGGCACAATGCCGACTTAAGTACAAGAAGACTGACATTTTTTACTGTTTATGATTTGAGACTTTCCTGTGAGGCCAGTTTTAGATTCCGATGCTTCACCTCAGTTTTACTGTACCCCTTGGACCTTCATATTGACGATGAAACACAGAAATTGCATCCGAATTTAATACAAAAGGCGCAATGCCGAATTAAGTAAAAGGAGACTGACAGTTCTTACTGTCTATGATTTGAGCCTTTCAAGTAAGACCAGTTTTAGATTCCGATGATTCACATCAAGTTTACTGTATCCCTTGGACCTGCATATTGACGATGAAACACAGAAATGGCATCGGAAATAAATACAAAAGGCACAATGCCGACTTCTGTACAAGAAGACTGACTCTTCTTACTGTCTATGATATATGCCTTTCCTGTGAGGCCAGTATTAGGTTCCAATGCTTCACCTCAGGTTTACTGTATCCCTTGGACCTTCATTTTGACGATGAAACACAGACAATTGCAATGGAATTAAATACAAAAGGCACATTGCCGACTTAAGTTATAGAAGACTAACTCCTCTTACTGTCTGTGATTTGCGGCTTCCCTGTGAGACCAGTTTTAGATTCCGATGGTTCACTTCAGGTTCACTGTATCCCTTGGACCTTCATATTGACGATGAAACACAGAAATTGCATCGTAAATAAATACAAAAGGCACAATGCCGGCTTAAGTACAAGAAGACTGACTTTTCTTACTGTCTATGATTTCAGCCGTTCCTGTGAGGCCAGTTTTAGATTCCGATGCATCACCCCAGGTTTACTGTATCCCTTGGACCTTCAAATTGACGATGAAACACAGAAATTGCATCGTAAATAAATACAAAAGGCACAATGCCGGCTTAAGTACAAGAAGACTGACTTTTCTTACTGTCTATGATTTCAGCGTTTCCTGTGAGGCCAGTTTCACATTCCGATGCTTCACCTCAGGTGTACTGTATCCCTTGGACCTTCATATTGACGATGAAACACAGAAATTGCATCGTAAATAAATACAAAAGGCACAATGCCGGCTTAAGGACAAGAAGACTGACTCTTCTTACAGTCTACGATTTCAGCCGTTCCTGTGAGGCCACTTTTAGATTCCGATGCTTCACCTCAGGTTTACTGTATCCCTTGGACCTTCATATTGACAATGAAACACAGAAATTGCATCGTAAATAAATACAAAAGGCACAATGCCGGCTTAAGTACAAGAAGACTGACTTTTCTTACTGTCTATGATTTCAGCCGTTCCTGTGAGGCCAGTTTTAGATTCCGAAGCTTCACCTCAGGTGTACTGTATCCCTTGGACCTTCATATCGACGATGATACACAGAAATTGCATTTATAATAAATGCAAATGGCAAAATGCCGACTTAAGTACTAGAAGACTGACTTTTCTTACTGTTTATGCTTTGAGCCTATCCTGTGAGGCCACATTTAGATTCCGATGCTTCACCTCAGTTTTACTGTATCCCTTGGTCCTTTATATTGACGATGTAACATTGAAATTGCACTGGAAATTAATACAAGAGCACAATGCCTACTTACATACAAGAAGACTGACTCTTCTTTCTGTCTATGATTTGAGCCTTCCAGTGAGCACAGTTTTACATTAAGATGCTTCACATCAGGTCTAGTGTATCCCGTGGACCTTTGTATTGACGATGAAACACAGAAATTGCATCGGAAATAAATACAATAGGCACAATGCCGACATAAGTACAAGAAGACTGACTCTTCTTACTGATTATGATTTGAGCCTTTCCTGTGAGGCCACTTTTAGATTCCGTTGCTTCACTTAAGGTGTACTGTATTCCTTGGACCTTCATATTGACGATGAAACACAGAAATTGCATCCAAATTATACAAATGGCAAAATGCCGACTAAAGTTAAAGATGACTGACTGTTCTTACTGTCTACGATTTGAGCCTTTCCTGTGAGACCAGTTTTAAATTCCGATGAATCACCTCAGGTTTACTGTATCCCTTGGACCTTCTTATTGACGATGAAAAACAGAAATTGCATCGTAACTAATTACAAAAGGCACAATGCCGGCTTAAGTACAAGAAGTCCGACTTTTCTTACTGTCTACGATTTCAGCCTTTCCTGTTAGGCCAGTTTTAGATTCCGATGCTTCACCTAAGATGTACTGCATCCCTTGGACCATCATATTGAAGAAGACAAACAGAAATTGCATCGGAATCAAATACAAAAGGCTCAATGCCGACTTAAGGAAGAGAAGACTGAGTCTTCTTACTGTCTGTGATATGAGCCTTTCCTGTGAGACCAGTTTTACATTCCGATGCTTCACTTCAGGTTTACTGTATCCCTTGGTCCTTCATATTCACATTGAAACACAGAAGTTGTATCGGAATTCTATACAAAATTCACAGTGCCGACTTAAGTACAAGTAGACCGACTCTTCTTACTGTCAATGTTTAGAGCCTTTCCTGTGAACCATTTTTAGATTCCGATGCTTCACTTCAGGTTTACTGTATCCCTTGGACCTTCATATTGAGATTGAAACACAGTAATTGCATCGGCATTAAAAACAAAAGGCACAAAGCCGACATAAGTACAAGAAGACTGACTCTTCTTACTGTCTATAATTTGAGCCTTTTATGCGAGACCAGTTTAAGATTCTGATGCTTCACCTCAGGTTTACTGTATCCCTTGAACCTACATATTGACGATGAAACACAGAAATTGCATCGGAAATAAATACAAAATGCACATTGCCGACTTAAGTTAAAGAAGACTGACTCTTCTTCCTGTCCTTGATTTGAGCCTCTTTTGTGAGACCAGTTTTAGATTCCGATGCTTCACTTTAGGTTTATTATATCCCTTTGACCTTCATATTGACGATGAAACACAGAAATTGCATCCGAATTTAATACAAAACGCACAATACCGACTTACGTTATAGAAGACTGACTGTTCTTACTGTCTATGATTTGAGAATTTCCTGTGAGACCAGTTTTAGATTCCGATGCTTCACATCAAGTTCACTGTATGCCTTGTACCTTCATATTGACGATGAGACACAGAAATGGCATCGGAAATAAATACAAAAGGCACAATGACGACTTAATTACAAGGAGAATGACTCTTCTTACTGTCTATGATTTGACCCTTTCCTGTGAGGCCAGTTTTAGATTCCGATGCTTCACCTCAGGTTTACTGTACCCCTTGGACCTTCATATTGACGATGAAACACAGACAATTGCAACGGAATTAAATACAAAAGGCACATTGCCGACATATGTTAAAGAAGACTAACTCCTCTTACTGTCAGTGATTCGCGCCTTTCCTGTGAGACCAGTTTTAGATTCCGATGGTTCGCTTCAGGTTCACTGTATCCCTTGGGCCTTCATATTGACGATGAAAGACAGAAATTGCAACGGAAATAAATACAATAGGCACAATGCCGACTTAAGTACAAGAAGACTGACATTTTTTACTGTTTATGATTTGAGACTTTCCTGTGAGGCCAGTTTTAGATTCCGATGCTTCACCTCAGTTTTACTGTATCCCTTGGACCTTCATATTGACGATGAAACACAGAAATTGCATCCGAATTTAATACAAAAGGCGCAATGCCGAATTAAGTTAAAGAAGACTGACAGTTCTTACTGTCTATGATTTGAGCCTTTCAAGTAAGACCAGTTTTAGATTCCGATGATTCACATCAAGTTTACTGTATCCCTTGGACCTGCATATTGACGATGAAACACAGAAATGGCATCGGAAATAAATACAAAAGGCACAATGCCGACTTCTATACAAGAAGACTGACTCTTCTTACTGTCTATGATATAAGCCTTTCCTGTGAGGCCAGTATTAGATTCCAATGCTTCACCTCAGGTTTACTGTATCCCTTGGACCTTCATTTTGACGATGAAACACAGACAATTGCAATGGAATTAAATACCAAAGGCACATTGCCGACTTAAGTTATAGAAGACTAACTCCTCTTACTGTCTGTGATTTGCGGCTTCCCTGTGAGACCAGTTTTAGATTCCGATGGTTCACTTCAGGTTCACTGTATCCCTTGGGCCTTCATATTGACGATGAAACACAGAAATTGCATCAGAAATAAATACAATAGGCACAATGCCGAATTAAGTTAAAGGAGACTGACTCTTCTTACTGTCTGTGATCTGAGGATTCCCTGTCAGACCAGTTTTTGATTCCGATGCTTCACTTAAGGTGTACTGTATCACTTTGACCTTCATATTGACGATGAAACACAGAAATTGCATCCAAATTAAATAGAAATGGCAAAATGCCGACTTAAGTTAAAGATGACTGACTGTTCTTACTGTCTATGATTTATGCCTTTCATGTGAGACCAATTTTAGATTCCGATGCTTCACTTAAGGTGTACTGTATCCCTTGGACCTTCATATTGACGATGAAACACAGAAATTGCATCCAAATTAAATACAAATGGCAAAATGCCGACTAAAGTTAAAGATGACTGACTGTTCTTACTGTCTACGATTTGAGCCTTTCCTGTGAGACCAGTTTTAGATTCCGATGCTTCACCTCAGGTTTACTGTATCCCTTGGACCTTCATATTGACGATGAAAAACAGAAATTGCATCGTAACTAATTACAAAAGGCACAATGCCGGCTTAAGTACAAGAAGACTGACTTTTCTTACTGTCTACGATTTCAGCCTTTCCTGTTAGGCCAGTTTTAGATTCCCATGCTTCACCTAAGATGTACTGTATCCCTTGGACCATCATATTGAAGAAGACACACTGAAATTGCATCGGAATCAAATACAAAAGGCTCAATGCCGACTTGAGGTAAAGAAGACTGAGTCTACTTACTGTCTGTGATATGAGCCTTTCCTGTGAGACCAGATTTACATTCCGATGCTTCACTTCAGGTTTACTGTATCCCTTGGTCCTTCATATTCACATGGAAACACAGAAGTTGTATCGGAATTATATACAAAATTCACAGTGCCGACTTAAGTACAAGTAGACTGACTTCTTACTGTCAATGTTTAGAGCCTTTCCTGTGAACCATTTTTAGATTCCGATGCTTCACTTCAGGTTTACTGTATCCCTTGGACCTTCATATTGAGATTGAAACACAGTAATTGCATCGGCATTATATACAAAAAGCACAAAGCCGACATAAGTACAAGAAGACTGACTCTTCTTACTGTCTATAATTTGTGCCTGTTATGCGAGACCAGTTTTAGATTCTGATGCTTCACCTCAGGTTTACTGTATCCCTTGAACCTACATATAGACGATGAAACACAGAAATTGCATCGGAAATAAATACAAAATGCACATTGCCGACTTAAGTTAAAGAAGACTGACTCTTCTTCCTGTCCTTGATTTGAGCCTCTTTTGTTAGACCAGTTTTAGATTCCGATGCTTCAGTTTAGGTTTATTATATCCCTTTGACCTTCATATTGACGATGAAACACAGAAATTGCATCCGAATTTAATACAAAACGCACAATACCGACTTACGTTATAGAAGACTGACAGTTCTTACTGTCTATGATTTGAGCCTTTACTGTGAGACCAGTTTTAGATTCCGATGCTTCACATCAAGTTCACTGTATGCCTTGTACCTTCATATTGACGATGAGACACAGAAATGGCATCGGAAATAAATACAAAAGGCACAATGACGACTTAAGTACAAGGAGACTGACTCTTCTTACTGTCTATGATTTGAGCCTTTCCAGTGAGGCCAGTTTTAGATTCCGATGCTTCACATCAGGTTTACTGTATCCCTTGGACCTTCATATTGACGATGAAACACAGAAATTGCATCGTAAATAAATACAAAAGGCACAATGCCGGCTTAAGTACAAGAAAACTGACTTTTCTTACTGTCTATGATTTCAGCCGTTCCTGTGAGGCCAGTTTTAGATTCCGATGCTTCACCCCAGGTTTACTGTATCAGTTGGACCTTCAATTTGACGATGAAACACAGAAATTGCATCGGAATTAAATACAATATGCTCAATGCCGACTTATATTAAAGATGACTGATTCTTCTTACTGTCTGTGATTTATGCCTTTCCTGTGAGACCGGTTTTAGATTCCGATGCTTCACCTCATGTGTACAGTATCCCTTGGACCTTCATATTGACGATGAAACACAGAAATTGCATCGGAAATTATTACAAATGGCACATTGCCGAGTTAAGTTAAAGAAGACTGACTCATCTTCCTCTCTGTGTTTTGAGCCTCTTCTGTGAGACCAGTTTTAGATTCCGATGCTTCACTTTGGGTTTGTTATATCCCTTTGACCTTCATATTAGTGATGAAACACAGAAATGGCATCTGAAATAATTACAAAAGACGCAAAGACGACTTAAGTACAAGGAGACTGACTCTTCTTACTGTCTAAGATTTGAGAATTTCCTGTGAGGCCAGTTTAAGATTCGGATGCTTCACCTCAGGTTTACTGTATGCCTTGGACCTTTATATCGACGATGAAACCTGAAATTGCACTGGAAATTAATACAAGAGCACAGTGCCTACTTACATACAAGAAGACTGACTCTTCTTACTGTCTATGATTTGAGCCTTTCCAGTGAGGCCAGTTTTAGATTCCGATGCTTCACATCAGGTTTAGTGTATCCCGTGGACCTTTGTATTGACGATGAAACACAGAAATTGCATCGGAAATAAATACAATATGCACATTGCTGACTTAAGTAGAAGAAGACTGACTCTTCTTACTGATTATGATTTGAGCCTTTCCTGTGAGGCCAGTTTTAGATTCCGTTGCTTCACTTAAGGTGTACTGTATCCCTTGGACCTTCATATTGACGATGAAACACAGAAATTGCATCCAAATTATACAAATGGCAAAATGCCGACTAAAGTTAAAGATGACTGACTGTTCTCACTGTCTACGATTTGAGCCTTTTCTGTGAGACCAGTTTTAGATTCCGATGCTTCACCTCAGGTTTACTGTATCCCTTGGTCCTTCGTATTCACATTGAAACACAGAAGTTGTATCGGAATTATATACAAAATTCACAGTGCCGACTTAAATACAAGTAGACTGACTCTTCTTACTGTCAATGTTTAGAGCCTTTCCTGTGAACCATTTTTAGATTCCGATGCTTCACTTCAGGTTTACTGTATCCCTTGGACCTTCATATTGGGATTGAAACACAGTAATTGCATCGGCATTAAATACAAAAGGCACAAAGCCGACATAAGTACAAGAAGTCTGACTCTTCTTACTGGCTATAATTTGAGCCTTTTATGCGAGACCAGTTTTAGATTCTGATGCTTCACCTCAGGTTTACTGTATCCCTTGAACCTACATATTGACGATGAAACACAGAAATTGCATCGGAAATAAAAACAAAATGCACATTGCCGACTTAAGTTAAAGAAGACTGACTCTTCTTCCTGTCCTTGATTTGAGCCTCTTTTGTGAGACCAGTTTTAGATTCCGATGCTTCACTTTAGGTTTATTATATCCCTTTGACCTTCATATTGACGATGAAACACAGAAATTGCATCCGAATTTAATACAAAACGCACAATACCGACTTACGTTATAGAAGACAAAGTCCTCTTACTGTCTGTGATTAGCGCCTTTCCTGTGAGACCAGTTTTAGATTTCGATGCTTCACTTCAGGTTTACTGTATCTCTTGGGCCTTCATATTGACGATGAAACACAGAAATTGCATCTAAAATAAATACAATAAGCACAATGCCGACGTAACTACAAGAAGACTGACTCTTCTTACTGTTTATGATTTGAGCCTATCCTGTGAGGCCAGTTTAAGATTCCGATGCTTCACCTCAGTTTTACTGTATCCCTTGGACCTTAATAATGACGATGAAACACAGAAATTGCATGCGAATGTAATACAAAGGCACAATGCCGACTAAAGTTAAAGAAGACAGACTGTTCTTACTGTCTATGATTTGAGCCTTTCCTGTGAGACCAGTTTAGATTCCGATGCTCCACATCAAGTTTACCGTATCCCTTGGACCTTCATATTGACGATGAAACACAGAAATGGCATCGGAAATAAATACAAAAGGCACAATGACGACTCAAGTACAAGGAGACTGACTCTTCTTACTGTCTATGATTTGAGCCTTTCCTGCGCAGCCTGTTTTAGATTCCGATGCTTCACCTCAGGTTTACTGTATCACTTGGACCTTCATATTGACGATGAAACACAGAAATTGCACTGGAAATTAATAAAAGAGGCACAATGCCTACTTACATACAAGAAGACTGATTCTTCTTACTGTCTATGATTTGAGCCTTTCCCGTGAGGCCAGTTTTAGATTCCGATGCTTCACATCAGGGTTAGTGTATCCCTTGGACCTTCATATTGACGATGAAACACAGAAATTGCATCGTAAATAAATACAAAAGGCACAATGCCGGCTTAAGTACAAGAAGACTGACTTTTCCTACTGTCTATGATTTCAGCCGTTCCTGTGAGGCCAGTTTTAGATTTCGATGCTTCACCCCAGGTTTACTGTATCCCTTGGACCATCAAATTGACGATGAAACACAGAAATTGCATCGTAAATAAATACAAAATTGACAGTGCCGACTTAAGTACAAGGAGACTGACTCTTCTTACTGTCTATGATTTAAGCCTTTCCTGTGAGGCCAGTTTTAAATTCCGATGCTTCACCTCACGTTTACTGTATGCCTTGGACCTTTATATTGACAATGATAAACTGAAATTGCACTGGAAATTAATACAAGAGGCACAATGCCAACTTACATACAAGAAGACTGACTCTTCTTACTGTCTATGATTTCAGCCGTTCCTGTGAGGCCAGTTTTAGATTCCGATGCTTCACCTCAAGTTTACTGTATCCCTTGGACCTTCATATTGACAATGAAACACAGAAATTGCATCGTAAATAAATACAAAAGGCACAATGCCGGCTTAAGTACAAGAAGACTGACTTTTCTTACTGTCTACGATTTCAGCCGTTCCTGTGAGGCCAGTTTTAGATTCCAATGCTTCACCTCAGGTGTACTGTATCCCTTGGACCTTCATATCGACGATGATACACAGAAATTGCATTTAAAATAAATGCAAATGGCAAAATGCCGACTTAAGTTAAAGAAGACTGATTCATCTTACTGTCTGTGATTTGAGCCTTTCCTGTGGCGCCACTTTTAGATTCCGATGCTTCACTTCGCGTTTAATGTATCCCTTGGACCTTCATATTCACATTGAAACACAGAAGTTGCATCGGAATTATATACAAAATTCACAATGCCGACTTAAGTACAAGAAGACTGACACTTCTTACTGTCAATGTTTAGAGCCTTTCCTGTGAGACCATTTTTAGATTCCAATGCTTCACTACAGGTTTACTGAATTCCTTCGAATTTCATATTGTCTATGAAACACAGAAATTGCATCGGAATTAAATACAATAGGCAGAATGCCGACTTAAGTACTAGAAGACTGACTTTTCTTACTGTTTATGCTTTGAGCCTATCCTGTGAGGCCAGATTTAGATTCCGATGCTTCACCTCAGTTTTACTGTATCCCATGGACCTTCATATTGACGATGAAACACAGAAATTGCATCCGAATTTAATACAAAAGGCACAATGCCGACTTAAGTTAAAGAAGACTGACTGTTCTTACTGTCTATGATTTGAGCCTTTCCTGTGAGACCAGTTTTAGATTCCGATGCTTCACATCAAGTTTACTGTATCCCTTGGATCTTCATATTGACGATGAAACACAAAAATGGCATCGGAAATAAATACAAAATGCACAATGACGACTTAAGTACAAGGAGACCGACTCTTCTAACTGTCTATGATTTGAGCTATTCCTGTGAGGCCAGTTTTAGATTGCGATGCTTAACCTCAGGTTTACTGTATCCCTTGGTCCTTTATGTTGACGATGTAACACTGAAATTGCACTGGAAATTAATACAAGAGCACAATGCCTACTTACATACAAGAAGACTGACTCTTCTTTCTGTCTATGATTTGAGCCTTCCAGTGAGCCCAGTCTTACATTCCGATGCTTCACATCAGGTTTAGTGTATCCCTTGGACTTTTATATTGACGATGAGACACAGAAATTGCATCGGAAATAAATACAAAAGGCACAATGCCGACTTAAGTACAAGAAGACTGACTCTTCTTGCTGTCTATGATTTGAGTCTTTCCTGTGCTTCACCTCAGGTTTACTGTATCCCTTGGACCTTCATATTGACGTTGAAACACAGACAAATGCAACGGAATTAAATACAAAAGGCACATTGCCGACTTAAGTCAAAGAAGACTAACTCCTCTTACTGTCTCTGATTTGCGCCTTTCCTGTGAGACCAGTTTTAGATTCCGATGCTTCACTTCAGGTTTACTGTATCCCTTGGGCCTTCATATTGACGATGAAACACAGAAATTGCATCGGAATTAAATACAAAAGGCACAATGCCAACTTAAGTTAAAAGAGACTGACTCTTCTTTCTGTTTGTGATCAGAGGATTCGCTGTGAGACCAGTTTTAGATTCCGATGCTTCACTCAAGGTGTACAGTATCCCTTGGACCTTCATATTGACGATGAAACACAGAAATTGCATCCAAAATAAATACAAATGGCAAAATGCCGACTTAAGTTAAAGAAGACTGACTGTTCTTACTGTCTATGATTTGAGCCTTTCCTGTGAGACCACTTATAGATTCCGATGCTTCACCTCAGGTTCACTGTATCCCTTGGACCTTCATATTGACGATGAAACACAGAAATTGCATCGGAATTAAATACAAAAGGCTCAATGCCGAATTAAGTTAATGATGACTGATTCTTCTTACTGTCTGTGATTTGTGCCTTTCCTGTGAGACCGGTTTTAGATTCCGATGCTTCACCTCAGGTGTACTGTATCCCTTGGACCTTCATATTGACGATGAAACACAGAAATTGCATCGGAAATTATTACAAAAGGCACATTGCCGAGTTAAGTTAAAGACGACTGACTCTTCTTCCTCTCTGTGTTTTGAGCCTCTTCTGTGAGACCAGTTTTAGATTCCGATGCTTCACTTCGGGTTTGTTATATCCCTTTGACCTTCATGTTAGTGATGAAACACAGAAATGGCATCTGAAATAATTACAAAAGACGCAAAGACGACTTAAGTACAAGGAGACTGACTCTTCTTACTGTCTATGATTTGAGAATTTTCTGTGAGGCCAGTTTTAGATTCGGATCCTTCACCTCAGATTTACTGTATGCCTTGGACCTTTATATCGACGATGAAACACTGAAATTGCACTGGAAATTAATACAAGAGCACAATGCCTACTAACATACAAGAAGACTGACTCTTCTTACTGTCTATGATTTGAGCCTTTCCAGTGAGGCCAGTTTTAGATTCCGATGCTTCACATCAGGTTTAGTGTATCCCGTGGACCTTTGTATTGACGATGAAACACAGAAATTGCATCGGAAATAAATACAATATGCACAATGCCGACTAAAGTACAAGAAGACTGACTCTTCTTACTGATTATGATTTGAGCCTTTCCTGTGAGGCCAGTTTTAGATTCCGTTGCTTCACTTAAGGTGTACTGTATCCCTTGGACCATCATATTGAAGAAGACACACAGAAATTGCATCGGAATCAAATACAAAAGGCTCAATGCCGACTTAAGGTAAAGAAGACTGAGTCTTCTTACTGTCTGTGATATGAGCCTTTCCTGTGAGACCAGTTTTACATTCCGATGCTTCACTTCAGGTTTACTGTATCCCTTGGTCCTTCATATTCACATTGAAACACGGAAGTTGTATCGGAATTATATACAAAATTCACAGTGCCGACTTAAATACAAGTAGACTGACTCTTCTTACTGTCAATGTTTAGAGCCTTTCCTGTGAACCATTTTTAGATTCCGATGCTTCACTTCAGCTTTACTGTATTCCTTGGACCTTCATATTGAGATTGAAACACAGTAATTGCATCGGCATTAAATACAAAAGGCACAAAGCCGACATAAGTAAAAGAAGACTGACTCTTCTTACTGTCTATAATTTGAGCCTTTTATGCGAGACCAGTTTTAGATTCTGATGCTTCACCTTAGGTTTACTGTATCCCTTGAACCGACATATTGACGATGAAAAACAGAAATTGCATCGGAAATAAATACAAAATGCACATAGCCGACTTATGTTAAAGAAGACTGACTCTTCTTCCTGTCCTTGATTTGAGCCTCTTTTGTGAGACCAGTTTTAGATTCCGATGCTTCACTTTAGGTTTATTATATCCCTTTGACCTTCATATTGACGATGAAACACAGTAATTGCATCCGAATTTAATACAAAACGCACAATACCGACTTACGTTATAGAAGACTGACTGTTCTTACTGTCTATGATTTGAGCCTTTCCTGTGAGACCAGTTTTAGATTCCGATGCTTCACATCAAGTTCACTGTATGCCTTGTACCTTCATATTGACGATGAGACAATGAAATGGCATCGGAAATAAATACAAAAGGCACAATGACGACTTAATTACAAGGAGACTGACTCTTCTTACTGTCTATGATTTGACCCTTTCCTGTGAGGCCTGTTTTAGATTCCGATGCTTCACCTCAGGTTTACTGTACCCCTTGGACCCTCATATTGACGATGAAACACAGACAATTGCAACGGAATTAAATACAAACGGCACATTGCCGACATATGTTAAAGAAGTCTAACTCCTCTTACTGTCTGTGATTCGCGCCTTTCCTGTGAGACCAGTTTTAGATTCTGATGGTTGGCTTCAGGTTTACTGTATCCCTTGGGCTTTCATATTGACGATGAAAGACAGAAATAGCATCGGAAATAAATACAATAGGCACAATGACGACTTAAGTACAAGAAGACTGACTTTATTTACTGTTTATGATTTGAGACTTTCCTGTGAGGCCAGTTTTAGATTCCGATGCTTCACCTCAGTTTTACTGTATCCCTTGGACCTTCATATTGACGATGAAACACAGAAATTGCATCCGAATATAATACAAAACGCACAATACCGACTTAAGTTAAAGAAGACTGACTGTTCTTACTGCCTATGATTTGAGCCTTTCCTGTGAGACCAGTTTTAGATTCCGATGCGTCACATCAAGTTTACTGTATCCCTTGGACCTTCATACTGACGATGAAACACAGAAATGGCATCGGACATAAATTCAAAAGGCACAATGACGACTTAAGTACAAGGAGACTGACTCTTCTTACTGTCTGTGATCTGAGAATTCCCTGTGAGACCAATTTTAGATTCCGATGCTTCACTTAAGGTGTACTGTATCCCTTGGACCTTCATATTGACGATGAAACACAGAAATTGCATCCAAATTAAATACAAATGGCAAAATGCCGACTAAAGTTGAAGATGACTGACTGTTCTTACCGTCTACGATTTGAGCCTTTCCTGTGAGACCAGTTTTACATTCCGATGCTTCACTTCAGGTTTACTGTATCCCTTGGTCCTACATATTCACATTGAAACACAGAAGTTGTATCGGAATTATATACAAAATTCACAGTGTCGACTTAAGTACAAGTAGACTGACTCTTCTTACTGTCAATGTTTAGAGCCGTTCCTGTGAACCATTTTTAGATTCCGATGCTTCACTTCAGGTTTACTGTGTCCCTTGGACCTTCATATTGAGATTGAAACACAGTAATTGCATCGGCATTAAATACAAAAGGCACAAAGCCGACACAAGTACAAGAAGACTGACTCTTCTTACTGTCTATAATTTGAGCCTTTGATGCGAGACCAGTTTTAGATTCTGATGCTTCACCTCAGGTTTACTGTATCCCTTGAACCTACATATTGACGATGAAACACAGAAATTGCATCGGAAATAAATACTAAATGCACATTGCCGACATAAGTTAAAGAAGACTGACTCTTCTTCCTGTCCTTGATTTGAGCCTCTTTTGTGAGACCAGTTTTAGATTCCGATGCTTCACTTTAGGTTTATTGTATCCCTTTGACCTTCATATTGACGATGAAACATAGATATTGCATCCGAATTTAATACAAAACGCACAATACCGACTTACGTTATAGAAGACTGACTGTTCTTACTGTCTATGATTTGAGCCTTTCCTGTGAGACCAGTTTTAGATTCCAATGCTTCACATCAAGTTCACTGTATGTCTTGTACCTTCATATTGACGATGAGACACAGAAATGGCATCGGAAATAAATTCAAAAGGCACAATGACGACTTAATTACAAGGAGACTGACTCTTCTTACTGTCTATGATTTGACCCTCTCCTGTGAGGCCAGTTTTAGATTCCGATGCTTCACCTCAGGTTTACTATACCCCTTGGGCCTTCATATTGACGATGAAAGACAGAAATTGCATCGGAAATAAATACAATAGGCACAATGCCGACTTAAGTACAAGGAGACTGACTCTTTTTACTGTTTATGATTTGAGACTTTCCTGTTAGGCCAGTTTTAGATTCCGATGCTTCACCTCAGTTTTACTGTATGCCTTGGACCTTCATATTGACGATGAAACACAGAAATTGCATCCGAATTTAATACAAAAGGCGCAATGCCGAATTAAGTTAAAGAAGACAGACAGTTCTTACTGTCTATGATTTGAGCCTTTCCTGTAAGACCAGTTTTAGATTCCGATGATTCACATCAAGTTTACTGTATCCCTTGGACCTGCATATTGACGATGAAACACAGAAATGGCTTCGGAAATAAATACAAAAGGCACAATGCCGACTTCTGTACAAGAAGACTGACTCTTCTTACTGTCTATGATATAAGCCTTTCCTGTGAGGCCAGTATTAGATTCCAATGCTTCACCTCAGGTTTACTGTATCCCTAGGACCTTCATTTTGACGATGAAACACAGAAGTTGTATCGGAATTATATACAAAATTCACAGTGCCGACTTAAGTAGAAGTAGACTGACTCTTCTTACTGTCAACGTTTAGAGCCTTTCCTGTGAACCATTTTTAGAATCCGATGCTTCACTTCAGGTTTACTGTATCCCTTGGACCTTCATATTGAGATTGAAACACAGTAATTGCATCGGCATTTAATACAAAAGGCACAAAGCCGACATAAGTACAAGAAGACTGACTCTTCGTACTGTCTGTGATTTGCGACTTCCCTGTGAGTCCAGTTTTAGATTCCGATGCGTCACATCAAGATTACTGTATCCCTTGGACCTTCATACTGACGATGAAACACAGAAATGGCATCGGAAATAAATTCAAAAGGCACAATGACGACTTAAGTACAAGGAGACTGACTCTTCTTACTGTCTGTGATCTGAGGATTAGCTGTGAGACCAATTTTAGATTCCGATGCTTCACTTAAGGTGTACTGTATCCCTTGGACCTTCATATTGACGACGAAACACAGAAATTGCATCCAAATTAAATACAAATGGCAAAATGCCGACTTATGTTAAAGAAGACTGACTGTTCTTACTGTCTATGATTTAAGCCTTCCTGTGAGACCAGTTTTAGATTCCGATGCATCACCTCAGGTTTACTGTATACCTTGGACCTTCATATTGACGATGAAGCACAGAAATTGCATCGTAAATAAATACAAAAGGCACAATGCCGGCTTAAGTACAAGAAGACTGACTTTGCTTACTGTCTATGATTTCAGCCTTTCCTGTGAGGCCAGTTTTAGGTTCTGATGCTTCACCTAAGGTGTACTGTATCCCGTGGACCATCATATAGAGGTTGAAACACAGAAATTGCATCGGAATCAAATACAAAAGGCTCAATGCCGACTTAAGTTAAAGAAGTCTGATTCTTCTTACTGTCTGTGATATGAGCCTTTCCTGTGACACCAGTTTTAGATTCCGATGCTACACTTCAGGTTTACTGTATCCCTTGGTCCTTCATATTCACATTGAAACACAGAAGTTGCATCGGAATTATATACAAAATTCACAATGCCGATTTAAGTACAAGAAGACTGACTCTTCTTACTGTCAATGTTTAGAGCCTTTCCTGTGAGAACATTTTTAGATTCCGATGCTTCACTTCAGGTTTACTGTATCCCTTGGACCATCATATTGACATTGAAACACAGTAATTGCAACGGCATTAAATACAAAAGGCACAGAGCCGACATAAGTACAAGATGACTGACTCTTCTTACTGTCTGTAGTTTGAGCCTTTTATGTGAGACCAGTTTTAGATTCTGATGCTTCACCTCAGGTTTCCTGTATCCCTTGAACCTACATATTGACGATGAAACACAGAAATTGCGTCGGAAATAAATACAAAATTCACATTGCCAACTTAAGTTAAAGAAGACTGACTCTTCTTCTTGTCCTTGATTTGAGCCTCTTTTGTGGGACCAGTTTTAGATTCCGATGCTTCACTTTAGGTTTATTATATTACTTTGACCTTCATATTGACGATGAGACACAGAAATTGCATCCGAATTTAATACAAAACGCACAATACCGACTTACGTTATAGAAGACTGACTGTTCTTACTGTCTATGATTTGAGCCTTTCCTGTGAGACCAGTTTTAGATTCCGATGCTTCACATCGAGTTCACTGTATGCCTTGTACCTTCATATTGACGATGAGACACAGAAATGGCATCGGAAATAAATACAAAAGGCACAATGACGACTTAATTACAAGGAGACTGACTCTTCTTACTGTCTATGATTTGACCCTTTCCTGTGAGGCCATTTTTAGATTCCGATGCTTCACCTCAGGTTTACTGTACCCCTTGGACCTTCATATTGACGATGAAACACAGACAATTGCAACGGAATTAAATACAAAAGGCACATTGCCGACATATGTTAAAGAAGACTAACTCCTCTTAATGTCTGTGATTCGCGCCTTTCCTGTGAGACCAGTTTTAGATTCCGATGGTGCGCTTCAGGTTTACTGTATCCCTTGGACCTGCATATTGACGATGAAACACAGAAATGGCATCGGAAATAAATACAAAAGGCACAATGCCGACTTCTGTAAAAGAAGACTGACTCTTCTTACAGTCTATGATATAAGCCTTTCCTGTGAGGCCAGTATTAGATTCCAATGCTTCACCTCAGGTTTGCTGTATCCCTTGGACCTTCATTTTGACGATGAAACACAGACAATTGCAACGGAATTAAATACAAAAGGCACATTGCCGACTTAATTTATAGAAGACTAACTCCTCTTACTGTCTGTGATTTGCGGCTTCCCTGTGAGACCAGTTTTAGATTCCGACGGTTCACTTCAGGTTCACTGTATCCCTTGGGCCTTCATATTGCCGATGAAACACAGAAATTGCATCAGAAATAAATACAATAGGCACAATGCCGAATTAAGTTAAAGGAGACTGACTCTTCTTACTGTCTGTGATCTGAGGATTCCCTGTCTGACCAGTTTTTGATTCCGATGCTTCACTTAAGGTGTACTGTATCCCTTTGACCTTCATATTGACGATGAAACACAGAAATTGCATCCAAATTAAATGCAAATGGCAAAATGCCGACTTAGGTTAAAGAAGACTGACTGTTCTTACTGTCTATGATTTATGCCTTTCATGTGAGACCAGTTTTAGATTCCGATGCGTCACATCAAGTTTACTGTATCCCTTGGACCTTCATACTGACGATGAAACACAGAAATGGCATCGGAAATAAATTCAAAAGGCACAATGACGACTTAAGTACAAGGAGACTGACTCTTCTTACTGTCTGTGATCTGAGAATTCCCTGTGAGACCAATTTTAGATTCCGATGCTTCACTTAAGGTGTACTGTATCCCTTGGACCTTCATATTGACGATGAAACACAGAAATTGCATCCAAATTAAATACAAATGGCAAAATGCCGACTAAAGTTGAAGATGACTGACTGTTCTTACTGTCTACGATTTGAGCCTTTCCTGTGAGACCAGTTTTACATTCCGATGCTTCACTTCAGGTTTACTGTATCCCTGGGTCCTTCATATTCACATTGAAACACAGAAGTTGTATCGGAATTATATACAAAATTCACAGTGCCGACTTAAGTACAAGTAGACTGACTCTTCTTACTGTCAATGTTTAGAGCCTTTCCTGTGTACCATTTTTAGATTCCGATGCTTCACTTCAGGTCTACTGTATCCCTTGGACCTTCATATTGAGATTGAAACACAGTAATTGCATCGGCATTAAATACAATAGGCACAAATCCGACACAAGTACAAGTAGACTGACTCTTCTTACTGTCTATAATTTGAGCCTTTTATGCGAGACCAGTTTTAGATTCTGATGCTTCACCTCAGGTTTACTGTATCCCTTGAACCTACATATTTACGATGAAACACAGAAATTGCATCGGAAATAAATACAAAATGCACAATGCCGGCTTAAGTACAAGAAGACTGACTTTGCTTACTGTCTATGATTTCAGCCTTTCCTGTGAGGCCAGTTTTAGATTCTGATGCTTCACCTAAGGTGTACTGTATCCCGTGGACCATCATATAGAGGTTGAAACACAGAAATTGCATCGGAATCAAATACAAAAGGCTCAATGCCGACTTAAGTTAAAGAAGACTGATTCTTCTTACTGTCTGTGATATGAGCCTTTCCTGTGACACCAGTTTTAGATTCCGATGCTACACTTCAGGTTTACTGTATCCTTTGGTCCTTCATATTCACATTCAAACACAGAAGTTGCATCGGAACTATTTATAAAATTCACAATGCCGACTTAAGTACAAGAAGACTGACTCTTCTTACTGTCAATGTTTAGAGCCTTTCCTGTGAGAACATTTTTAGATTCCGATGCTTCACTTCAGGTTTACTGTATCCCTTGGACCATCATATTGACATTGAAACACAGATATTGCATCGGCATTAAATACAAAAGGCACAGAGCCGACATAAGTACAAGAAGACTGACTCTTCTTACTGTCTGTAGTTTGAGCCTTTTATGTGAGACCAGTTTTAGATTCTGATGCTTCACCTCAGGTTTACTGTATCCCTTGGCCCTACATATTGACGATGAAACACAGACAATTGCATCGGAAATAAATACAAAAGGCACAATGACTACTTAAGTACAAGGAGACTGACTCTTCTTATTGTCTATGATTTGAGCGTTTCCTGTGAGGCCAGTTTTAGATTCTGATGTTTCACCTCAGGCTTACTGTATCCCTTGGACCTTTATATTGATGATGAAACACTGAACTTGCACTGTAAATTTATACAAGAAGCACAATGCCTACTTACATACGAGAAGACTGACTCCTCTTACTGTCTATGATTTGAACCTTTCCCGTGAGGCCAGTTTTAGATTCGGATGCTTCACTTTGGGTTTATTGTATCCCTTGGACCTTCATATTGACGATGAAACACAGAAATGGCATCGGAATTAAATACAAAAGGCACAATGCCGACTTAAGTACAAGAAGACTGACTCTTCTTACTGTCAATGTTTAGAGCCTTTCCTGTGAGAACATTTTTAGATTCCGATGCTTCACATCAGGTTTGGTGTATCCCTTGGACCTTCATACTGACGATGAAACACAGAATTTGCATCGGAAATAAATACAAAAGGCACAATGCCGATTTAAGTACAAGAAGACTGACTCTTCTTACTGTCTATGATATGAGCCTTTCCTGTGAGGCCAGTATTAGATTCCAATGCTTCACCTCAGGTTAACTGTATCTCTTGGATCTTTATATTGACGATGAAACACAGACAATTGCAACGGAATTAAATACAAAAGGCACATTGCCGACTTAAGTTATAGAAGACTAACTCCTGTTACTGTCTGTGATTTGCGCCTTTCCTGTGAGACCAGATTTAGATTACGATGCTTAACTTCAAGTTTACTGTATCCCTTGGGCCTTCATATTGACGATGAAACACAGAATTTGCATCACAAATAAATACAATAGGCACAATGCCGAATTAAGTTAAAGGAGACTGACTCTTCTTCCTGTCTGTGATCTCAGGATTCCCTGTGAGACCAGTTTTAGATTCCGATGCTTCACTTAAGGTGTACTGTATCCCCTGGACCTTCATATTGACGATGAAACACAGAAATTGCAACCAAATTAAGTACAAATGGCAAAATGCCGACTTAAGTTAAAGAAGACTGACTTTTCTTACTGTCTATGATTTAAGCCTTTCCTGTGAGACCAGTTTTAGATTCCGATGCTTCACCTCGGGTTTACTGTATCCCTTGGACCTTCATATTGACAATGAAACACAGAAATTGCAATGTAACTAAATGCAAAATGCACAATGCCGGCTTAAGTACAAGAAGACTTACTTATCTTACTGTCTATGATTTCAATCTTTCCTGTTAGGCCAGTTTTAGATTCCGATGCTGCACCTAAGGTGTACTGTATCCCTTGGACCATCATATTGACGATGAAACACAGACATTGCATCGGAATTAAATACAAAAGGATCATTGCCGACTTAAGTTAAAGAAGACTGATTCTTCTTACTTTCTGTGATTTGAGCCTCTCCTGGGGGACCAGTTTTAGATTCCGATGCTTCACTTCAGGTTTACTGTATCCCTTGGTCCTTCATATTCACATTCAAACGCAGAAGTTGCATCGGAATTATATACAAAATTCATCGGAAATAAATAAAAAAGGCACATTGCCGACTTAAGTTAAAGAAGACTGACTCTTCTTCCTGTCTGTGATTTGAGCCTCTACTGTGAGAACAGTTTTAGATTCCTATGCTTCACTTTAGGTTTATTATATCCTTTTGACCTTCATATTGACGATGAAACACAGAAATTGCATCCGAATTTAATACAAAAGGCACAATGCGACTTACGTTAAAGAAAACTTATTGTTCTTACTGTCTATGATATTAGCCTTTCCTGTGAGACCAGTTTTAGATTCCGATGCTTCACATCAAGTTTATTGTATCCATTGGACCTTCATATTGACGATGAGGCACAGATATGGCATCGGAAGTAAATACAAAAGGCACAATGACGACTTAAGTACAAGAAGACTGACTCTTCTTACTGTCTATGATTTGAGCCATTCCTGTGGTGCCAGTTTAAGATTCAGATGCTTCACCTCAGGTATACTTTATCCCTTGGACCTTTATATTGACGATGAAAAACTGAAATTGTACTGAAAATAAATACAAGAGGCACAATGCCTACGTACATACAAGAAGACTGACTCTTCTTACTGTCTATGATTTGAGCCTTTCCTGTGAGGCCAGTTTTAGTTTCCGATGCTTCACATCAGGTTTAGTGTATCCTTTGGACCTTCATATTGACGAAGAAACACAGAAATAGCATCGGAAATAAATACAAAAGCACAATGCCGATTTCAGAACAAGAAGACTGACTCTTCTTACTGTCTATGATTTGAGCTATTCCTGTGAGGCCAGTTTTAGATTCCGATGCTTCACTTCTGGTTTACTGTATCCCTTGGGCCTTCATATTGACGATGAAACACACAAATTGCATCGGAAATAAATACAATGGGCACAATGCCGACTTATGTACAAGAAGACTGACTCTTCTTACTGTCTGTGATTTGAGCCTTTCCTGTGAGACCAGTTTTTGTTTCCGATGCTTCACTTCAGGTTTACTGTATCCCTTGGACCTTCATATTAGCGACGAATTACAGAAATTGAACCGGAAAAAAATACAAAAGGCACAATGCCGACTTAAGTACAAGAACAATGACTCTTCTTACTGTCTATGTTTTGAGCCTTTCCTGTGACAACAGTTTTAGATTCCCTTGCTTCACTTCAGGTTTACTGTATCCCTTGGTCCTTCATATTCACATTGAAACACGGAAATTGCATCGGAATTAAATACAAGATTCACAATGCCGACTTTAGTACAAGAAGACTGCCTCTTATAACTGTCAATGTTTTGAGCCTTTCCTGTGAGACCAATTTAAGATTTCGATTCTTCACTTCAGGTTTACTATATCCCTAGGACCTTCATATTGACTATGAAACACAGAAACTGCATCGGAATTAAATACAAAAGGCACAATGCCGACTTAAGTACAAGATGACTGATTCTTCTTACAGTGTATTATTTGAGCCTTTTCTGTGGGACCAGTTTTAGATTCTGATGCTTCACCTCAGGTTTACTGTATCGCTTGGACCTTCATATTGACGATGAAACACAGAGATTCCATCGGAAATAAATACAAAAGGCACAATGCCGACTTAAGTTAAAGAAGGCTGACCTTTCTTCCTGTCTTCCTGTCTCCCTGTGAGACCAGTTTTAGAATCCGATGCTTCACTTCAGGTTTACTGTATCCCTTGGGCCATCATATTGACGATGAAACACAGAAATTGCATCGGAATTAAATACATAAGGCACAATGCCGACTTAAGTACAAGAAGACTGACTCTTCTTACAGTGTATTATTTGAGCCTTTTCTGTGGGACCAGTTTTAGATTCTGATGCTTCACCTCAGGTTTACTGTATCCCTTGGAATTTCATATTGACGACGAAACACAGAAATTGCATCGTAAATAAATACAAAATGCACAATGCCGGCGTCAGTACAAGAAGACTGACTTATCTTACTGTCTATGATTTCAGCTTTCCTGTGAGGCCAGTTTTCGATTCCGATGCTTCATCTCAGGTTTGCTGTATCCCTTGGACCTTCATATTGACGATGAAACACAGGGATTCCATCGGAAATAAATACAAAAGGCACAATGCCGACTGAAGTTAAAGAAGACTGACCCCTCTTCCTGTCTGTGATTTGAGCCTTTCCTGTGAGACCAGTTTTAGATTCCGATGCTTCACTTCAGGTTTACTGTATCCCTTGGCCTTCATATTGACGATGAATCACAGAAATTGCATCGGAAATTAATACAATAGCTCAATGCCGACTTCAGTACAAGAAGACTGACTCTTCTTACTGTTTATGATTTGAGCCTTTCCTGTGAGGCCAGTTTTAGATTCCGATGCTTCATTTCAGGTTTACTGTATCCCTTGGACCTTCGTATTGACGATGAAACACAGAAATTACATCGGAAATAAATACAAAAGGCACAATGCCGACTTAAGATAAAGAAGACTGACTCTTCTTACTGTCTGTGATTTGAGGATTCCCTGTGAGACCAGTTTTAAATTCCGATGCTTCACTTCAGGTTTACTGTATCCCTTGAGCCTTCATATTGACGACGAAACACAGAAATTACATCGGAAATAAATACAAAAGCCACAATGCCGACTTAAGTACAAGAAGATTAGCTCTTCTTACTGTCTGTGATTTGAGCATTTTCTATGAGGCCAGTTTTAGATTCCGATGTTTCACCTCAGGTTTACTGTATCCCTAGGACCCTCATATTGACGATGAAACACAGAAATTGCTTCGGAAATAAACGCAAATGGCACAATGACAACTTAAGTTAAAGAAGAGTGACTCTTCTTCCTGGCTGTGATTTGAGCCTTTCCTGTGAGACCAGTTTTAGATTCCGATGCTTACTTCAGGTTTATTGTATCACTTTGACCTTCATATTGACGATGAAACACAGAAATTGCATCCGAATTAAATACAAAAGGCACAATGGCGACTTAAGTTAAAGAAGACTGACTGTTCTTACTGTCTGTGATTTGAGCCTTTCCTGTGGGACCAGTTTTAGATTCCGATACTTCACATCAGGTTTACTGTATCCCTTGGACCATCATATTGACGATGAAACACATAAATGGCATCGGAAATAAATACAAAAGGCACAATGCCGACTGAAGTACAAGAAGACTGGCTCTTCTTACTGTCTATGATTTGAGCCTTTCCTGTGAGGTCAGTTTTCGATTCCGATGCTTCACCTCAGGTTTACTGTATCCCTTGGACCTTCATATTGACGATCAAACACAGAAATTGCATTGGAATTGAATACAAACTCACGATGTCGACTTAAGTACAAGAAGACTGACCCTTCACACTGTCTATGTTTTCAGCATTTCCTGTGAGACCAGATTTAAATTCCGATGCTTCACTTCCGGTTTACTGTACCCCTTGGACGTTCATATTGATTATGAAACACAGAAATTGCATCGGAGTTAAATACAAAATGCTCAATGCCGATGTAAGTACAAGAAGACTGAGTCTTCTTCCAGTATATGCTTTGAGATATTCCTGCGAGACCAGTTTTTGATTCCGATTCTTCTCTTCAGGTTTACTGTATCCCTTGGACCTTCTTATTGACGATGAAACACAGAAATTGCATCAAAATCAAATACAAATGGCACAATGCCGACTTAAGTTCGAGAGACAGACTCTTCTTTCTATCTATGTTTTGAACATTTCGTGTTAGACCAGATTTAGATCCCGATGCTTCACTTCAGGTTTACTGAATCCCTTGGACCTTCTTGTTGACGATGAAACACAGAAATTGCATCGGAATTAAATACAAATGGCCCAATGTCGACTAAAGTACACGAACACTGGCTCCTCTTACATTATATGATTTGAGCCTTTCTTGTGAGACCAGTGTAAGATTCCGATGCTTCACTTCAGGTTTACTGTATGAATTGGACGTTCATATTGACTATGAAACACAGAAATTGCATCGGAATTAAATACAAAATGCACAATGCCGATGTAAGTACAAGAAGGCTGAGTGTATTTCCGGTATATGATTTGAGCCTTTCCTGTGAGACCAGTTTTAGATTCCGATACTCCACTTCAGATTTACTGTATCCCTTGGTCCTTCATATTGACGATGAAACACAGAAATTGCATCGGAATTAAATACAAAAGGCACAATGCCAACTGAAGTACAAGAAGACTGGCTCTTCTTACTGTCTATGATTTGAGCCTTTCCTGTGAGGCCAGTTTTCGATTCCGATGCTTCACCTCAGGTTTACTGTATCCCTTGGACCTTCATATTGACGATGAAACACAGAAATTGCAACGGATTTGAATACAAACTCACGATGTCGACTTAAGTACAAGAAGACTGGCTCTTCACACTATCTATGTTTTCAGCATTTCCTGTGAGACCAGATTTAAATTCCGATGCTTCACTTCAGGTTTACTGTACCCCTTGGACGTTCATATCGATTATGATACACAGAAATTGCATCGGAGTTAAATACAAAATGCTCAATGCCGATGTAAGTACAAGAAGACTGAATCTTCTTACTGTGTATGTTTGAACCTTTTCTGTTAAACCAATGTTTGATTCCGATGCCTCACTTTAGGTTTACTGCATCCCTTGGGCCTTCTTATTGACGATGAAACACAGAAATTGCATCGGTATTAAACACAAAAGGCACAATGCCGACTTAAGTACAAGAGGACTGTCTCTTCTTACATTCTATGTTTTGCGCCTTTCCTGTGAGACCAGTTTTAGTTTCCGATGCTTCACTACAGGTTTACTGTATCCCTTGGACCTTTTTATTGGCGATGAAACACAGATATTGCATCGGAATTAAATACAAAAGGCAAAATGCCGACTTAAGTACAAGAGGACTGACTCTTCTTACATTCTATGAATTGAGCCTTTCCTGTGAGACCAGTTTGAGATTCCGATGCTTTACTTCAGTTTTACTGTATCGCTTCGACCGTCTTATTGACGATGAAACACAGAAATTGCATCGGAATGAAATACAAACGGCACAGTGCCGAATTAATTACAAGTGGCCCGACACTTCTTACATTCTATGATTCGAGCCTCTCCTGTGAGACCAGTTTTAGATTGTGATGCTTCACTTCAGGTTTACTGTATCCCTTGGACCTTCTTATTGACGATGAAACACAGAAATTGCATCGGAAATAAATGCAAAAGGCACAATTCCGACTTAAGTACAAGAAGATTGACTCTTCTTACTGTCTATGTTTGACCCTTTCTTGTTAGACCAGTTTTAGATTCCGACGCTTCACTTCAGGTTTACTGTATCCCTTGGACCTTCTTATTGACGATAAAACATAGAAATTGCATCGGAATGAAATACAAAGAGCACAATGCCGACTTAGGTACAAGAAGTCTGACTCTTCTTACCGTCTATGTTTTGAACCTTTCCTGTGAGACCAGTTACAGATTCCGATTCTCCACTTCATGTTTACTGTATCCCTAAGACCTTCATATTGACGATGAAGCACAGAAATTGCATCGGAATTTAATACAAAAGGCACAATGGCGACTTAATTACAAGAGGCCTGACCATTCTTACATTCCGTGATTTGAGCCTTTCCTGTGAGACCAGTTTTAGATTCCGATGCTTGACTTCAGGTTTACTGTATCTCTTGCACCCTCTTATTGACGATGAAACACGGAAATTGCATCGGAACTAAATCCAAAAGGCACAATGCTGACTTAAGTACAAGAAGACGGACTCTTCTTACTGTCTATGATTTGAACCATTCCTGTTAGGCCAGTTTTAGATTCCGATGCTTCACATCAGGTTTACTGTATTCCTTGGACCTTCTTATTGACGATGAAACACAGAAATTGCATCGGAATTTAATACAATTGGCACAATGTCGACTAAAATACAAGAACACTGACTCTCCTTACTGCCTATGATTTGAACCTTCCCTGTGAGACCAGTTTCAGATTCCGATGCTTCACTTCAGGTTTCCTATATCCCTTGGACCTTCTTATTGGCGATGAAAGACATATATTGCATCGGAATTAAATACATAAGGCACAATGCCGACTGAAGTATAAGAAAACACACTCTTCTTACTGTCTATATTTTGAACCTTTCCTGTGAGATCAGTTTTAGGTTCCGATGCTTTACTTCAGGTTTACTGTATCCCCTGGACCTTCATATTGACGATGAAACACAGAAATTGCATCGGAATTAAATACGAAATGAACAATGCCGACTTACGTACAAGAAGACTGACTCTTCTAACTGTCTATGTTTTGAACCTTTCCTGTGGGTCCAGTTTTAGATTCCGATGCTTCACATCAGGTTTACTGTATCCCTTAGACCGTCATATTGTCGAAGAAACACAGAAATTGCATCGGAATTAAATTCGAAACGCACAATGTCTACTTAAGTACAAGAAGACTGGCTCTTCTTACTGTCTATGTTTTCAGCCTTTCCTATGACACCAGTTTTAGATTCCGATGCTTCACTTCAGGTTTACTGTATTCCTTGGACGTTCATATTGACTGTGAAACACAGAAATTGCATCGGAATTAAATACAAAATGCACAATGGCGATGTAAGTACAAGAAGACTGAGTCTTCTTCCTGTATATGTTTGGAGCCTTTCCTGTGAGACCAGTTTTTGATTCCGATGCATCACTACAGGTTTACTGTATCCCTTGGACCTTCATATTGACGATGAAACACACAAATTGCATCGGAATTAAGGGGCTCCGGAACGCCCTATACTTGCAATGTTAAAATAACGGTTATAAATTACATCTTTCCTCACAAAGTATTTGAGGTAGGAAGTTGAACTTTTTACAGATTATTTATTGGAATATGGACTACAACTTAGCACAGGGATTTTTCAAAAATTTAGTTCAGTTATTAAAGATGATTTTTTTTCAATTGTAATGAAAATTCACAACATTTTTTTGCAATTTTTTATTTATATATTCCAAAATATACATTTTTTTGGAAAAAGGCTGTGTTAAATTATGCAGAAGGTACTGTGTAACATTTACTGAAAGTTTGAAACAAATATGTTTGGAAGATCCTTAGAAAACATGTAATTAGTATGAGAAAATAAAAGTTTTGGGAATCGAGCGACAAAGATTGGATTCAATTTTTAGTGCATTCCAGGTCCATAGGGTGGATTATCTTCATCCTCTGCAAACTCCTCCTCCAACTTCCTCTTGTTCTTCCTCCTGTTTACTCTTGCTTGTATTTCTAGACTCTTTACAGCCCTGTCTGCAGCCCGAAGGCGTTCCTTGTCGAAAGCAAGCATCGCTCGTTGTTGTGTTCGTAGATTTTGCTACCATTTTCTTCAGTTGCAGTTACTGCAACACTGTTCCAAAAGGTGGTCATGTATGAACACTTATCACATTTCAGTTGTATTTCACTAGCAAGTCCTACGTGCTTTATTATGGACAGTTCCAGACCAATTTCACTACAATAAATACATCATACACAGTTTGAAAAAATTCCTTTGAGAACCGACATATCAAATATTTCATTCACATCCGATTCGCCCATAAAACATTCATAGTTTTCACTCATTGAACCAAGCTTCTTCTGTGAAGTATTTTCTTTCCCACTTTGACTGCTATGGGCAGGTGTACTTGAGAGGTTAGGTTCACTCACTTGGATATTGTCTTGATAGTTTACAGTAATAACACATACCTTTGGCTTTCCAACATTTCTCCTTTTCTTAAAAGCCTTCAGAGGATTACTAATAACTTTACTTTTACTCATTATTGTACTTCAACAAAACAGAGACTCAAGAAACAGAATTAATTACGAATATTTTCGCGATAACGACAGAGTACATAAACATGAAACAATCGACAATCACACCAGCGATATATATTGAACCATCACAGGTTAGCCACAACACATACTTTATCTCACATCACTAAAATGTACCTGATGAACACGGACGTTGATAATATCACCATTTGACAGCAGTTCAACAGCGCCACAGTGCGTCACGCCCATGTAGAACACATTTCAAAAAAAATTTAAAAATAGTTATAGTCTTCGGAATTCAATAAATTATATATCTATAATAAGGTAATAGTCGGCAGATTCAGAATCCGCAAAAAAGCAAAAATTGAACTTTTCATGATTTTGAGCCTTTCCGGAGCCCCTTAATACAAAAGGCACAATGCCGACTTAAGTACAAGAGGACGGACACTCTAACTTTCCATGATTTTAACCGCTCCTGTGATTCTAGTTTTACATTCCGATGCTTCACTTCAGGTTAATTGTATTCCTTGGACCTTCTTATTGACGATGAAACACAGAAATTGCATCCGACTTTAATTCAAAAGGCACAATGCCGGCTTAAGTACAAGAGGACTGACACTCTAAGTTTCAATGATTTGAACCCCTCTTGTGAGTCCAGTTTTACATTCCGATGCTTCACTTCAGGTTTACTGTATTCCTTGTACCATCTTATTGACGATGAAACACTGAAATTGCATCCGAAATTAATACAAAAGGCACAGTGCCGACTTAAGTACAAGAGCACTCACACTCAAATTTTCTATGATTTGAACCTCTCCTGTGAGTCCAGTTTTAGAATCCGATTCTTCACTTCAGGTTTCCTGTTTACCTTGGACCTTCTTATTGACGATGAAACACAGAAATTGCATCCGAATTTAATACAAAAGGCACAATGCCGACTTAAGTACAAGAGGACTGACACTCTAACTTTCAACGATTTGACCTCTCCTGTGAGTCCAGTTTTAGGTTCCGATGGTTCACCTCAGGTTTACTGTATCCCTTGTACCATCTTATTAACGATGAAACACTGAAATTGCATCCGAATTTAATACAAAAGGCACAATGCCGACTTAAGTACAAGAGGACTGACACTCTAACTTTCCATGATTTTAACCGCTCCTGTGAGTCCAGTTTTACATTCCGATGCTTCACTTCAGGTTTACTGTATTCCTTGGACCTTCTTATTGACGATGAAACACAGAAATTGCATCCGACTTTAAATCAAAAGGCACAATGCCGGCTTAAGTACAAGAGGACTGACACTCTAACTTTATATGATTTGAACCTCTCCTGTGAGTCCAGTTTTAGTATCCGATGCTTCACTTCAGGTTTACTGTATACCTTGGACCTTCTTATTGACGATGAAACACAGAAATTCCATGCGAATTTAATACAAAAGGCACAATGCCGACTTAAGTACAAGAGGACTGACACTCTAACTTTCAATGATTTGAACCTCTCATGTGAGTCCAGTTTTAGATTCCGATGCTTCTCTTCAGGTTTACTGTATACCTTGGACCTTCTTATTGACGATGTAACACAGATATTGCATCCGAATTTAATACAAAATGCACAATGCCGACTTAAGTACAAGAGGACTGACACTCTAACTTTCAATGATTTGAACCTCTCCTGTGAGTCCAGTTTTAGATTCCGATGCTTCACTTCAGGTTTACTGGATACCTTGGACCTTCTTATTGATGATGAAACACAGAAATTGCATCCGAATTTAATACAAAAGGCACACTGCCAACATAAGTACGAGAGTACTGACACTGTAAGTTTCAATGATTTGAACCTCTCCTGTTAGTCCAGTTTTAGATTCCGATGCTTCACTTCAGGTTTACTGTATCCCTTGGACCTTCTTATTGACGATGAAACACTGAAATTGCATCCGTATTTAATACAAAAGGCACAATGCCGACTTAAGTACAAGAGGACTGACACTCTAACTTTCTATGATTTGAAATTCTCCTGTGAGTCCAGTTTTAGATTCTGATGCTTTAAATCAGGTTAACTGTTTCCCTTGGACTTTCTTATTGACGATGAAACACAGAAATTGCATCCGAATTTAATACAAAAGCACAATGCCGACTTAAGTACAAGAGGACTGACACTCTAACTTTCAATGATTTGAACTTCTCCTGTGAGTCCAGTTTTAGTGTCCGATGCTTCACTTTGGGCTTACTGTATACCAGGGACCATCTTATTGACGATGAAACACAGAAATTGCATCCGAATTTAATACAAAAGGCACAATGCCGACATATGTACACGAGTACTGACACTCTAATTTTATATGATTTGAACCTCTCCTGTAAGTCCAGTTTTAGATTCCGATGCTTCACTTCAGGTTTTCTGTATCCCTTGGACCTTCTTATTGACGATGAAACACAGAAATTGCATCCGAATTTAATACAAAAGGCACAATGGCGACTTAAGTACAAGAGGACTGACACTCAAACTTTCTATGATTTGAACCTCTCCTGTGAGTCCAGTTTTAGATTCCGATGCTTCACTTCAAGTTTACTGTATCCCTTGGACCTTCTTATTGACGAAGAAACACAGAAATTGCATCCGAATTTAATACAAATGGCACAATGCCGACTTAAGTACAAGAGGACTGACGCTCTAACTGTCAATGATTTGAACCTCTCCTGTGAGTCCAGTTTTAGATTCCGATGCTTCACTTCAGGTTTACTGTATACCTTGGACATTCGTATTGACGATGTAACACAGAAATTGCATCCGAATTTAATACAAAAGGCACAATGCCGACTTAAGTCTAGGAAAACTGACACTATAACTTTCTATGATTTTAAATGCTCCTGTGAGTCCAGTTTTACATTCCGATGCTTTACTTCAGGTTTACTGTATTCCTTGGACCTTCTTATTGACGATTAAACACAGAAATTGCATCCGAATTTAATTCAAAAGGCACAATGCCGGCTTAAGTACAAGAGGACTGACACTCTAACTTTATATGATTTGAACCTCTCCTGTGAGTCCCGTTTTAGTATCCGATGCTTCACTTCAGGTTTACTGTATTCCTTGGACCATCATATTGACGATGAAACACAGAAATTCCATGCGAATTTAATACAAAACGCACAATGCCGACATAAGTACAAGAGGACTGACACTCTAACTTTCAATGATTTGAACCTCTCCTGTGAGTCCAGTTTTAGATTCCGATACATCACTTCAGGTTTACTGAATACCTTGGAATTCTTATTGATGATGAAACACAGAAATTGCATCCGAATTTAATTCAAAAGGCACAATGCCGGCTTAAGTACAAGAGGACTGACACTCTAACTTTATATGATTTGAACCTCTCCTGTGAGTCCAGTTTTAGTATCCGATGCTTCACTTCAGGTTTACTGTATACCTTGGACCTTCTTATTGACGATGAAACACAGAAATTCCATGCGAATTTAATACAAAAGGCACAATGCCGACTTAAGTACAAGAGGACTGACACTCTAACTTTCAATGATTTGAACCTCTCATGTGAGTCCAGTTTTAGATTCCGATGCTTCTCTTCAGGTTTACTGTATACCTTGGACCTTCTTATTGACGATGTAACACAGATATTGCATCCGAATTTAATACAAAAGGCACAATGCCGACTTAAGTACAAGAGGACTGACACTCTAACTTTCAATGATTTGAACCTCTCCTGTGAGTCCAGTTTTAGATTCCGATGCTTCACTTCAGGTTTACTGAATACCTTGGACCTTCTTATTGATGATGAAACACAGAAATTGCATCCGAATTTAATACAAAAGGCACACTGCCAACATAAGTACGAGAGTACTGACACTGTAAGTTTCAATGATTTGAACCTCTCCTGTTAGTCCAGTTTTAGATTCCGATGCTTCACTTCAGGTTTACTGTATCCCTTGGACCTTCGTATTGACGATGAAACACTGAAATTGCATCCGTATTTAATACAAAAGGCACAATGCCGACTTAAGTACAAGAGGACTGACACTCTAACTTTCTATGATTTGAAATTCTCCTGTGAGTCCAGTTTTAGATTCTGATGCTTTAAATCAGGTTAACTGTTTCCCTTGGACTTTCTTATTGACGATGAAACACAGAAATTGCATACGAATTTAATACAAAAGCACAATGCCGACTTAAGTACAAGAGGACTGACACTCTAACTTTCAATGATTTGAACTTCTCCTGTGAGTCCAGTTTTAGTGTCCGATGCTTCACTTTGGGCTTACTGTATACCAGGGACCTTCTTATTGACGATGAAACACAGAAATTGCATCCGAATTTAATACAAAAGGCACAATGCCGACATATGTACACGAGTACTGACACTCTAATTTTATATGATTTGAACCTCTCCTGTAAGTCCAGTTTTAGATTCCGATGCTTCACTTCAGGTTTTCTGTATCCCTTGGACCTTCTTATTGACGATGAAACACAGAAATTGCATCCGAATTTAATACAAAAGGCACAATGGTGACTTAAGTACAAGAGGACTGACACTCAAACTTTCTATGATTTGAACCTCTCCTGTGAGTCCAGTTTTAGATTCCGTTGCTTCACTTCAAGTTTATGTATCCCTTGGACCTTCTTATTGACGAAGAAACACAGAAATTGCATCCGAATTTAATACAAATGGCACAATGCCGACTTAAGTACAAGAGGACTGACGCTCTAACTGTCAATGATTTGAACCTCTCCTGTGAGTCCAGTTTTAGAGTCCGATGCTTCACTTCAGGTTTACTGTATACCTTGGACCTTCTTATTGACGATATAACACAGATATTGCATCCGAATTTAATACAAAAGGCACAATGCCGACTTAAGTCTAGGAAAACTGACACTCTAACTTTCTATGATTTTAAATGCTCCTGTGAGTCCAGTTTTACATTCCGATGCTTTACTTCAGGTTTACTGTATTCCTTGGACCTTCTTATTGACGATTAAACACAGAAATTGCATCCGAATTTAATTCAAAAGCACAATGCCGGCTTAAGTACAAGAGGACTGACACTCTAACTTTATATGATTTGAACCTCTCCTGTGAGTCCCGTTTTAGTATCCGATGCTTCACTTCAGGTTTACTGTATACCTTGGACCATCTTATTGACGATGAAACACAGAAATTCCATGCGAATTTAATACAAAAGGCACAATGCCGACTTAAGTACAAGAGGACTGACACTCTAACTTTCAATGATTTGAACCTCTCCTGTGAGTCCAGTTTTAGATTCCGATGCATCACTTCAGGTTTACTGAATACCTTGGAATTCTTATTGATGATGAAACACAGAAATTGCATCCGAATTTCATTCAAAAGGCACAATGCCGGCTTAAGTAGAAGAGGACTGACACTCTAAGTTTCAATGACTTGAGCCCCTCTTGTGAGTCCAGTTTCAGATTCCGATGCTTCACTTCAGGTTTACTGTATCCCTTGTACCATCTTATTAACGATGGAACACTGAAATTGCATCCGAATTTAATACAAAAGGCACAATACCGACTTAAGTACAAGAGGACGGACACTCTAACTTTCCATGATTTTAACCGCTCCTGTGATTCCAGTTTTACATTCCGATGCTTCACTTCAGGTTAACTATATTCCTTGGACCTTCTTATTGACGATGAAACACAGAAATTGCATCCGACTTTAATTCAAAAGGCACAATGCCGGCTTAAGTACAAGAGGACTGACACTCTAACTTTATATGATTTGAACCTCTCCTGTGAGTCCAGTTTTAGTATTCGATGCTTCACTTCAGGTTTACTGTATACCTTCGACCTTCTTATTGACGATGAAACACAGAAATTCCATGCGAATTTAATACAAAAGGCACAATGCCGACTTAAGTACAAGAGGACTGACACTCTAACTTTCAATGATTTGAACCTCTCCTGTGAGTCCAGTTTTAGATTCCGATGCTTTACTTCAGGTTTACTGAATACCTTGGACCTTCTTATTGATGATGAAACACAGAAATTGCATCCGAATTTAATTCAAAAGGCACAATGCCGGCTTAAGTACAAGAGGACTGACACTCTAAGTTTCAATGATTTGAACCCCTCTTGTGAGTCCAGTTTGAGATTCCGATGCTTCACTTCAGGTTTTCTGTATCCCTTGGACCTTCTTATTGACGATGAAACACAGAAATTGCATCCGAATTTAATACAAAAGGCACAATGGTGACTTAAGTACAAGAGGACTGACACTCAAACTTTCTATGATTTGAACCTCTCCTGTGAGTCCAGTTTTAGATTCCGTTGCTTCACTTCAAGTTTATGTATCCCTTGGACCTTCTTATTGACGAAGAAACACAGAAATTGCATCCGAATTTAATACAAATGGCACAATGCCGACTTAAGTACAAGAGGACTGACGCTCTAACTGTCAATGATTTGAACCTCTCCTGTGAGTCCAGTTTTAGAGTCCGATGCTTCACTTCAGGTTTACTGTATACCTTGGACCTTCTTATTGACGATATAACACAGATATTGCATCCGAATTTAATACAAAAGGCACAATGCCGACTTAAGTCTAGGAAAACTGACACTCTAACTTTCTATGATTTTAAATGCTCCTGTGAGTCCAGTTTTACATTCCGATGCTTTACTTCAGGTTTACTGTATTCCTTGGACCTTCTTATTGACGATTAAACACAGAAATTGCATCCGAATTTAATTCAAAAGCACAATGCCGGCTTAAGTACAAGAGGACTGACACTCTAACTTTATATGATTTGAACCTCTCCTGTGAGTCCCGTTTTAGTATCCGATGCTTCACTTCAGGTTTACTGTATACCTTGGACCATCTCATTGACGATGAAACACAGAAATTCCATGCGAATTTAATACAAAAGGCACAATGCCGACTTAAGTACAAGAGGACTGACACTCTAACTTTCAATGATTTGAACCTCTCCTGTGAGTCCAGTTTTAGATTCCGATGCATCACTTCAGGTTTACTGAATACCTTGGAATTCTTATTGATGATGAAACACAGAAATTGCATCCGAATTTCATTCAAAAGGCACAATGCCGGCTTAAGTAGAAGAGGACTGACACTCTAAGTTTCAATGACTTGAGCCCCTCTTGTGAGTCCAGTTTTAGATTCCGATGCTTCACTTCAGGTTTACTGTATCCCTTGTACCATCTTATTAACGATGGAACACTGGAATTGCATCCGAATTTAATACAAAAGGCACAATACCGACTTAAGTACAAGAGGACGGACACTCTAACTTTCCATGATTTTAACCGCTCCTGTGATTCCAGTTTTACATTCCGATGCTTCACTTCAGGTTAACTATATTCCTTGGACCTTCTTATTGACGATGAAACACAGAAATTGCATCCGACTTTAATTCAAAAGGCACAATGCCGGCTTAAGTACAAGAGGACTGACACTCTAACTTTATATGATTTGAACCTCTCCTGTGAGTCCAGTTTTAGTATTCGATGCTTCACTTCAGGTTTACTGTATACCTTCGACCTTCTTATTGACGATGAAACACAGAAATTCCATGCGAATTTAATACAAAAGGCACAATGCCGACTTAAGTACAAGAGGACTGACACTCTAACTTTCAATGATTTGAACCTCTCCTGTGAGTCCAGTTTTAGATTCCGATGCTTTACTTCAGGTTTACTGAATACCTTGGACCTTCTTATTGATGATGAAACACAGAAATTGCATCCGAATTTAATTCAAAAGGCACAATGCCGGCTTAAGTACAAGAGGACTGACACTCTAAGTTTCAATGATTTGAACCCCTCTTGTGAGTCCAGTTTGAGATTCCGATGCTTCACTTCAGGTTTACTGTATTCCTTGTACCATCTTATTGACGATGAAACACTGAAATTGCATCCGAAATTAATACAAAAGGCACAATGCCGACTTAAGTACAAGAGCACTGACACTCAAATTTTCTATGATTTGAACCTCTCCTGTGAGTCCAGTTTTAGAATCCGATTCTTCACTTCAGGTTTCCTGTTTACCTTGGACCTTCTTATTGACGATGAAACACAGAAATTGCATCCGAATTTAATACAAAAGGCACAATGCCGACTTAAGTACAAGAGGACTGACACTCAAACTTTCTATGATTTGAACCTCTCCTGTGAGTGCAGTTTTAGATTCCGATGCTTCACTTCAAGTTTTCTGTATTCCTTGGACCGTCTTATTGACGATGAAACACAGAAATTGCATCCGAATTTAATACAAATGGCACAATGACGACTTAAGTACAAGAGGACTGACACTCTAACTTTCTATGATTTAAAGCTCTCCTGTGAGTCCAATTTTAGAGTCCGATGCTTCACTTCAGGTTTCCTGTTTACCTTGGACCTTCTTATTGACGATGAAACACAGAAATTGCATCCGAATTTATACAAAAGGCTCAATGCCGTCTTAAGTACAAGACGACTGACACTCTAACTTTCAACGATTTGACCTCTCCTGTGAGTCCAGTTTTAGATTCCGATGGTTCACCGCAGGTTTACTGTATCCCTTGTACCATCTTATTAACGATGAAACACTGAAATTGCATCCGAATTTAATACAAAAGGCACAATGCCGACTTAAGTACAAGAGGACTGACACTCTAACTTTCCATGATTTTAACCGCTCCTGTGAGTCCAGTTTTACATTCCGATGCTTCACTTCAGGTTTACTGTATTCTTTGGACCTTCTTATTGACGATGAAACACAGAAATTGCATCCGACTTTAAATCAAAAGGCACAATGCCGGCTTAAGTACAAGAGGACTGACACTCAAACTTTATATGATTTGAACCTCTCCTGCGAGTCCAGTTTTAGTATCCGATGCTTCACTTCAGGTTTACTGTATACCTTGGACCTTCTTATTGACGATGAAACACAGAAATTCCATGCGAATTTAATACAAAAGGCACAATGCCGACTTAAGTACAAGAGGACTGACACTCTAACTTCCAATGATTTGAACCTCTCATGTGAGTCCAGTTTTAGATTCCGATGCTTCTCTTCAGGTTTACTGTATACCTTGGACCTTCTTATTGACGATGTAACACAGATATTTCATCCGAATTTAATACAAAAGGCACAATGCCGACTTAAGTCTAGGAAAACTGACACTCTAACTTTCTATGATTTTAACCGCTCCTGTGAGTCCAGTTTTACATTCCGATGCTTCACTTCAGGTTTACTGTATTCCTTGGACATTCTTATTGACGATGAAACACAGAAATTGCATCCGAATTTAATTCAAAAGGCACAATGCCGGCTTAAGTACAAGAGGACTGACGCTCTAACTTTATATGATTTGAACCTCTCCTGTGAGTTCAGTTTTAGTATCCGATGCTTCACTTCAGGTTTACTGTATACCTTGGACCTTCTTATTGACGATGAAACACAGAAATTCCATTCGAATTTGATACAAAAGGCACAATGCCGACATAAGTACAAGAGGACTGACACTCTAACTTTCAATGATTTGAACCTCTCCTGTTAGTCCAGTTTTAGATTCCGATGCTTCACTTCAGGTTTACTGTATCCCTTGGACCTTCTTATTGACGATGAAACACAGAAATTGCATCCGTTTTTAATACAAAAGGCACAATGCCGACTTAAGTACAAGAGGACTGACACTCTAACTTTCTATGATTTGAAATTCTCCTGTGAGTCCACTTTTAGATTCTGATGCTTTAAATCAGGTTAACTGTTTCCCTTGGACTTTCTTATTGACGATGAAACACAGAAATTGCATCCGAATTTAATACAAAAGCACAATGCCGACTTAAGTACAAGAGGACTGACACTCTAACTTTCAATGATTTGAACTTCTCCTGTGAGTCCAGTTTTAGTGTCCGATGCTTCACTTTGGGCTTACTGTATACCAGGGACCTTCTTATTGACGGTGAAACACAGAAATTGCATCCGAATTAAAACAAAAGGCACAATGCCGACATATGTACACGAGTACTGACACTCTAATTTTATATGATTTGAACCTCTCCTGTAAGTCCAGTTTTAGATTCCGATGCTTCACTTCAGGTTTTCTGTATCCCTTGGACCTTCTTATTGACGATGAAACACAGAAATTGCATCCGAATTTAATACAAAAGGCACAATGGCGACTTAAGTACAAGAGGACTGACACTCAAACTTTCTATGATTTGAACCTCTCCTGTGAGTCCAGTTTTAGATTCCGATGCTTCACTTCAAGTTTACTGTATCCCTTGGACCTTCTTATTGACGAAGAAACACAGAAATTGCATCCGAATTTAATACAAATGGCACAATGCCGACTTAAGTACAAGAGGACTGACGCTCTAACTGTCAATGATTTGAACCTCTCCTGTGAGTCCAGTTTTAGATTCCGATGCTTCACTTCAGGTTTACTGTATACCTTGGACCTTCTTATTGACGATGTAACACAGATATTGCATCCGAATTTAATACAAAAGGCACAATGCCGACTTAAGTCTAGGAAAACTGACACTCTAACTTTCTATGATTTTAAATGCTCCTGTGAGTCCAGTTTTACATTCCGATGCTTTACTTCAGGTTTACTGTATTCCTTGGACCTTCTTATTGACGATTAAACACAGAAATTGCATCCGAATTTAATTCAAAAGGCACAATGCCGGCCTAAGTACAAGAGGACTGACACTCTAACTTTATATGATTTGAACCTCTCCTGTGAATCCCGTTTTAGTATCCGATGCTTCACTTCAGGTTTACTGTATACCTTGGACAATCATATTGACGATGAAACACAGAAATTCCATGCGAATTTAATACAAAAGGCACAATGCCGACTTAAGTACAAGAGGACTGACACTCTAACTTTCAATGATTTGAACCTCTCCTGTGAGTCCAGTTTTAGATTCCGATGCATCACTTCAGGTTTACTGAATACCTTGGAATTCTTATTGATGATGAAACACCGAAATTGCATCCGAATTTAATTCAAAAGGCACAATGCCGGCTTAAGTAGAAGAGGACTGACACTCTAAGTTTCAATGACTTGAGCCCCTCTTGTGAGTCCAGTTTTAGATTCCGATGCTTCACTTCAGGTTTACTGTATCCCTTGTACCATCTTATTAACGATGAAACACTGAAATTGCATCCGAATTTAATACAAAAGGCACAATGCCGACTTAAGTACAAGAGGACTGACACTCTAACTTTCCATGATTTTAACCGCTCCTGTGAGTCCAGTTTTACATTCCGATGCTTCACTTCAGGTTTACTGTATTCCTTGGACCTTCTTATTGACGATGAAACACAGAAATTGCATCCGACTTTAATTCAAAAGGCACAATGCCGGCTTAAGTACAAGAGGACTGACACTCTAACTTTATATGATTTGAACCTCTCCTGTGAGTCCAGTTTTAGTATCCGATGCTTCACTTCAGGTTTACTGTATACCTTGGACCTTCTTATTGACGATGAAACACAGAAATTCCATTCGAATTTGATACAAAAGGCACAATGCCGACTTAAGCCTAGGAAAACTGACACTCTAACTTTCTATGATTTTAACCGCTCCTGTGAGTCCACTTTTACATTCCGATGCTTCACTTCAGGTTTACTGTATTCCTTGGACCTTCTTATTGACGATGAAACACAGAAATTGCATCCGAATTTAATTCAAAAGGCACAATGCCGGCTTAAGTACAAGAGGACTGACGCTCTAACTTTATATGATTTGAACCTCTCCTGTGAGTCCAGTTTTAGTATCCGATGCTTCACTTCAGGTTTACTGTATACCTTGGACCTTCTTATTGACGATGAAACACAGAAATTCCATGCGAATTTAATACAAAAGGCACAATGCCGACTTAAGTACAAGAGGACTGACACTCTAACTTCCAATGATTTGAACCTCTCATGTGAGTCCAGTTTTAGATTCCGATGCTTCTCTTCAGGTTTACTGTATACCTTGGACCTTCTTATTGACGATGTAACACAGATATTGCATCCGAATTTAATACAAAAGGCACAATGCCGACTTAAGTCTAGGAAAACTGACACTCTAACTTTCTATGATTTTAACCGCTCCTGTGAGTCCAGTTTTACATTCCGATGCTTCACTTCAGGTTTACTGTATTCCTTGGACATTCTTATTGACGATGAAACACAGAAATTTCATCCGAATTTAATTCAAAAGGCACAATGCCGGCTTAAGTACAAGAGGACTGACGCTCTAACTTTATATGATTTGAACCTCTCCTGTGAGTCCAGTTTTAGTATCCGATGCTTCACTTCAGGTTTACTGTATACCTTGGACCTTCTTATTGACGATGAAACACAGAAATTCCATTCGAATTTGATACAAAAGGCACAATGCCGACATAAGTACAAGGGGACTGACACTCTAACTTTCAATGATTTGAACCTCTCCTGTTAGTCTAGTTTTAGATTCCGATGCTTCACTTCAGGTTTACTGTATCCCTTGGACCTTCTTATTGACGATGAAACACTGAAATTGCATCCGTTTTTAATACAAAAGGCACAATGCCGACTTAAGTACAAGAGGACTGAAACTCTAACTTTCTATGATTTGAAATTCTCCTGTGAGTCCACTTTTAGATTCTGATGCTTTAAATCAGGTTAACTGTTTCCCTTGGACTTTCTTATTGACGATGAAACACAGAAATTGCATCCGAGTTTAATACAAAAGCACAATGCCGACTTAAGTACAAGAGGACTGACACTCTAACTTTCAATGATTTGAACTTCTCCTGTGAGTCCAGTTTTAGTGTCCGATGCTTCACTTTGGGCTTACTGTATACCAGGGACCTTCTTATTGACGGTGAAACACAGAAATTGCATCCGAATTAAAACAAAAGGCACAATGCCGACATATGTACACGAGTACTGACACTCTAATTTTATATGATTTGAACCTCTCCTGTAAGTCCAGTTTTAGATTCTGATGCTTCACTTCAGGTTTTCTGTATCCCTTGGACCTTCTTATTGACGATGAAACACAGAAATTGCATCCGAATTTAATACAAAAGGCACAATGGCGACTTAAGTACAAGAGGACTGACACTCAAACTTTCTATGATTTGAACCTCTCCTGTGAGTCCAGTTTTAGTTTCCGATGCTTCACTTCAAGTTTACTGTATCCCTTGGACCTTCTTATTGACGAAGAAACACAGAAATTGCATCCGAATTTAATACAAATATCACAATGCCGACTTAAGTACAAGAGGACTGACGCTCTAACTGTCAATGATTTGAACCTCTCCTGTGAGTCCAGTTTTAGATTCCGATGCTTCACTTCAGGTTTACTGTATACCTTGGACCTTCTTATTGACGATGTAACACAGATATTGCATCCGAATTTAATACAAAAGGCACAATGCCGACTTAAGTCTAGGAAAACTGACACTCTAACTTTCTATGATTTTAAATGCTCCTGTGAGTCCAGTTTTACATTCCGATGCTTTACTTCAGGTTTACTGTATTCCTTGGACCTTCTTATTGACGATTAAACACAGAAATTGCATCCGAATTTAATTCAAAAGGCACAATGCCGGCCTAAGTACAAGAGGACTGACACTCTAACTTTATATGATTTGAACCTCTCCTGTGAATCCCGTGTTAGTATCCGATGCTTCACTTCAGGATTACTGTATACCTTGGACCATCATGTTGACGATGAAACACAGAAATTCCATGCGAATTTAATACAAAAGGCACAATGCCGACTTAAGTACAAGAGGACTGACACTCTAACTTTATATGATTTGAACCTCTCCTGTGAGTCCAGTTTTAGTATCCGATGCTTCACTTCAGGTTTACTGTATACCTTGGACCTTCATATTGACGATGAAACACAGAAATTTCATTCGAATTTGATACAAAAGGCACATTGCCGACTTAAGCCTAGGAAAACTGACACTCTAACTTTCTATGATTTTAACCGCTCCTGTGAGTCCACTTTTACATTCCGATGCTTCACTTCAGGTTTACTGTATTCCTTGGACCTTCTTATTGACGATGAAACACAGAAATTGCATCCGAATTTAATTCAAAAGGCACAATGCCGGCTTAAGTACAAGAGGACTGACGCTCTAACTTTATATGATTTGAACCTCTCCTGTGAGTCCAGTTTTAGTATCCGATGCTTCACTTCAGGTTTACTGTATACCTTGGACCTTCTTATTGACGATGAAACACAGAAATTCCATTCGAATTTGATACAAAAGGCACAATGCCGACTTAAGTACAAGAGGACTGACACTCTAACTTTCAATGATTTGAACCTCTCCTGTGAGTCCAGTTTTAGATTCCGATGCTTCACTTCAGGTTTACTGAATACCTTGGACCTTCTTATTGATGATGAAACACAGAAATTGCAACCGAATTTAATACAAAAGGCACACTGCCAACATAAGTACGAGAGTACTGACACTGTAATGTTCAATGATGTGAACCTCTCCTGTTAGTCCAGTTTTAGATTCCGATGCTTCACTTCAGGTTTACTGTATCCCTTGGACCTTCTTATTGACGATGAAACACTGAAATTGCATCCGTATTTAATACAAAAGGCACAATGCCGACTTAAGTACAAGAGGACTGACACTCTAACTTTTTATGATTTTAAATGCTCCTGTAAGTCCAGTTTTACATTCCGATGCTTTACTTCAGGTTTACTGTATTCCTTGGACCTTCTTACTGACGATTAAACACAAAAATTGCATCCGAATTTCATTCAAAAGGCACAATGCCGGCTTAAGTACAAGGGGACTGACACTCTAACTTTATATGATTTGAACCTCTCCTGTGAGTCCCGTTTTAGTATCCGATGCTTCACTTCAGGTTTACTGTATACCTTGGACCATCTTATTGACGATGAAACACAGAAATTCCATGCGAATTTAATACAAAAGGCACAATGCCGACTTAAGTACAAGAGGACTGACACTCTAACTTTCAATGATTTGAACCTCTCCTGTGAGTCCAGTTTTAGATTCCGATGCATCACTTCAGGTTTACTGAATACCTTGGAATTCTTATTGATGATGAAACACAGAAATTGCATCCGAATTTAATTCAAAAGGCACAATGCCGGCTTAAGTAGAAGAGGACTGACACTCTAAGTTTCAATGACTTGAGCCCCTCTTGTGAGTCCAGTTTTAGATTCCGATGCTTCACTTCAGGTTTACTGTATCCCTTGTACCATCTTATTAACGATGAAACACTGAAATTGCATCCGAATTTAATACAAAAGGCACAATGCCGACTTAAGTACAAGAGGACTGACACTCTAACTTTCCATGATTTTAACCGCTCCTGTGAGTCCAGTTTTACATTCCGATGCTTAACTTCAGGTTTACTGTATTCCTTGGACCTCCTTATTGACGATGAAACACAGAAATTGCATCCGACTTTAATTCAAAAGGCACAATGCCGGCTTAAGTACAAGAGGACTGACACTCTAACTTTATATGATTTGAACCTCTCCTGTGAGTCCAGTTTTAGTATCCGATGCTTCACTTCAGGTTTACTGTATACCTTCGACCTTCTTATTGACGATGAAACACAGAAATTCCATGCGAATTTAATACAAAAGGCACAATGCCGACTTAAGTACAAGAGGACTGACACTCTAACTTTCAATGTTTTGAACCTCTCCTGTGAGTCCAGTTTTAGATTCCGATGTTTCACTTCAGGTTTACTGAATACCTTGGACCTTCTTATTGATGATGAAACACAGAAATTGCAACCGAATTTAATTCAAAAGGCACAATGCCGGCTTAAGTACAAGAGGACTGACACTCTAAGTTTCAATGATTTGAACCCCTCTTGTGAGTCCAGTTTTAGATTACGATGCTTCACTTCAGGTTTACTGTATCCCTTGTACCATCTTATTGACGATGAAACACTGAAATTGCATCCGAAATTAATACAAAAGGCACAATGCCGACTTAAGTACAAGAGCACTGACACTCAAATTTTCTATGATTTGAACCTCTCCTGTGAGTCCAGTTTTAGAATCCGATTCTTCACTTCAGGTTTCCTGTTTACCTTGGACCTTCTTATTGACGATGAAACACAGAAATTGCATCCGAATTTAATACAAAAATCACAATGCCGACTTAAGTACAAGAGGACTGACACTCAAACTTTCTATGATTTGAACCTCTCCTGTGAGTGCAGTTTTAGATTCCGATGCTTCACTTCAAGTTTTCTGTATTCCTTGGACCTTCTTATTGACGATGAAACACAGAAATTGCATCCGAATTTAATACAAATGGCACAATGACGACTTAAGTACAAGAGGACTGACACTCTAACTTTCTATGATTTAAAGCTCTCCTGTGAGTCCAATTTTAGAATCCGATGCTTCACTTCAGGTTTCCTGTTTACCTTGGACCTTCTTATTGACGATGAAACACAGAAATTGCATCCGAATTTATACAAAAGGCTCAATGCCGTCTTAAGTACAAGACGACTGACACTCTAACTTTCAACGATTTGACCTCTCCTGTGAGTCCAGTTTCAGGTTCCGATGCTTCACTTCAGGTTTACTGTATACCTTGGTCCTTCTTATTGACGATGAAACACAGAAATTGCTTCCGAATGTAATACAAAAGGCACATTGCCGACTTAAGTACAAGAGGACTGGCACTCTAAATTTCTATGATTTGAACCTCTCCTGTGAGTCCAGTTTCAGATTCCGATGCTTCACTACAGGTTTACTATATACCTTGGACCTTCTTATTGACGATGAAACACAGAAATTGCATCCGAATTTAATACAAAAGGCACAATGCCGACTTTAGTAGAAGAGGAGCGACACTCTAACTTTCAATGATTTGAACCTCTCATGTTAGTCCAGTTTTAGAATCCGATGCTTCTCTTCAGGTTTACTGTATACCTTGGACCTTCTTATTGACGATGTAACACAGATATTGCATCCGAATTTAATACAAAAGGCACAATGCCGACTTAAGTCTAGGAAATCTGACACTCTTAACTTTCTATGATTTTAACCACTCCTGTGAGTCCAGTTTTACATTCCGATGTTTCACTTCAGGTTTACTGTATTCCTTGGACCTTCTTATTGACGATGAAACACAGAAATTGCATCCGAATTTAATTCAAAAGGCACAATGCCGGCTTAAGTACAAGAGGACTGACACTCTATATGATTTGAACCTCTCCTGTGAGTCCAGTTTTAGTATCCGATGCTTCACTTCAGGTTTACTGTATACCTTGGACCTTCTTATTGACGATGAAACACAGAAATTCCATGCGAATTTAATACAAAAGGCACAATGCCGACATAAGTACAAGAGGACTGACACTCTAACTTTCAATGATTTGAACCTCTCCTGTGAGTCCAGTTTTAGATTCCGATGCTTCACTTCAGGTTTACTGAATACCTTGGACCCTCTTATTGATGATGAAACACAGAAATTGCATCAGAATTTAATACAAAAGGCACAATGCCAACATAAGTACGAGAGGACTGACACTGTAAGTTTCAATGATTTGAACCTCTCCTGTTAGTCCAGTTTTAGATTCCGATGCTTCACTTCAGGTTTACTGTATCCCTTGGACCTTCTTATTGACGATGAAACACTGAAATTGCATCCGTATTTAATACAAAAGGCACAATGACGACTTAAGTACAAGAGGACTGACACTCTAACTTTCTATGATTTGAAATTCTCCTGTGAGTCCAGTTTTAGATTCTGATGCTTTACATCAGGTTAACTGTTTCCCTTGGACTTTCTTATTGACGATGAAACACAAAAATTGCATCCGAATTTAATACAAAAGCACAATGCCGACTTAAGTACAAGAGGACTGACACTCTAACTTTCAATGATTTGAACTTCTCCTGTGAGTCCAGTTTTAGTGTCCGATGCTTCACTTCGGGCTTACAGTATACCATGGACCTTCTTATTGACGATGAAACACAGAAATTGCATCCGAATTTAATACAAAAGGCACAATGCCGACATATGTACACGAGTACTGACACTCTAATTTTATATGATTTGAACCTCTCCTGTAAGTCCAGTTTTAGATTCCGATGCTTCACTTCAGGTTTTCTGAATCCCTTGGATCTTCTTATTGACGATGAAACACAGAAATTGCATCCGAATTTAATACAAAAGGCACAATGGCGACTTAAGTACAAGAGGACTGACACTCAAACTTTCTATGACTTCAACCTCTCCTGTGAGTCCAGTTTTAGATTCCGATGCTTCACTTCAAGTTTACTGTATCACTTGGACCTTCTTATTGTCGAAGAAACACAGAAATTGCATCCGAATTTAATACAAATCGCACAATGCCGACTTAAGTACAAGAGAACTGACCCTGTAACTTTCTACGATTTGAACCTCTCCTGTGAGTCCAGTTTCAGATTCCTATGTTTCACTTCAGGTTTACTGTATACCTTGGACCTTCTTAATGACGATGAAACACAGATATTGGATCCGAAATTAATACAAAAGGCACAATGCCGAGTTTCGTAGATGAGGACTGACACTCTAACTTTCTACGATTTGAAACTCTCCTGTGAGTTTAGTATTAGATTCCGATGCTTCACTTCAGGTTTACTGTATACCTTGGACCTTCTTACTGACGTTGAAACACAGAAATTGCATCCGAATTTATTACAAAAGGCACAATGCTCACGTATGTACAAGAGGACTGACACTCTAACTTTCTATGATTTGAACCTCCACTGTGAGTCCAGTTTTAGATTCCGATGCTTCACTTCAAGTTTTCTGTATTCCTTGGACCTTCTTATTGACGATGAAACACAGAAATTGCATCCGAATTTAATACAAATGGCACAATGACGACTTAAGTACAAGAGGACTGACACTCTAAGTTTCAATGATTTGAACCCCTCTTGTGAGTCCAGTTTTAGATTACGATGCTTCACTTCAGGTTTACTGTATCCCTTGTACCATCTTATTGACGATGAAACACTGAAATTGCATCCGAAATTAATACAAAAGGCACAATGCCGACTTAAGTACAAGAGCACTGACACTCAAATTTTCTATGATTTGAACCTCTCCTGTGAGTCCAGTTTTAGAATCCGATTCTTCACTTCAGGTTTCCTGTTTACCTTGGACCTTCTTATTGACGATGAAACACAGAAATTGCATCCGAATTTAATACAAAAGGCACAATGCCGACTTAAGTACAAGAGGACTGACACTCAAACTTTCTATGATTTGAACCTCTCCTGTGAGTGCAGTTTTAGATTCCGATGCTTCACTTCAAGTTTTCTGTATTCCTTGGACCTTCTTATTGACGATGAAACACAGAAATTGCATCCGAATTTAATACAAATGGCACAATGACGACTTAAGTACAAGAGGACTGACACTCTAACTTTCTATGATTTAAAGCTCTCCTGTGAGTCCAATTTTAGAATCCGATGCTTCACTTCAGGTTTCCTGTTTACCTTGGACCTTCTTATTGACGATGAAACACAGAAATTGCATCCGAATTTATACAAAAGGCTCAATGCCGTCTTAAGTACAAGACGACTGACACTCTAACTTTCAACGATTTGACCTCTCCTGTGAGTCCAGTTTCAGATTCCGATGCTTCACTTCAGGTTTACTGTATACCTTGGTCCTTCTTATTGACGATGAAACACAGAAATTGCTTCCGAATGTAATACAAAAGGCACATTGCCGACTTAAGTACAAGAGGACTGGCACTCTAAATTTCTATGATTTGAACCTCTCCTGTGAGTCCAGTTTCAGATTCCGATGCTTCACTACAGGTTTACTGTATACCTTGGACCTTCTTATTGACGATGAAACACAGAAATTGCATCCGAATTTAATAAAAAAGGCACAATGCCGACTTTAGTAGAAGAGGAGCGACACTCTAACTTTCAATGATTTGAACCTCTCATGTTAGTCCAGTTTTAGATTCCGATGCTTCTCTTCAGGTTTACTGTATACCTTGGACCTTCTTATTGACGATGTAACACAGATATTGCATCCGAATTTAATACAAAAGGCACAATGCCGACTTAAGTCTAGGAAATCTGACACTCTTAACTTTCTATGATTTTAACCGCTCCTGTGAGTCCAGTTTTACATTCCGATGCTTCACTTCAGGTTTACTGTATTCCTTGGACCTTCTTATTGACGATGAAACACAGAAATTGCATCCGAATTTAATTCAAAAGGCACAATGCCGGCTTAAGTACAAGAGGACTGACACTCTAACTTTCAATGATTTGAACTTCTCCTGTGAGTCCAGTTTTAGTGTCCGATGCTTCACTTCGGGCTTACAGTATACCATGGACTTTCTTATTGACGATGAAACACAGAAATTGCATCCGAATTTAATACAAAAGCACAATGCCGACTTAAGTACAAGAGGACTGACACTCAAACTTTCTATGATTTCAACCTCTCCTGTGAGTCCAGTTTTAGATTCCGATGCTTCACTTCACGTTTACTGTATCACTTGGACCTTCTTATTGACGAAGAAACACAGAAATTGCATCCGAATTTAATACAAATCGCACAATGCCGACTTAAGTACAAGAGAACTGACCCTGTAACTTTCTACGATTTGAACCTCTCCTGTGAGTCCAGTTTCAGATTCCTATGTTTCACTTCAGGTTTACTGTATACCTTGGACCTTCTTAATGACGATGAAACACAGAAATTGGATCCGAAATTAATACAAAAGGCACAATGCCGAGTTACGTACATGAGGACTGACACTCTAACTTTCTACGATTTGAAACTCTCCTGTGAGTTTAGTATTAGATTCCGATGCTTCACTTCAGGTTTACTGTATACCTTGGACCTTCTTATTGACGTTGAAACACAGAAATTGCATCCGAATTTAATACAAAAGGCACAATGCTCACTTATGTACAAGAGGACTGACACTCTAACTTTCTATGATTTGAACCTCCACTGTGAGTCCAGTTTTAGATTCCGATGCTTCACTTCAGGTTTACTGTGTACCTTGGACCTTCTTATTGACGATGAAACACAGATATTGCATTCGAATTTAATACAAAAGTCACAATGCAGACTTAAGTCCAAGAAAACTGACACTCTTACTTTCTATGATTTTAACCTCTCCTGTGAGTCCAGTTTTAGATTGCGATGCTTAACATCAGGTTTACTGTTACCCTTGGACTTTCTTATTGACGATGAAACACAGAAATTGCATCCGAATTTAATACAAAAGGCACAATGCCGACTTAAGTACAAGAGGACTGACACTCTAACATTCAATGATATGAACAACTCCTGTGAGTTCAGTTTTAGATTCCGATTCTTCACTACAGGCTTACTGTATACCTTGGACCTTCTTATTGACGATGAATCACAGAAATTTCATCCGAATTTAGTACAAAAGGCAGAATGCCAACTTATGTACACGAGGACTGACACTCTAATTTTATATGATTTAAGCCTCTCCTGTGAGTCCTGTTTTAGATTCCGATGATTCACTTCATGTTTACTGTATCCCTTGGACCTTCTTATTGACGATGAAACACAGAAATTGCATCGGAATTTAATACTAAAGGGACAATGCCGACTTAAGTACAAGAGGACTGACACTCAAACTTTCTATGATTTGAACCTCTCCTGTGAGTCCAGTTTTAGATTCCGATGCTTCACTTCAAGTTTACTGTATCCCTTGGACCTTCTTATTGACGATGAAACACAGAAATTGCATCGGAATTTAATACAAAATGGACAATGCCGACTTAAGTACAAGAGGACTGACACTCTAACTTTATATGATTTGAACCTCTCCTGTGAGTCCAGTTTCAGATTCCGATGCTTCACTTCAGGTTTACTGTATACCTTGGACCTTCTTATTGACGATGAAACACAGAAATAGCTTCCGAATATAATACAAAAGGCACAATGCCGACATAAGTACAAGAGGACAGACACTCTAACTTTCTATGATTTGCACCTCTCCTGTGAGTCCAGTTTCAGATTCCAATGCTTCACTTCAGGTTTGCTGTATCCCTTAGACATTCTTATTGATGATGAAACACAGAAATTGCATCCGAAATTAATACTAAGGTTACAATGCCGATTTAAGTACAACAGGACTGACACTCTTACTTTCTATGAGTTCAACGTCTCCTGTGAGTCCAGTTTAGATTCCGATGCTTCACTTCAGTTTTACTGTATTCCTTGGACTTTCATATTGACGAAGAAAACCAGAAATGGCATCCGAATTTAATTCAAAAGGCACAATGTCGGCTTAAGTACAAGAGGACTGACACTCTAACTTTCTATGATTTGAACCTCTCCTGTGAGTCCAGTTTTAGATTCCGATGCTTCACTTCAGGTTACTGTAAACCTTGGACCTTCTTATTGACGATGAAACACAGAAATAGCTTCCGAATATAATACAAAAGGCACAATGCCGTCATAAGTACAAGAGGACAGACACTCTAACTTTCTATGATTTGCACCTCTCCTGTGAGTCCAGTTTCAGATTCCGATGCTTCACTTCAGGTTTGCTGTATCCCTTAGACCTTCTTATTGAGATGAAACACAGAAATTGCATCCGAATTTAATACTAAAGGCACAATGCCGATTTAAGTACAAGAGAACTGACACTCTTACTTTCTATGATTTGAACGTCACCTGTGAGTCCAGTTTTAGATTCTGATGCTTCACCTCAGTTTTACTGTACTCCTTGGACTTTCTTATTGACGAAGAAACACAGAAATTGCAACCGAATTTATTTCGAAAGGCGCAATGCCGGCTTAAGTACAAGAGGACTGACACTCTAACTTTCTATGATTTGAACCTCTCCTGTGAGTCCAGTTTTAGATTCCGATGCTTCACTTCAGGTTTACTGTATACCTTGGACCTTCTTATTGACGATGAAACACAGAAATTGCGTCCGAATTTAATAAAAAAGGCACAATGCCGACTTAAGTACAAGAGGACTGACACTCTGAGTTTCAATGATTTGAACCTCTCATGTGAGTCCAGTTTTAGATTCCGATGTTTCACTTCAGGTTTACTGTATAGCTTGGACCATCTTATTGACGATGAAACTCAGAAATTGCATCCGAATTTTATACAAAAGGCACAATGCCGACTTAAGTACAAGAGGACTGACACTCTAACTTTCTACAATTTGAAACTCTCCTGTGAGTTTAGTTTTAGATTCCGATGCTTCACTTCAGGTTTACTGTATACCTTGGATCTTCTTATTGACGTTGAAACACAGAAATTGCATACGAATTTAATACAAAAGGCACAATGCTCACTTAAGTACAAGAGGACTGACACTCTAACTTTCTATGATTTGAACCTCTCCTGTGAGTCCAGTTTTAGATTCCGATGCTTCACTTCAGGTTTACTGTATACCTTGGATCTTCTTATTGACGTTGAAACACAGAAATAGCTTCCGAATATAATACAAAAGGCACAATGCCGACATAAGTACAAGAGGACAGACACTCTAACTTTCTATGATTTGCACCTCTCCTGTGAGTCCAGTTTCAGATTCCAATGCTTCACTTCAGGTTTGCTGTATCCCTTAGACATTCTTATTGATGATGAAACACAGAAATTGCATCCGAAATTAATACTAAGGGTACAATGCCGATTTAAGTACAACAGTACTGACACTCTTACTTTCTATGAGTTCAACGTCTCCTGTGAGTCCAGTTTAGATTCCGATGCTTCACTTCAGTTTTACTGTATTCCTTGGACTTTCATATTGACGAAGAAAACCAGAAATGGCATCCGAATTTAATTCTAAAGGCACAATGCCGGCTTAAGTACAAGAGGACTGACACTCTACCTTTCTATGATTTGAACCTCTCCTGTGAGTCGAGTTTTAGATTCCGATGCTTCACTTCAGGTTTACTGTATTCCTTGGACCTTCTTATTGACGATGAAACACAGAAAGTATATCCGAATTTAATTCAAAATGCACAATGCTGGCTTACGTACAAGAGGACTGACACTCTAACATTCGATGAATTGAACCTCTCCTGTGAGTCCAGTTTTAGATTCCGATGCTTCACTTCAGGTTTACTGTATACCTTGGACCTTCTTATTGACGATGAAACACAGATATTGCATCCGAATTTAATACAAAAGGCACAATGCCGACTTAAGTACAAGAAGACTGACACTCTAACTTTCTATGATTTTAACCTCTCCTGTGAGTCCAGATTTAGATTCCGATGCTTCACTTCAGGTTTACTGTATACCTTGGACCTTCTTATTGTCGATGTAACACAGAAATTGCTTCCGAATACAATACAAAAGGCACGATGCCGACATAAGTACAAGAGGACTGACACTCTAACATTCTATGATTTGAACCTCTCCTGTGAGTCCAGTTTCAGATTCCGATGCTTCACTTCAGGTTTGCTGTATGCCTTAGACCTTCTTATTGATGATGAAACACAGAAATTGCATCCGAATTTAATACTAAAGGCACAATGCCGATTTAAGTACAAGAGGACTGACACTCTTACTCTCTATGAGTTGAACGTCTCCTGTGAGTCCAGTTTTAGATTCCGATGCTTCACTTCAGTTTTAATGTATTCCTAGGACTTTCTTATAGACGAAGAAACACAGAAATTGCATCCGAATTTAATACAAAAGGTACAATGCCGATTTAAGTACAAGAGGACTGACACTCTTACTCTCTATGAGTTGAACGTCTCCTGTGAGTCCAGTTTTAGATTCTGATGCTTCACTTCAGTTTTACTGTATTCCTTAGACTTTCTTATTGACGAAGAAACACAGAAATTGCATCCGAAATTAATTCTAAAGGCACAATGCCGGCATAAGTACACGAGGACTGACACTCTAACTTTCTAGGATTTGAACCTCTCCTGTGAGTCCAGTTTTAGATTCCGATGCTTCACTTCAGGTTTACTGTATTCCTTGGACCTTCTTATTGACGATGAAACACAGAAAGTATATCCGAATTTAATTCAAAATGCACAATGCCGGCTTACGTACAAGAGGACTGACACTCTAACATTCTATGATTTGAACCTCTCCTGTGAGTCCAGTTTTAGATTCCGATGCTTCACTTCAGGTTTACTGTATACCTTGGACCTTCTTATTGACGATGAAACACAGATATTGCATCCGAATTTAATACAAAAGGCACAATGCCGACTTAAGTACAAGAGGGCTGGCACTCTAACTTTCTATGATTTGAACCTCTCCTGTGAGTCCAGTTTTGGATTCCGATGCTTCACTTCAAGGTTGCAGTATCCCTTTAACCTACTTATTGAGATGAAACACAGAAATTGCATCCGAATTTAATACTAAAGGCACAATGCCGATTTAAGTACAAGAGAACTGACACTCTTACTTTTTATGATTTGAACGTCTCCTGTGAGTCCAGTTTTAGATTCTGTTGCTTCACTTCAGTTTTACTGTATTCCTTGGACTTTCTTATTGACGAAGAAACACAGAAATTGCATCCGAAATTATTTCAAAAGGCACAATGCCAGCTTAAGTACAAGAGGACTGACACTTTAACTTTCTATGATTAGAACCTCTCCTGTGAGTCCAGTTTTAGATTCCGATGCTTCACTTCAGGTTTACTGTATCCCTTGGATCTTCTTATTGACGATGAAACACAGAAAATGCATCCGAATTTAATTGAAAAGGCACAATGCTGACTTAAGTACAAGAGGACTGACACTCTGAGTTTCAATGATTTGAACCTCTCCTGTGAGTCAACTTTTAGGTTCCGATGCTTCACTTCAGGTTTACTGTATCCCTTGGACCTTCTTATTGACGATGAAACAGTGAAATTGCATCCGAATTTAAAACAAAAGGCACAATGCCGACTTAAGTAGAAGAGGACTGACACTCTAACTTTCTATGATTTGAACCTCTGCTGTGAGTCCAGTTTTAGATTCCGATGCTTAACATCAGGTTTACTGTTTCCCTTGGACGTTCTTATTGACGATGAAACACAGAAATTGCATCCGAATTTAATACAAAAGGCACAATGCCGACTTAAGTACAAGAGGACTGACACTCTAACTTTCAATGATATGAACCACTCCTGTGAGTTCAGTTTTAGATTTCGATGCTTCACTTCAGGCGTAATGTATACCTTGGACCTTCCTATTGACGATGAAACACAGAAATTGCATCCGAATTTAATACAAAAGGCACAATGCCGACTTATGTACACGAGGACAGACACTCTAATTTTATATGATTTAAACCCCTCCTGTGAGTCCAGTTTTAGATTCCGATGCTTCACTTCAGGTTTACTGTATACCTTGGACCTTCTTATTGACGATGTAACAATGAAATTGCTTCCGAATATAATACAAAAGGCACGATGCCGACATAAGTACAAGAGGACTGACACTCTAACATTCTATGATTTGAACCTCTCCTGTGATTCCAGTTTCAGATTCCGATGCTTCACTTCAGGTTTGCTGTATGCCTTAGACCTTCTTATTGATGATGAAACACAGAAATTGCATCCGAATTTAATACTAAAGGCACAATGCCGATTTTAGTACAAGAGGACTGACACTCTTACTCTCTATGAGTTGAACGTCCCCTGTGAGTCCAGTTTTAGATTCCGATGCTTCATTTCAGTTTGATTGTATTCCTTGGACTTTCTTATTGACGAAGAAACACAGAAATTGCATCCGAATTTAATACAAAAGGCACAATGCCGATTTAAGTACAAGAGGACTGACACTCTTACTCACTATGAGTTGAACGTCTCCTGTGAGTCCAGTTTTAGATTCCGATGCTTCACTTCAGTTTTACTGTATACCTTGGACCTTCTTATTGACGATGAAACACAGATATTGCATCCGAATTTAATACAAAAGGCACAATACCGACTTAAGTACAAGAGGACTGACACTCTAACTTTTTATGATTTGAACCCCTCCTGTGAGTCCAGTTTTGGATTCCGATGCTTCACTTCAAGGTTGCAGTATCCCTTTCACCTTCTTATTGAGATGAAACACAGAAATTGCATCCGAATTTAATACTAAAGGCACAATACCGATTTAAGAACAAGAGAACTGACACTCTTACTTTTTATGATTTGAACGTCTCCTGTAAGTCCAGTTTTAGATTCTGTTGCTTAACTTCAGTTTTACTGTATTCCTTGGACTCTCTTATTGACGAAGAAACACAGAAATTGCATCCGAAATTATTTCAAAAGGCACAATGCCGGCTTAAGTACAAGAGGACTGACACTATAACTTTCTATGAATTGAACCTCTCCTGTGAGTCCAGTTTTAGATTCCGATGCTTCACTTCAGGTTTACTGTATCCCTTGGACCTTCTTATTGACGATGAAACACAGAAATTGCATCCGAATATAATACAAAAGGCACAATGCCGACTTAAGTACAAGAGGACTGACACTCTAACTTTATATGATTTGAACCTCTCCTGTGAGTCCAGTTTCAGATTCCGATACTTCACTTCAGGTTTACTGTATACCTTGGACCTTCTTATTGACGATGAAACACAGAAATTGCATCCGAATATAATACAAAAGGCACAATGCCGACATAAGTACAAGAGGGCTGACACTCTAAATTTCTATGATTTAAACCTCTCCTGTGAGTCCAGTTTTAGATTCCGATGCTTCACTTCAGGTTTACTGTATTGCTTGGACCTTCTTATTGACGATGAAACACAGAGAATGCATCCGAATTTAATTCAAAAGGCACAATGCCGGCTTACGTACAAGAGGACTGACACTCTAACTTTCTACGATTTGAACCTCTCCTGTGAGTCCAGTTTCAGATTCCGATGCTTCACTTCAGGTTTACTGTATACCTTGGACCTTCCTATTGACGATGAAACACAGAAATTGCATCCGAATTTAATACAAAAGGCACAATGCCGACTTATGTAGACGAGGACAGACACTCTAATTTTATATGATTTAAACCCCTCCTGTGAGTCCAGTTTTAGATTCCGATGCTTCACTTCAGGTTTACTGTATCCCTTGGACTTTCTTATTGACAATGAAACACAGAAAATGCATCCGAATTTAATACAAAAGGCACAATGCCGACTTAAGTACAAGAGGACTGACACTCTAACTTTCAATGATTTGAACCTCTCCTGTGAGTCCAATTTTAGAATCCGATGCTTCACCTTCAGGTTTCCTGTTTACCTTGGACCTTCTTATTGACGATGAAACACAGAAATTGCATCCGAATTTAATACAAAAGGCACAATGCCGACTTAAGTGCAAGGGGACTGACACTCTAACTTTCAATGATATGAACCTCTCCTGTGACTCCAGTTTTAGATTCAGATGCTTCACTTCAGGTTTACTGTATCCCTTGGACCTTCTTATTGACGATGAAACACAGAAATTGCATCCGAATATAATACAAAAGGCACAATGCCGACTTAAGTACAAGAGGACTGACACTCTAACTTTATATGATTTGAACCTCTCCTGTGAGTCCAGTTTCAGATTCCGATACTTCACTTCAGGTTTACTGTATACCTTGGACCTTCTTATTGACGATGAAACACAGAAATTGCATCCGAATATAATACAAAAGGCACAATGCCGACATAAGTACAAGAGGGCTGACACTCTAAATTTCTATGATTTAAACCTCTCCTGTGAGTCCAGTTTTAGATTCCGATGCTTCACTTCAGGTTTACTGTATTGCTTGGACCTTCTTATTGACGATGAAACACAGAAATTGCATCCGAATTTAATACAAATGGCACAATGCCGACTTAAGTACAAGAGAACTGACACTCTAACTTTCAATGATTTGAACCTCTCCTGTGAGTCCAATTTTAGAAACCGATGCTTCACTTCAGGTTTCCTGTTTACCTTGGACCTTCTTATTGACGATGAAACACAGAAATTGCATCCGAATTTAATACAAAAGGCACAATGCCGACTTAAGTACAAGAGGACTGACACTCTAATTTTATACGATTTGAACCTCTCCTGTGAGTCAAGTTTCAGATTCCGATGCTTCACTACAGGTTTACTGTATACCTTGGACCTTCTTATTGACGATGAAACACAGAAATAGCTTCCGAATATAATACAAAAGGCACAATGCCGACATAAGTACAAGAGGACTAACACTCTAAATTTCTATGATTTCAACCTCTGCTGTGAGTCCAGTTTCAGATTCCGATGCTTCACTTCAGGTTTACTGTTTTACTTGGACCTTCTTATTGACGATGAAACACAGAAATTGCATCCGAATTTAATACAAAAGGCACAAATCCGACTTAAGTACAAGAGGACTGACACTCTCACTTTCTATGATTTGAACTTCTCCTGTGAGTCCAGTCTTAGATTCCGATGCATCACTTCAGGTTTACTGTATCCCTTGGACCTTCTTATTGACGATGAAACACCGAAATTGCATCCGAAATTAATACAAAAGTCACAATGCCGACTTGTGTACAAGAGGACTGATACTCTAACTTACTATGATTTGAACCTCTCCTGTGAGTCCAGTTTTATATTCCGATGGTTCACTTCAGGTTTACTGTATCCCTTGGACTTTCTTATTTACGATGAAACACAGAAATTGTATCCGAATTAAATACAAAAGGCACAATGCCGATTTAAGTACAAGAGGACTGACACTGTAACTTTCAACCATTTGAACCTCTCCTGTGAGTCCTGTTTTAGATTCCGATGCTTCACTTCAGGTTAACTGTATCCCTTGGACCTTCTTATTGACGATGAAACACACAAATTGCTTCCGAATATAATACAAAAGGAACAATGCTGACTTAAGTACAAGAGGACTGACACTCTAACTTTTTATGATTTGAACCTCTCCTGTGAGTCCAGTTTTAGTATCCGATGCTTCACTCCAGGTTTACTGTATACCTTGGACCTTCTTATTGACGATGAAACACAGAAATTCCATGCGAATTTAATACAAAAGGCACAATGCCGACTTAAGTACAAGAGGACTGACACTCTAACTTTCAATGATTTGAACCTCTCCTGTGAGTCCAGTTTTAGATTCCGATGCTTCACTTCAGGTTTACTGTATTCCTTGGACTTCTTATTGACGATGAAACACAGAAATTGCATCCGACTTTGATTCAAAAGGCACAATGCCGGCTTAAGTACAAGAGGACTGACACTCTAACTTTATATGATTTGAACCTCTCCTGTGAGTCCAGTTTTAGTATCCGATGCTTCACTTCAGGTTTACTGTATCCCTTGTACCATCTTATTGACGATGAAACACTGAAATTGCATCCGAATTAAATACAAATGGCACAATGCCCACTTAAGTACAGGAGGACTGACACTCTAACTTTCTATGATTTGAAACTCTCCTGTGAGTCCAGTTTTAGATTCCGATGCTTCACTTCAGGTTAACCGTTTCCCTTGGACTTTCTTATTGACGATGAAACACAGAAATTGCATCCGAATTTAATACAAAAGCACAATGCCGACTTAAGTGCAAGAGGACTGACACTCTAACTTTCAATGATTTGAACCTCTCCTGTGAGTCCAGTTTTAGAGTCCGATGCTTCACTTCAGGCTTACTGTATACCTTGGACCTTTTTATTGACGATGAAACACAGAAATTGCATCCGATTTTAATACAAAAGGCACAATGCCGACTTATGTACAGGAGGACTGACACTCTAATTTTATATGATTCTAACCTCTCCTGTGAGTCCAGTTTTAGATTCCGATGCTTCACTTCAGGTTTACTGTATCCCTTGGACCTTCTTATTGACGATGAAACACAGAAATTGCATCCGAAATTAATACAAAAGGCACAATGCCGACTTAAGTACAAGAGGACTGACACTCAAACTTTCTATGATTTGAACCTCTCCTGTGAGTCCAGTTTTAGATTCCGATGCTTCACTTCAAGTTTTCTGAACCCCTTAAACCTTCTTGTTGACGATGAAACACAGAAATTGCATCCGAATTTAATACAAATGGCACAATGACGACTTAAGTACAAGAGGACTGACACTCTAACTTTCAACGATTTGAACCTCTCCTGTGAGTCCAGTTTCAGATTCCGATGCTTCACTTCAGGTTTACTGTATACCTTGGTCCTTCTTATTGACGATGAAACACAGAAATTGCTTCCGAATGTAATACAAAAGGCACATTGCCGACTTAAGTACAAGAGGACTGGCACTCTAAATTTCTATGATTTGAACCTTTCCTGTGAGTCCAGTTTCAGATTCCGATGCTTCACTTCAGGTTTACTGTATACCTTGGACCTTCTTATTGACGATGAAACACAGAAATTGCATCCGAATTTAATACAAAAGGCACAATGCCGACTTAAGTAGAAGAGGACCGACACTCTAACTTTCAATGATTTGAACCTCGCGTGTTAGTCCAGTTTTAGATTCCGATGCTTCACTTCAGGTTTACTGTATACCTTGGACCTTCTTATTGACGATGAAACACAGAAATTGCATCCGAATTTAATTCAAAAGGCACAATGCCGACTTAAGTCTAGGAAAACTGACACTCTAACTTTCTATGATTTCAACCGCTCCTGTGAGTCCAGTTTTACATTCCGATGCTTCACTTCAGGTTTACTGTTACCTTGGACCTTCTTATTGACGATGAAACACAGAAATTGCATCCGAATTTAATACAAAAGGCACAATGCCGACTTAAGTGCAAGGGGACTGACACTCTAACTTTCAATGATATGAACCTCTCCTGTGACTCCAGTTTTAGATTCAGATGCTTCACTTCAGGTTTACTGTATCCCTTGGACCTTCTTATTGACGATGAAACACAGAAATTGCATCCGAATATAATACAAAAGGCACAATGCCGACTTAAGTACAAGAGGACTGACACTCTAACTTTATATGATTTGAACCTCTCCTGTGAGTCCAGTTTCAGATTCCGATACTTCACTTCAGGTTTACTGTATACCTTGGACCTTCTTATTGACGATGAAACACAGAAATTGCTTCCGAATATAATACAAAAGGCACAATGCCGACATAAGTACAAGAGGGCTGACACTCTAAATTTCTATGATTTAAACCTCTCCTGTGAGTCCAGTTTTAGATTCCGATGCTTCACTTCAGGTTTACTGTATTGCTTGGACCTTCTTATTGACGATGAAACACAGAAATTGCATCCGAATTTAATACAAATGGCACAATGCCGACTTAAGTACAAGAGAACTGACACTCTAACTTTCAATAATTTGAACCTCTCCTGTGAGTCCAATTTTAGAAACCGATGCTTCACTTCAGGTTTCCTGTTTACCTTGGACCTTCTTATTGACGATGAAACACAGAAATTGCATCCGAATTTAAAACAAAAGGCACAATGCCGACTTAAGTACAAGAGGACTGACACTCTAATTTTATACGATTTGAACCTCTCCTGTGAGTCAAGTTTCAGATTCCGATGCTTCACTACAGGTTTACTGTATACCTTGGACCTTCTTATTGACGATGAAACACAGAAATAGCTTCCGAATATAATACAAAAGGCACAATGCCGACATAAGTACAAGAGGACTAACACTCTAAATTTCTATGATTTCAACCTCTGCTGTGAGTCCAGTTTCAGATTCCGATGCTTCACTTCAGGTTTACTGTTTTACTTGGACCTTCTTATTGACGATGAAACACAGAAATTGCATCCGAATTTAATACAAAAGGCACAAATCCGACTTAAGTACAAGAGGACTGACACTCTCACTTTCTATGATTTGAACTTCTCCTGTGAGTCCAGTCTTACATTCCGATGCATCACTTCAGGTTTACTGTATCCCTTGGACCTTCTTATTGACGATGAAACACCGAAATTGCATCCGAAATTAATACAAAAGTCACAATGCCGACTTGTGTACAAGAGGACTGATACTCTAACTTACTATGATTTGAACCTCTCCTGTGAGTCCAGTTTTATATTCCGATGGTTCACTTCAGGTTTACTGTATCCCTTGGACTTTCTTATTTACGATGAAACACAGAAATTGTATTCGAATTAAATACAAAAGGCACAATGCCGATTTAAGTACAAGAGGACTGACACCGTAACTTTCAACCATTTGAACCTCTCCTGTGAGTCCTGTTTTAGATTCCGATGCTTCACTTCAGGTTAACTGTATCCCTTGGACCTTCTTATTGACGATGAAACACACAAATTGCTTCCGAATATAATACAAAAGGAACAATGCTGACTTAAGTACAAGAGGACTGACACTCTAACTTTTTATGATTTGAACCTCTCCTGTGAGTCCAGTTTTAGTATCCGATGCTTCACTCCAGGTTTACTGTATACCTTGGACCTTCTTATTGACGATGAAACACAGAAATTCCATGCGAATTTAATACAAAAGGCACAATGCCGACTTAAGTACAAGAGGACTGACACTCTAACTTTCAATGATTTGAACCTCTCCTGTGAGTCTAGTTTTAGATTCCGATGCTTCACTTAAGGTTTACTGTATTCCTTGGACCTTCTTATTGACGATGAAACACAGAAATTGCATCCGACTTTAATTCAAAAGGCACAATGCCGGCTTAAGTACAAGAGGACTGACACTCTAACTTTATATGATTTGAACCTCTCCTGTGAGTCCAGTTTTAGTATCCGATGCTTCACTTCAGGTTTACTGTATCCCTTGTACCATCTTATTGACGATGAAACACTGAAATTGCATCCGAATTAAATACAAAAGGCACAATGCCGACTTAAGTACAAGAGGACTGACACTCTAACTTTCTATGATTTGAAACTCTCCTGTGAGTCCAGTTTTAGATTCCGATGCTTCACTTCAGGTTAACCGTTTCCCTTGGACTTTCTTATTGACGATGAAACACAGAAATTGCATCCGAATTTAATACAAAAGCACAATGCCGACTTAAGTGCACGAGGACTGACACTCTAACTTTCAATGATTTGAACCTCTCCTGTGAGTCCAGTTTTAGAGTCCGATGCTTCACTTCAGGCTTACTCTATACCTTGGACCTTTTTATTGACGATGAAACACAGAAATTGCATCCGATTTTAATACAAAAGGCACAATGCCGACTTATGTACAGGAGGACTGACACTCTAATTTTATATGATTCTAACCTCTCCTGTGAGTCCAGTTTTAGATTCCGATGCTTCACTTCAGGTTTACTGTATCCCTTGGACCTTCTTATTGACGATGAAACACAGAAATTGCATCCGAAATTAATACAAAAGGCACAATGCCGACTTAAGTACAAGAGGACTGACACTCAAACTTTCTATGATTTGAACCTCTCCTGTGAGTCCAGTTTTAGATTCCGATGCTTCACTTCAAGTTTTCTGAACCCCTTAAACCTTCTTGTTGACGATGAAACACAGAAATTGCATCCGAATTTAATACAAATGGCACAATGACGACTTAAGTACAAGAGGACTGACACTCTAACTTTCAACGATTTGAACCTCTCCTGTGAGTCCAGTTTCAGATTCCGATGCTTCACTTCAGGTTTACTGTATACCTTGGTCCTTCTTATTGACGATGAAACACAGAAATTGCTTCCGAATGTAATACAAAAGGCACATTGCCGACATAAGTACAAGAGGACTGGCACTCTATATTTCTATGATTTGAACCTTTCCTGTGAGTCCAGTTTCAGATTCCGATGCTTCACTTCAGGTTTACTGTATACCTTGGACCTTCTTATTGACGATGAAACACAGAAATTGCATCCGAATTTAATACAAAAGGCACAATGCCGACTTAAGTAGAAGAGGACAGACACTCTAACTTTCAATGATTTGAACCTCTCGTGTTAGTCCAGTTTTAGATTCCGATGCTTCACTTCAGGTTTACTGTATACCTTGGACCTTCTTATTGACGATGAAACACAGAAATTGCATCCGAATTTAATTCAAAAGGCACAATGCCGACTTAAGTCTAGGAAAACTGACACTCTAACTTTCTATGATTTCAACCGCTCCTGTGAGTCCAGTTTTACATTCCGATGCTTCACTTCAGGTTTACTGTTACCTTGGACCTTCTTATTGACGATGAAACACAGAAAATGCACCCGAATTTAATTCAAAAGGCACAATGCCGACTTAAGTCTAGGAAAACTGACACTCTAACTTTCTATGATTTCAACCGCTCCTGTGAGTCCGGTTTTACATTCCGATGCTTCACTTCAGGTTTACTGTATTCCTTGGACCTTCTTATTGACGATGAAACACAGAAAATGCACCCGAATTTAATTCAAAAGGCACAATGCCGGCTTAAGTACAAGAGGACTGACACTCTAACTTTATATGATTTGAACCTCTCCTGTGAGTCCAGTTTTAGTATCCGATGCTTCACTTCAAGTTCACTGTATACCTTGGACCTTCTTATTGACGACGAAACACAGAAATTCCATGCGAATTTAATACAAAAGGCACAATGCCGACTTAAGTACAAGAGGACTGACACTCTAACTTTCAATGATTTGAACCTCTCCTGTGAGTCCAGTTTTAGATTCCGATGCTTCACTTCAGGTTTACTGAATACCTTGACCTTCTTATTGATGATGAAACACAGAAATTGCATCCGAATTTAATACAAAAGGCACAATGCCGACATAAGTACGAGAGGACTGACACTGTAAGTTTCAATGATTTGAACCTCTCCTGTTAGTCCAGTTTTACATGCCGATGCTTCACTTCAGGTTTACTATATCCCTTGGACCTTCTTATTGACGATGAAACACTGAAATTGCGTCCGTATTTAATACAAAAGGCACAATGCCGACTTAAGTACAAGATCACTGACACTCTAACTTTCTTTGATTTGAAACTCTACTGTGAGTCCAGTTTTAGATTCTGATGCTTCACATCACGTTAACTGTTTCCCTTGGACTTTCTTATTGACGATGAAACACAGAAATTGCATCCGAATTTAATACAAAAGCACATTGCCGACTTAAGTACAAGAGGTCTGACACTCTAACTTTCAATGATTTGAACTTCTCCTGTGAGTCCAGTTTTAGAGTCCGATGCTTCACTTCGGGCTTACTGTATACCATGGACCTTCTTATTGACGATGAAACACAGAAATTGCATCTGAATTTAATACAAAAGGCACAATGCCGACATATGTACACGAGTACTGACACTCTAATTTTATATGATTTGATCCTCTCCTGTGAGTCCAGTTTTAGATTCCGATGCTTCACTTCAGGTTTACTGTGTACCTTGGACCTTCTTATTGACGATGAAACACAGATATTGCATCCGAATTTAATACAAAAGGCACAATGCCGACTTAAGTCCAAGAAATCTGACACACTAACTTTCTATGATATTAACCTCTCCTGTGAGTCCTGTTTTAGATTCCGATGCTTAACATCAGGTTCAATGTTACCCTTGGACTTTCTTATTGACGATGAAACAGAGAAATTGCATCCGAGTTTAATACAAAAGTCACAATGCCGACTTAAGTACAAGAGGAGTGGCACTCTCACTTTCTACAATTTGAACCTCTCCTGTGAGTGCAGTCTTAGATTCCGATGCTTCACTTCAGGTTTACTGTATCCCTTGGACCTTCTTATTGACGATGAAACACCGAAATTGCATCCGAATTAATACAAATGGCACAATGCCGACTTAAGTACAAGAGGACTGACACTCTAACTTTCTGTGATTTGAACCTCTCCTGTGAGTTCAGTTTTAGATTCCGATGCTTCACTTCACGTTTACTGTATACCTTGGACCTTCTTATTGACGATGAAACACAGAAATTGCATCCGAATTTAATACAAATGGCACAATGCCGACTTAAGTACAAGAGGACTGACACTTTAACTTTCAATGATTTGAACCTCTCCTGTGAGTCCAATTTTAGAATCCGATGCTTCACTTCAGGTTTCCTGTTTACCTTGGACCTTCTTATTGACGATGAAACACAGAAATTGCATCCGAATTTAATACAAAAGGCACAATGCCGACTTAAGTACAAGAGGACTGACACTCTAACTTTATATGATATAAACCTCTCCTGTGAGTCCAGTTTCAGATTCCGATGCTTCACTTCAGGTTTACTGTATCCCTTGGACCTTCTTATTGACGATGAAACACAGAAATTGCTTCCAAATATAATACAAAAGGCACAATGCCGACATAAGTACAAGAGGACTGACACTCTAAATTTCTCTGATTTGAACCTCTCCTGTGAGTCCAGTTTTAGATTCCGATGCTTCACTTCAGGCTTACTGTATTACTGGGACCTTCTTATTGACGATGAAACACAGAAATTGCATCCTAATCTAATACAAAAGGCACAATGCCGACTTAAGTACAAGAGGACTGACACTCTAACTTTCTATGATTTGAACCTCACCTGTGAGTCCAGTTTTAGATTCCGCTGGTTCACATCAGGTTTACTGTATCCCTTGGACTTTCTTATTTACGATGAAACACAGACATTGCATTAGAATTAAATACAAAAGGCACAATGCCGACTTAAGTACAAGAGGACTGACACTGTAACTTTCAACCATTTGAACCTCTCCTGTGAGTCCAGTTTTAGAATCCGATGCTTCACCTCAGGTTAACTGTATCTCTTGGACATTCTTATTGACGATGAAACACAGAAATTGCTTCCGAATATAATACAAAAGGCACAATGCCGACTTAAGTACAAGAGGGCTGACAATCTAAACTTCTAAGATTTGAACCTCTCCTGTGATCCAGTTATAGATTCCGATGCTTCACTTCAGGTTTACTCTATTACTTGGACCTTCTTATTGACGATGAAACACAGAAATTGCATCCGAAGTTAATACAAAAGGCACAATGCCCACTGAAGTACAAGAGGACTGACACTCTCACTTTCTATGATTTGAACCTCTCCTGTGAGTCCAGTCTTAGATTCCGGTGCTTCACTTCATGTTTACTGTATCCCTTGGACCTTCTTATTGACGATGAAACACCGAAATTGCATCCGAAATTAATACAAAAGGCACAATGTGTACTTAAGTACAAGACGATTGACACTGTAACTTTCTATGATTTGAACCTCTAATGTGAGTCCAGTTTTAGATTCCGATGGTTCACTTCAGGTTTACTGTATACCGTGGACATTCTTATTGTCGATGAAACACAGACATTGCATCCGAATTTAATACAAAAGTCACAATGCCGACTTAAGTACAAGAGGACTGACACCCTCGCTTTCTATGATTTGAACCTCTCCTGTGAGTCCAGTCTTAGATTGCGATGCTTCACTTCAGGTTTACTGTATCCCTTGGACCTTCTTATTCACGATGAAACACAGAAATTGCATCCGAATTTAATACAAAAGTTACAATGCCGACTTAAGTACAAGAGGACAGACACTCTCACCTTCTATGATATGAACCTCTCCAGTGAGTGCATTCTTAGATTTCGATGCTTCACTTCAGGTTTACTGTATCCCATGGACCTTCTTATTGACGATGAAACACCGAAATTGCATCCGAAATTAATTCAAATGGCACAATGCCGACGTAAGTACAAGAGGACTGACACTCTAACTTTGTATGATTTGAACCTCTCCTGTGAGTCCAGTTTTAGATTCCGACGCTTCACTTCACGTTTACTGTATACCTTGGACCTTCTTATTGACGATGAAACACAGAAATTGCATCCGAATTTATTACAAATGGTACAATGCCGACTTAAGTACAAGAGGACTGACACTCTAACTTTCTAAGATTTGAACCTCTCCTGTGAGTCCAGATTTAGATTCCGACGCTTCACTTCACGTATACTGTATACCTTGGACCTTCTTATTGACCATGAAACACAGAAATTGCATCCGAATTTAATACAAAAGGCACAATGCCGAATTAAGTACAAGAGGACTGACACTCTCACTTTCTATGATTTGAACCTCTCCTGTGAGTCCAGTCTTAGATTCCGATGCTTCACTTCAGGTTTGCTGAATCCCTTGGACCTTCTTATTGACGATGAAACACCGAATATGCATCCGAAATTATTACAAAAGGCACAATGCCGACTTAAGTACAAGAGGACGACACTCTAACTTTCTATGATTTGAACCTCTCCTGTGAGTCCAGTTTTAGATTCCGATGGTTCACTTCAGGTTTACTGTATACCGTGGACCTTCTTGTTGACGATGAAACACAGAAATTGCATCCGAATTTAATACAAAAGTCACAATACCGACTTAAGTACAAGAGGACTGACACTCTCACATTCTATGATTTGAACCTCTCCTGTGAGTCCAGTCCTAGATTCCGATGCTTCACTTCAAGTTTACTGTATCCGTTGGACCTTCTTATTGACGATGAAACACAGAAATTGCATCTGAATTTTATACAAAAGTCACAATGCCGACTGAAGCACAAGAGGACTGACACTCTCACTTTCTATGATTTGAACCTGTCCTGTGAGTCCAGTCTTAGATTCCGATGCTTCACTTCAGGTTTACTGTATCCCTTGGACCTTCTTATTGACGATGAAACACCGAAATTCCATCCAAAATTAATACAAAAGGCACAATGCCGACTTAAGTACAAGAGGACTGACACTGTAACTTTCAACCATTTGAACCTCTCCTGTGAGTCCAGTATTCGATTCCGATGCTTCACTTCAGGTTAACTGTATCCCTTGGACCTTCTTATTGATGATGAAACATAGAAATTACTTCCGAATATAATACAAAAGGCACAATGCCGACTTAAGTACAAGAGGACTGTCACTCTAAATTTCTATGATTTGAACCTCTCCTGTGAGCCCAGGTTTAGATTCCGATGCTTCACTTCAGGTTTGCTGTATTACTTGGACCTTCTTATTGACGATGAAACACAGAAATTGCATCCGAATTTAATACAAAAGGCACAATGCCGACTTAAGTACAAGAGGACTGACACTCTCACTTTCTATGATTTGAACCTGTCCTGTGAGTCCAGTCTTAGATTCCGATGCTTCACTTCAGGTTTACCGTATCCCTTGGACCTTCTTATTGACGATGAAACACCGAAATTGCATCTGAAATTAATACAAAAGGCACAATGCCGACTTAAGTACAAGAGGACTGACGCTCTAACTTTCTATGATTTGAACCTCTCCTGTGAGCCCAGTTTTAGATTCGATGCTTCACTTCAGGTTTACTGTATACCGTGGACCTTCTTATTGACGATGAAACACAGAAATTGCATCCGAATTTAATACAAAAGTCACAATGCCGACTTAAGTACAAGAGGACTGACACTCTCACATTCTATGATTTGAACCTCTCCTGTGAGTCCAGTCTTAGATTCCGATGCTTCACTTCAGGTTTACTGTATCCCTTGGATCTTCTTACTGACGATGAAACACAGAAATTGCATCCGAATTTAATACAAAAGTCACAATGCCGACTTAAGTACAAGAGGACTAACACTCTCACTTTCTATGATTTGAACCTCTCCTGTGAGTCCAGTCTAAGATTCCGATGCTTCACTTCAGCTTTACTGTATCCCTTGGACCTTCTTATTGACGACAAAACACCGAAATTGCATTCGAAATTAATACAAAAGGCAGAATGACGACTTAAGTACAAGAGGACTGACACTCTAACTTTCTATGATTTGAACCTCTCCTGTGAGTCCAGTTTTAGATTCCGATGGTTCACTTCAGGTTTACTGTATCCCTTTGGACTTTCTTATTTACGATGAAACACAGAAATTGCATCCGAATTAAATACAAAAGGCACAATGACGACTTAAGTACAAGAGGACTGACACTCTAACTTTATATGATTTAAACCTCTCCTGTGAGTCCAATTTTAGAATCCGATGCTTCACTTCAGGTTTCCTGTTTACCTTGGACCTTCTTATTGACGATGAAACACAGAAATTGCATCCGAATTTAATACAAAAGGCACAATGCCGACTTAAGTACAAGAGGACTGACACTCTAACTTTATATGATTTAAACCTCTCCTGTGAGTCCAGTTTCAGATTCCGATGCTTCACTTCAGGTTTACTGTATCCCTTGGACCTTCTTATTGACGATGAAACACAGAAATTGCTTCCAAATATAATACAAAAGGCACAATGCCGACATAAGTACAAGAGGACTGACACTCTAAATTTCTATGATTTGAACCTCTCCTGTGAGTCCAGTTTTAGATTCCGATGCTTCACTTCAGGCTTACTGTATTACTGGGACCTTCTTATTGACGATGAAACACAGAAGTTGCATCCTAATCTAATACAAAAGGCACAATGCCGACTTAAGTACAAGAGGACTGACGCTCTAACTTTCTATGATTTGAACCTCACCTGTGAGTCCAGTTTTAGATTCCGCTGGTTCACATCAGGTTTACTGTATCCCTTGGACTTTCTTATTTACGATGAAGCACAGACATTGCATTAGAATTAAATACAAAAGGCACAATGCCGACTTAAGTACAAGAGGACTGACACTGTAACTTTCAACCATTTGAAACTCTCCTGTGAGTCCAGTTTTAGAATCCGATGCTTCACCTCAGGTTAACTGTATCTCTTGGACATTCTTATTGACGATGAAACACAGAAATTGCTTCCGAATATAATACAAAAGGCACAATGCCGACTTAAGTACAAGAGGACTGAAAATCTAAACTTCTAAGATTTGAACCTCTCCTGTGATCCAGTTATAGATTCCGATGCTTCACTTCAGGTTTACTCTATTACTTGGACCTTCTTATTGACGATGAAACACAGAAATTGCATCCGAAGTTAATACAAAGGCACAATGCCCACTGAAATACAAGAGGACTGACACTCTCACTTTCTATGATTTGAACCTCTCCTGTGAGTCCAGTCTTAGATTCCGGTGCTTCACATCATGTTTATTGTATCCCTTGGACCTTCTTATTGACGATGAAACACCGAAATTGCAACCGAAATTAATACAAAAGGCACAATGTGTACTTAAGTACAAGAGGATTGACACTGTAGCTTTCTATGATTTGAACCTCTAATGTGAGTCCAGTTTTAGATTCCGATGGTTCACTTCAGGTTTACTGTATACCGTGGACATTCTTATTGTCGATGAAACACAGACATTGCATCCGAATTTAATACAAAAGTCACAATGCCGACTTAAGGACAAGAGGACTGACACCCTCGCTTTCTATGATTTGAACCTCTCCTGTGAGTCCAGTCTTAGATTGCGATGCTTCACTTCAGGTTTACTGTATCCCTTGGACCTTCTTATTCACGATGAAACACAGAAATTGCATCCGAATTTAATACAAAAGTTACAATGCCGACTTAAGTACAAGAGGACAGACACTCTCACCTTCTATGATATGAACCTCTCCAGTGAGTGCATTCTTAGATTTCGATGCTTCACTTCAGGTTTACTGTATCCCATGGACCTTCTTATTGACGATGAAACACCGAAATTGCATCCGAAATTAATACAAATGGCACAATGCCGACTTAAGTACAAGAGGACTGACACTCTAACTTTCTATGATTTGAACCTCTCCTGTGAGTCCAGTTTTAGATTCCGACGCTTCACTTTACGTTTACTGTATACCTTGGACCTTCTTATTGACGATGAAACACGGAAATTGCATCCGAATTTATTACAAATGGTACAATGCCGACTTAAGTACAAGAGGACTGACACTCTAACTTTCTATGATTTGAACCTCTCCTGTGAGTCCAGATTTAGATTCCGACGCTTCACTTCACGTTTACTGTATACCTTGGACCTTCTAATTGACCATGAAACACAGAAATTGCATCCGAATTTAATACAAAAGGCACAATGCCGAATTAAGTACAAGAGGACTGACACTCTCACTTTCTATGATTTGAACCTCTCCTGTGAGTCCAGTCTTAGATTCCGATGCTTCACTTCAGGTTTGCTGAATCCCTTGGACCTTCTTATTGACGATGAAACACCGAATATGCATCCGAAATTATTACAAAAGGCACAATGCCGACTTAAGTACAAGAGGACGACACTCTAACTTTCTATGATTTGAACCTCTCCTGTGAGTCCAGTTTTAGATTCCGATGGTTCACTTCAGGTTTACTGTATACCGTGGACCTTCTTGTTGACGATGAAACACAGAAATTGCATCCGAATTTAATACAAAAGTCGCAATACCGACTTAAGTACAAGAGGACTGACACTCTGACATTTAATGATTTGAACCTCTCCTGTGAGTCCAGTCCTAGATTCCGATGCTTCACTTCAAGTTTTCTGTATCCGTTGGACCTTCTTATTGACGATGAAACACAGAAATTGCATCTGAATTTTATACAAAAGTCACAATGCCGACTGAAGCACAAGAGGACTGACACTCTCACTTTCTATGATTTGAACCTGTCCTGTGAGTCCAGTCTTAGATTCCGATGCTTCACTTCAGGTTTACTGTATCCCTTGGACCTTCTTATTGACGATGAAACACCGAAATTCCATCCAAAATTAATACAAAAGGCACAATGCCGACTTAAGTACAAGAGGACTGACACTGTAACTTTCAACCATTTGAACCTCTCCTGTGAGTCCAGTCTTAGATTCCGATGCTTCACTTCAGGTTAACTGTATCCCTTGGACCTTCTTATTGACGATGAAACACAGAAATTACTTCCGAATATAATACAAAAGGCACAATGCCGACTTAAGTACAAGAGGACTGACACTCTCACTTTCTATGATTTGAACCTCTCCTGTGAGTCCAGTTTTAGATTCCGATGGTTCACTTCAGGTTTACTGTATCCCTTTGGACTTTCTTATTTACGATGAAACACAGAAATTGCATCCGAATTAAATACAAAAGGCACAATGACGACTTTAGTACAAGAGGACTGACACTGTAACTTTCAACCATTTGAACCTCTCCTGTGAGTCCAGTTTTAGATTCCGATGCTTCACTTCAGGTTAACTGTAATCCCTCGGACCTTCTTATTGACGATGAAACACAGAAATTGCTTCCGAATTTAATACAAAAGCACAATGCCGACTTATGTACAAGAAGACTGACACTCTAATTTTCTACGACTAGAACGTCTCCTGTGAGTCTAGTTTTAGATTCCGATGCTTCACTTCAGGTTTACTGTATACCTTGGACCTTCTTATTGACGATGAAACACAGAAATTGCATCCGAATTTAATACAAAAGGTACAATGGCGTCTTAAGTACAAGAGGACAGACACTCTAACTTTCAATGATATTAACCTCTCCTGTGAGTCCAGTTTTAGATTCCGATGCTTCACTTCAGGTTTACTGTATACCTTGGACCTTCTTGTTGACGATGAAACTCAGATACTGCATCCGAATTGAATACAAAAGGCACAATGCCGACTTAAGTACAAGAAGACTGACACTCTAACTTTATACACTCCTGGAAATTGAAATAAGAACACCGTGAATTCATTGTCCCAGGAAGGGGATACTTTATTGACACATCCTGGGGTCAGACACATCACATGATCACACTGACAGAACCACAGGCACATAGACACAGGCAACAGAGCATGCACAATGTCGGCAATAGTACAGTGTATATCCACCTTTCGCAGCAATGCAGGCTGCTATTCTCCATGGAGACGATCGTAGAGATGCTGGAAGTAGTCCTGTGGAACGGCTTGCCATGCCATTCCCACCTGGCGCTTCAGTTGGACCAGCGTTCGTGCTGGACGTGCAGACCGCGTGAGACGACGCTTCATCCAGTCCCAAACATGCTCAATGGGGGACAGATCTGGAGATCTTGCTGGCCAGGGTAGTTGACTTACACCTTCTAGAGCACGTTGGGTGGCACGGGATACATGCGGACGTGCATTGTCCTGTTGGAACAGCAAGTTCCCTTGCCGGTCTAGGAATGGTAGAACGATGGGTTCGATGACGGTTTGGATGTACCGTGCACTATTCAGTGCCCCTCGACGATCACCAGTGGTGTACGGCCAGTGTAGGAGATCGCTCCCCACACCATGATGCCGGGTGTCGGTCCTGTGTGCCTCGGTCGTATGCAGTCCTGATTGTGGCGCTCACCTGCACGGCGCCAAACACGCACACGACCATCATTGGCACCAAGGCAGAAGCGACTCTCATCGCTGAAGACGACACGTCTCCATTCGTCCCTCCATTCACGCCTGTCGCGACACCACTGGAGGCGGGCTGCACGATGTTGGGGCGTGAGCAGAAGACGGCCTAACGGTGTGCGGGACCGTAGCCCAGCTTCATGGAGACGGTTGCGAATGGTCCTCGCCGATACCCCAGGAGCTACAGTGTCCCTAATTTGCTGGGAAGTGGCGGTGCGGTCCCCTACGGCACTGCGTAAGATCCTACGGTCTTGGCGTGCATCCGTGCGTCGCTACGGTCCGGTCCCAGGTCGACGGGCACGTGCACCTTCCGCCGACCACTGGCGACAACATCGATGTACTGTGGAGACCTCACGCCCCACGTGTTGAGCAATTCGGCGGTACGTCCACCCGGCCTCCCACATGCCCGCTATACGCCCTCGCTCAAAGTCCGTCAACTGCACATACGGTTCACGTCCACGCTGTCGCGGCATGCTACCAGTGTTAAAGACTGCGATGGAGCTCCGTATGCCACGGCAAACTGGCTGACACTGACGGCGGCGGTGCACAAATGCTGCGCAGCTACCGCCATTCGACGGCCAACACCGCGGTTCCCGGTGTGTCCGCTGTGCCGTGCGTGTGATCATTGCTTGTACAGCCCTCTCGCAGTGTCCGGAGCAAGTATGGTGGGTGTGACACACCGGTGTCAATGTGTTCTTTTTTCCATTTCCAGGAGTGTATGATTTGAACCTCTCCTGTGAGTCCAGTTTTAGATTCCGATGCTTCACTTCAGGTTTACTGCATACCTTGGACTTCCTCACTGACGATGAAACACAGAAATTGCATCCGAATTTAATACAAAAGGCACAATGACGACTTAAGTACAAGAGGACTGACACTGTAACTTTCAACCATTGGAACCTCTCTAGTGAGTCCAGTTTCAGATTCCGATGCTTCACTTCAGGTTAACTGTATCCCTTGGACATTCTTAATGACGATGAAACACAGAAATTGCTTCCGAATTTAATACAAAAGGCACAATGCCGACTTAAGTACAAGAGGACTGACATTCTAACTTTATATGATATGTACCTCTCCTGTGAGTCCTGTTTTAGATTCCGATGCTCCACCTCAGGTTTACTGCATACCTTGGACTTTCTCAATGACGATGAAACACAGAAATTGCATCCGAATTTAATACGAAAGGCACAATGCCGACTTAAGTACAAGAGGACTGACACTCCAAATTTCTATGATTTGAACATCTCCTGTGAGTCCAGTTTTAGATTCCGATGCCTCACTTCAGGTTTACTGTATACCTTGGACCTTCTTATTGATGATGAAACACAGAAATTGCATCCGAATTTAATACAAAAGGCACAATGCTGACTTAAGTACACGAGGACAACCACTCTAACTTTGTATGATTTGAAAATCTCCTCTGAGTCCGGTATTAGATTCCGATGCTTCACTCCAGGTTTACTGTATACCTTGGACATTCTTATTGACGATGAAACACAGAGATTGCGTCCGAACTTAATACAAAAGGCACAATGCCGACTTAAGTACAAGAGGACTGACACTCAAACTTTCTATGATTTGAACCTCTCCTGTGAGTCCAGTTTTAGATTGCGATGCTTCACTTCAGGTTTACTGTATACCTTGGACCTTCTTATTGACGATGAAACACAGAAATTGCATCCGAATTTAATACAAAAGGCACAATGCCGACTTATGTACAAGATGACTGACAATCTAACTTTTTACGATTAGAACGTCTCCTGTGAGTCCAGTTTTAGATTCCGATTCTTTACTTCAGGTTTACTGTTTACCTTGGACCTTCTTATTGACGATGAAACACAGAAATTGCATCCAAATTTAATACAAATGTACAATGGCGTCTTAAGTACAAGAGGACTGACACTCTAACTTTCAATGATATTAACCTCTCCTGTGAGTCCAGGTTTAGATTCCGATGCTTCACTTCAGGTTTACTGTGTACCTTGGACCTTCTTATTGACGATGAAACTCCGATATTGCATTCGAATTTAATACAAAAGGCACAATGCCGACTTAAGTACAAGAGGACTGACACTCTAACTTTATATGATTTGAACCTCTCCTGTGAGTCCAGTTTCAGATTCCGATGCTTCACTTCAGGTTTACTGTATACCTTGGACCTTCTTATTGACGATGAAACACAGAAATTGCTTCCGAATATAATACAAAACGCACAATGCCGACATAAGTACAAGAGGACTGACACTCTAAATGTCTATGATTTGAACCTCTCCTGTGAGTCCAGTTTTAGATTCCGATGCTTCACTTCAGGTTTACTGTATTACTTGGACGTTCTTATTGACGATGAAACACAGAAATTGCATCCGAATTTAATACAAAAGGCACAATGCCGATTTAAGTACAAGAGGACTGACACTCTCACTTTCTATGATTTGAACCTCTCCTGTGAGTCCAGTCTTAGATTCCGATGCTTCACTTCAGAATTACTGTATCCCTTCGACCTTCTTATTGACGATGAAACACCGAAATTGCATCCGAAATTAATACAATAGGCACAATGCCGACTTAAGTACAAGAGGACTGACACTCTAACTTTCTATGATTTGAACCTCTCCTGTGAGTCCAGTTTTAGATTCCGATGGTTCACTTCAGGTTTACTGTATACCGTGGACCTTCTTGTTGACGATGAAACACAGAAATTGCATTAGAATTTAATACAAAAGTCACAATACCGACTTAAGTACAAGAGGACTGACACTCTCACTTTCTATATTTGAACCTCTCCTGTGACTCCAGTCTTGGATTCCGATGCTTCACTTCAGGTTTACGGTATCCCTTGGACCTTCTTATTGACGATGAAACACCGAAATTGCATCCGAAATTAATACAAAAGGCACAATGCCGACTTAAGTACAAGAGGACTGACACTGTAACTTTCAACCGTTTGAACCTCTCCTGTGAGTCCAGTTTCAGATTCCGATGCTTCACTTCAGGTTAACTGTATCCCTTGGACCTTCTTATTGACGATGAAACACAGAAATTGCTTCCGAATATAATACAAAAGGCACAATGCCGACTTAAGTACAAGAGGACTGACACTCTAAATTTCTATGATTTGAACCTCTCCTGTGAGTCCAGTTTTAGATTCCGATGCTTCACTTCAGGTTTACTGTATTACTTGGACCTTCTTATTGACGATGAAACACAGAAATTGCATCCGAATTTAATACAGAAGGCACAATGCCGATTGAAGTACAAGAGGACTGACACTCTCACTTTCTATGATTTGAACCTCTCCTGTGAGTCCAGTCTCAGATTCCGATGCTTCACTTCCGGTTTACTGTATCCCTTGGCCCATCTTATTGACGATGAAACACCGAAATTGCATCCAAAATTAATGCAAAAGGCACAATGCCGACTTAAGTAGAAGAGGACTGACACTGTAACTTTCAACCATTTGAACCTCTCCTGTGAGGCCAGTCTTAGATTCCGATGCTTCACTTCAGGTTAACTGTATCCCTTGGACCTTCGTATTGACGATGAAACACAGAAATTGCTTCCGAATATAATACAAAAGGCACAATGCCGACATAAGTGCAAGAGGACTGACACTCTAAATTTCCATGATTTGAACCTCTCCTGTGAGTCCAGTTTTAGATTCCGATGCTTCACTTCGGGTTTACTGTATTACTTGGACCTTCTTATTGACGATGAAACACAGAAATTGCATCCGAATTTAATACAAAAGGCACAATGCCGACTTAAGTCAAGAGGACTGACACTCTCACTTTCTATGATTGGAACCTCTCCTGTGAGTCCAGTCTTAGATTCCGATGCTTCACTTCAGATTTACTGTATCCCTTGGACCTTCTTACCGACGATGAAACACAGATATTGCATCCGAATTTAATACACAAGTCACAATGCCGACTTAAGTACAAGAGGACTAACACTCTCTCTTTCTATGATATGAACCTCTCCTGTGAGTCCAGTCTTAGATTCCGATGCTTCACTTCAGGTTTACTGTATCCCTTGGACCTTCTTATTGACGGCGAAACACCGAAATTGCATCCGAAATTAATACAAAAGGCACAATGCCGACTTAAGTACAAGAGGACTAAAACTCTCACTTTTTATGATATGAACCTCTCCTGTGAGTCCAGTCTTAGATTCCGATGCTTCACTTCAGGT